>NC_089232.1:10516887-10816887 GCF_963924675.1 Phocoena phocoena | reverse complement strand
TTTTTTTTTTTGTAGAAATTGATAAACTGATCCTAAAATTCAAAAGAAAACATAATAGACCTGGAATAGCCAAAAGGATTTTGAAAAAGAAAAGAACAAATTTGGAGAACTAACACTACCTGATTTTAGATCTTATTATAAAGTTACAAGAATAAAACAGTATGGTATTGGAATGCAGAGGGACAAATGCATCAACAGAACAGAATCTGTATTTCAGAAATAGACCAACTGATTTTCAACCAAGATGAGAAGGCAGTTCAGTAGAAAAAAGATACTCTTTCCACAAGTCATGCTGGAACAATTGAATATCCACCTGCACGAAAAGTCGAACTTCAATCAATAACTTGCACTCTATACAAAAATTAACTCAAAATGAATCATAGGTCTAATTTTAAAGCCTATAGCTATATAAGTTCTACAAGAAAATACAGAAGAAAATTCTAGGCAGAAGGGGGAGGTCAGAGAGCCTCTGAAACTGAAACTGAAACTCTGGGTTAGGCAAAGACATTTTAGATATGACAGCAAAAGCATGACATATGAAAAATTTGATACATTAGACCTCATGAAATTTAAGGACTTCTGCTCTGTGAGAGGCACTGTTAAGAGGATGAAAAGATAAGCCATAGACTAGATCATATTCGCAGGTCACATATCTGACAACAGACTCGCATCCAGAATATTAAAAAAAAAACCCAAAAACTCTCAAAATCAGTAATAAGAGAACAATCTAACTTTATAAATGGGAAAAAGAATTGAACATACGCTTCATCAAAGAAGATGTATGAATACCAAATAAGCACAATATCATTAGTAATTAGGAAAATGAACATTTAGACAACAGTGAGATACCACTCCACACCTATTAGAACATCTGAAATTTACAATACTGATCGTACCGAGATGTGGAGCAACTGGCACCTTACACACTGCCAGTGGGCACGTAACATGGCACATCCACTGCGGAAAACAGATGGGCAGTTTCTTAGAAAATTAAACATACGCTCATCCTTTGACCCAGCCATTCCACTCTTAGGTATTTGCCCAAGAGAAATGAAAGCACACATCTGAATGTTAATAGCAGCTTTCTTTATTTTTTTAACATCTTTATTGGAGTATAATTGCTTTACAATGGTGTGTTAGTTTCTGCTTTATAACAAAGTGAATCAGTTATACATATACATATGTTCCCATATCTCTTCCCTCTGCATCACCCTCCCTCCCACCCTCCCTATCCCACCTCTCTAGGTGGTCACAAAGCACCGAGCTGATCTCCCTGTGCTATGCGGCTACTTCCCACTAGCCATCTATTTTACGTTTGGTAGTGTATACATGTCCATGCCACTCTCTCACTTTGTCCCAGCTTACCCTTCCCCCTCCCCATATCCTCAAGTCCATGCTCTAGTAGGTCTGTGTCTTTATTCCCATCTTACCCATAGGTTCTTCATGACCTTTTTTTTTTTCTTAGATTCCATATATATGTGTTAGCATACGGTATGTTTTTTTCTCTTTCTGACTTACTTCACTCTGTATGACAGACTCTAGGTCCATCCACCTCACTACAAATAACTCAATTTCGTTTCTTTTTATGGCTGAGTAATATTCCATTGTATATATGTGCCACATCTTCTTTATACGTTCATCTGTCGATGGACACTTAGGTTACTTCCATGTCCTGGCTATTGTAAATAGAGCTGCAGTGAACATTGTGGTACAGGACTCTTTTTGAATTACCGTTTTCTCAGGGTATATGCCCAGTAGTGGGATTGAGCAGCTTTATTTTTAATGGCTCAGAACTGGAAACAATCCAAAGGTATAGCAACAAGTCAATAAAACAGTACCATGTCCATATAATGGAATGCTGAGCAATAAGAAGGAATAAACTATTGACACCTGCAAGAACATGAATGAATCTGCAAGTAATTACTCTGAGTGAAAGAAGTCAGAGGAAAAAAAAATACGAAATGCCTGATTCTATTTACATGTAATTTCAGGAGCTGCAGACTAATCTACAGTGACAGAGAGGAGAAGAGTGTGAATTCATAGTGTTAAATGCATATATTAGAAACAAAAGAAAGATCTAGGGAATTCCCTGGCGGTCCAGTGGTTAGGACTTTACACTTTTACTGCCAAGGGCACGGGTTCAGTCCCTGGTCGTGGAAGCTGCATGGCACAGACAAGTTAGGAAGGAAGGAAAGAAGGGAGGGAGGGAGGGAGGAAAAAGAAAAACAGAAAGATCTAAAATCCACATTCAAGTTCTTAGGAAATTTTTAAATGTATGCAAATTTTTAAAAATGATTTAAGAGGTTGAAGGGTTCTGGGATGGAATGCTGAATGTGACAAAAGAATCTAACTGTATTGCAAATGTATGAAATCACCTCACTGAAGGGGTGGGCGGAAGAGGGTCCGACCTAAGTTGCATTGGAAATGATGGGAGACTGTGAGAGACCAAAAGCAGGAGGAGTCGTACGTATCAGTGTATTCTAGTCGAGAAAGCTGTTTCCCATGGGGGTATGGAAAATGAAGCCACTAGTCATGAAATCTGGAGCTGAAAAGTTAAACAAATGGATGGCAGATTGTGGGAGCCAAGTTTCTCACCATTGGAGTGGGAGGTTACAGACAAGGCAGGGGAGAAGGCTGCAGTGATCCACGGGGTAGAGGAATAGCAATGGAGACTTCAATAGGGGCTCATGTTCAGCTTAATAGAGATACAGACGGATGCATACAAAGTATTTGGATGCATACAAAGTATTTGCAGGTGTGGGTTGGTAGAAATACCCATATTTACTTGCTCTGTCAGCTAAGAAGTCCTGAGAGAAACGATGCCCCTGTAGCAATGAGCACACCTAGTGCCCAGGTCTTAGATTTTACGACCATTCTCCCATAAAAGGCTCTAGGACTTCTTAGAGACGTGGCTGTTTCTAGGACGGGCAGGGACGATGCAGGATGAGCCTGGAGCATTTTACGGTGCTAGAGAGTAAGGAAGTGCTCAGAAAAACAAACAGCAATGCGTGATGATGGAAGTGTGTCAAAGGAACACAGCAGCCATGCAGAAGAGCTCTCAGTGGCCAACGCTGGAACAATCTGAGCAATAAAGTAGTTTTGGATGATAAATAATCCAAATATAAAATAAATATGGATAATTTCATGCTGATAATATGAATAAATAAATGGAGAATAGGTAAATCTTCCACACAGTGGAATTTCAAATAATTGATATAGATAATTTGCCCCCAAGGAGACAGAGCATAACTCCCACTCCCTAAGTGTGGGCTGTGTGCAGGGCAACTTCCTTTCAAAAAGTACAGCGTGGAAAGGGAGAAAAAGAAGCTTTAGAGAAACTCAACAAACACTACCTCGGCCCGACGGTCAAGGTCAGCGGCAAGAGTAATAAAGCATCTTGAATGTTTGTATCCTTGATGTAATGTGATGGGAATGGGACTCAGCTTCTGGGTCTTCCTCCCAGAAGTCCATAAGCCCAACCTAATCATGAGAAAGCACGAGACAAATCCCAATTTGGGGACATTCTGCAAAATACCTGACCAGCACTCCTGCAAAATGGCAAGATCATAAAACATAAGGAAAGTCTGAGAAACTGTCACAACCAAGAGGAGCCTTAGGAGACAGGACAGCTTCATGTAATATGATGTCCTGGATGGACTCCGAGGACGGAAGATGGAGATCAGGCAAAAACTCAGGAGAGCCGAATAAAGTGTAGACTTTCATTAGCAGTGTGGTCATTCATTGTGACAAATGGGCCATAGTAATGTAAGACGTTAACAACAGAAGAAACTAGATGCGATGAACTCTTTGGACTACTTTCACAACTTTTCTGGAAATCTAAAATTATTCCGAAATAAAAACTTCATGAAATAAAAAAGCTACTCTCTTCCCCTCCCCCTCTCTCCTCTCTCCTCCCTCCCCGGTTCCCTTCCTTGAAGAACAGCCCTATCACACACGTTCCAGTACCTTGCATCACTCTGCAGGAGCTTCTCCAGACCCTGTGTGTGTGCAGTCTGCTCCAGTCCCCAGACAGGCAAATAGGGCCAGGGAGCGGAAGTGACATGTCGTGAGTAGCAAAGTGTGAGCAGTGACCCCAGGACTCAGACTGGGCTCTCCTGGCCCTACCCCATCACCTTGCCACGCCACTTTCCACACGTCCCTCTGAGCACAAAGCATGGGAATTGATACACTTATACTCCAACTTGACTTGCCTCGACTTGACCTACAAGTTGGAGGCACCATCTTGCTGTTCCTTCCCCTTGGAAGCAGAAAGAAGACAGCCAGGAGCTGGCACTGGTGCTGGAATGCCTTCCTGTCCACAGAACTAGCCCTCATCTCTCTGTGCCAGGCACTCTCACATGTAACGATGTCATTTGGTCAACCCCCAAAATGTCATGAGAGGAGGCGATTATTCCCAATTTGCAGATGAGAACACGGAGGCTAGAAAGTGACTACAACTGGAGGCAAACCCTTTTCCTTTTTCCCGATCACCTGTCCACCCTGGCTCTGGCTCTGACCAGCACCCACCTGCCTGGGGTCCCAGATAGAAGCTGTTCATTCCCCCAGGTGTGAGCTCATGACATCCATCACCACCCATGGCTTGACACGGCCTCCCTCACAGATAATCACCTGTTCTCTGCATACGAGTGCGCCTTAGGGAGCTTATCAAATCCCAAAGGGGAAATTGCATCCTCTGGGGAAAATATCTGTGGCGAGGGGACCGTCTTGTTTCCTCTAGCCGTCCTTCTGGATCACAGCCGAGTCCCTCAACGCACGCACGTGGCACCCGAGAGTGTGGGCAGAAGCGCTCCTGCTGAGTGGGATGAAACCTTGCAAGTACTCTGAGGGTTGAAACTTTGAAGAGGTTGACATCTTTGAGAGCTGAAGAACCTTTGAATCTCCCTTCGGCTCCCTCTACCCCGACCACAGCCCTTCTCTTGATGTCAAACACGTGCTCAGGTTGAAAACAATGAGGCACGTGGCTAAGCCGACAGGACTGTTTTTCTTGTTGCTGCCTCAGTGGTTGGAAACAGACCTGCCTCGGAGATCCCCACGACACTTTAAATGGAGGACACCCCCTGTCGGCCGTCTCCACGGATTTGCAAGAAAGAGCAGGGAATGACATCTCTGCCGCCTGGAACGGCGCCTGTGTGACCTGGCAGCGTTGGGGGTGGGTCCCTCTTCCAGCTGCGGAGAAGAGGGGACAAAGGTGCCTGGACTTACTGGGAAGGATGTCAAGATTAAACTGAAATGTCCAGGAGCCCATAGATGGAACCTTCCAGAACAGTGTATGACATGACCCCCTTCACCCACACCAGCCATACAGGTGACATCTGCCTCTACCTGATAAACAGCCTCCCTTCAAACCAGAACACCTGGCTTCCATGCTCTCTTCTGCCACTGAACCAGCCATGGCACCCTGGGTGAGTCCCATGGTCTCTTACCAAAGAAGCGGACTGAATATTTTCTGAAGAATCCTAGCTCTAAAAGTCTATGAGTTCTTTTGTCTGTGAGTTAATGGGAAATCGGCTACATCTCGTCCTCTTCTCTATATGGTCGAAGTCAGGAAACATTAACAGCCAGAGATGAGCTGACCAAATTCTGAAGAGGGAAGGATTTGGGGACCAAATGGGGAAGGATGGGGGACCAAAACAGGTAACAAGAGTATATGAACAGAGGAAATTCAGGTTGAATCAACTTTCAACAAATCTTTATTGAGTAACTTCTGCATGAGAGTCACCAAACTGTCAGAGGGAGAAAAGATAAAACCAAGATTCTCTCCCTGAAAATCCTACATTCTAAGTGATGCATTCCGTAATGCTCAGCAGAGGAAAAATAACCCAGAACTTTGCATATACAATAGGCACTGTGGGCACAGTAAGGCTAAAAAGAGAGACAGATGTAGAGCAGGAGGTCAATTTCAGGCGTAGAGCAACGAAAGAAAGGGAGGAAGGGTAGCCTTCAAGCATCAAGCCCAGTAATAGGGCCTTACTTTGTGGTCGATCCTAGCACCCCAGAATTTAGCCCTAGGTACCACCATGCCCAAAGCTCCATCACTAGGAGGGGCTACCAGGATTCTGGGGATGATGGCAGGTTTCGAGAGGATGTTGGGGTCACTGGGCTGTGAGGATACTGGAGAGAGAGGGGAATGGGGTAGGGAGGCCGAGGCCTGATGCACAGTGGGGGCTGTTTTATATTAAGGACTACATAGCGGGTCAGGGTATGAGGCAAAGTGGGCCCCCTCTACCCCCACACACCTGTTTACTGACGCTCCGTAGGACCTAATTCCTCACCGGCGTGAGCTAACACTAGAAGCTCCTGGCCATCACTCATAAGTTTCATCATGTAAACGAGTTTTCAGGTCTCCTCCTGGAAACAAGTTGAGATAACTGGGAAGTTCGCAAGAGGCTGGGTCTCTAAGTTGGCTGGACAAGAAGGATTTTTCTGCATCATAACTTACAGAGGGTCCCACCTGCGTCCAGAAGGGGAAGTAGACACTTGTCTTGCTTTGGAGACCTCATGGGGGAATTAAGCAGAATATAATTTCTGTCGAGAACAAAGCGGGGTCAGAGTTCCGAGAAGGGAGTCCTCCTTGCTAAGGGGATGGTCTGAGCTGAGAACTCACGGGCTGTGCTTGCATTGCACGGTTCTACCCTTCGTTCCAACAACAAATGGTAGACTCAGTGTCTGTGGAACGGAGCTGGAGGGGCCTTCACAGTTGGTTTTAAAGGTAAACTAACCACGACACCTGGGTCTTTTCATCATCTGTATCAGTTTGCTGGGACCATAACCAAGTTATCAAAGCAGGGGCTTAGAACGGAAACTTACTGTCTCAGTTCTGCAGATCTGAGGTCTGAGATCAAGATGTCGGCAGGGCTGGCTCCTTCTGAGGCCGCAGCGGAAATGTGTTCCAGGCCTCTCCCGGCTCCTGGCGGTTGGCTGGCTGTCTCTGGGGCTCCTTGGCTTGTTCCTGCATGACCCCAATCTCTGCCCCCATCTTCACGTGGTGTTCTCTTTTTGTGGATGCCTCTGTGTCCAGATTTCCCTTTTTTAATTTTTAGAAGGGCATCGGTCATGTTGGATTAGGGGCCCACACTAATCCCGTAGGACCCCGTCTTAGCTAATTATATCAGCCATGACCTTATTTCCAAGTAAGATCGCATTTTGAGTTTCTGGGGGTTAGGCTTTTAACATGTCCCTTTAATTTAGAGGGACATAATTCAACCCATAACAGCATCCTTTCTGCACAGGGAGCCAAGCTGGAGGACCCATCAGGTCCCAGGAAAAGGGATGCAGGGGGCTGGGTCCCTCCCTGTTTGAAGCAGCTTTGGAGGACCCATCATCACAGGTGTAGACTGAGCTCAGGTCCACGGCAGAGCCCGGTGTGAGCTGAGATCACGGGACCTCCATCCCCCTGCTGGGGGCAGGCCCTGGGGCAGGCCTCCCAGACCCACCCCGACAGGGGGCTACCCCAGGCTGAGGATGACCCTGGGATTCTGGCACACACCCAGAGGTGAGAACCACTGCCCCGTGTGGCAGACCCGGAATAATGGGCTGCTCCGGGCACCAGCTGAACCCACCCAGGTAAGACGTGGCCCCGCTGTGCTTCAGCTTCCCCCACTGTAAAACGGAGGTGATGCTCTGTCCTGCCCTGCCCACCTCGGGTCAGGCGAAGCCCCAGCGGGAAACCAAGATGGGACGGCTTTGAGAAGACCCCACATCTAGTGACACAGAGAGTACTGACGCTCTGTGCAGCCCTGGCCAGCGGGCGCCAACCGGCTGTCTCACCTCCTCGGGGCATCCCGAGTGCCTGCTGGCAGGAACACTGTCTGATGACTAAAACGTACCTGGCCTTCCCCAGCCCCGCTTCACACGCAGTACAGGCTCAGCCAGTCCTCGTTGGCAGCCTGCCCCGCCTCTCCGGCTGCTCAAGGCAGAGGCTGAAACCCATCCGGGTTGCGTTTCAGGAGTCCCGGCCTGCCCTCCTGGGCGCTGAGCTCTGAGGGCAGCAGCCTTTGGGGCTGGGCTCTGGCCAGGTGAGCCAGCTGCACCTGTGGCTCCGGTTTCTCCCTTGCCCACCCCCCCACCCCGCCCCAGCTTTTTTTCCAGAGTGCCTCCATCCTGCAAGACTGACAGCTGACTCTGGGCTGGGCACAGAGTGTAGGAAGTGGTCTTTTCAAACGTCCCTCGCAGCCCCAGCTGCCAGAAGCCCTCCTGCCGCCGCGTTGCCTTATTTACCCTGGCCACCAGGCCTCTCCTGGCCGCCCTGAGAAAACCGATTATGGTCCAGAGCCAGGTCCTTGCGTGTTTCCTCTCTGGAGGTGAATTGAGTTTTAAAAGAAAGGTTTCCTGCCTCCCGTGACACCGTTTTGGTTCGTTTTATCTGTCTCCACCTGCGGGGCAGGGAATTAACCTGCTGCCCAGGGCCGGGCCAGCGAACGTTGTAAGGCGAGCAAAGCTCACGAGCGTGGGTCTGACACCACACCAAGGAGGCCTGTTCTCCTCCACAGAGCATTGTGGGAGGGAGGCCCAGGCCCAAATCTGAACAGGGCTCTGCGTAACTCGATATGTTTTCTTTCGTTGCTGTAGTCACCGTGTGCCAGATTTAACTCTGCCCCGTCTGTGTCTGTGTATGTTGGGTTGTTGCAGGGGGAGGGGAGAACGGGGGGGGGGGGCACCGGAGGGGGAGGGGAGTGTATCCATGTGGTTTTTTTTTTCCTCTCCATCTTCCTTTTTTCTTTTGCCTGCCTTGCTCACTCTTTGCTAGATGTACCCTAACACGACTGTCCTCATGTCTCGGTCCTTAACCCTTTGGGGATGGGCGCTGCGTCTTGCGCTTCCTGTAATGCATCTTCACAAACTCCCTCAGGCGCCCTGTCTGGGAAGCGCCAGTCCTGTCAGAGTTAACAGCGGGCCTCTGGAAACTTGAACTTCCCCCAGAAGTGCTTGTGCAGTAATTAGTAGAGCCCCACTCAGATACAGAAAAAGATCCCATCGATTATAAACAAACAAGCAGCAAAGGACCTCAGAGCCAAGAGTCACCCATGTGCCCCAGGCCCGCGGCAGGTACCCACTTTGCCAAAGGCTCAGGTCCTGTAGCTTCCAGAAATGGGATGGAAGGATAAGCTTGATACTCCAGCAAGATTCAGAAGGAAGGTGGGAATCTGTTGTCCAATGAAAGCCTATCAGGCTGGGCCTCACTCCTGAGATGCCCAAGGTGAACCGACCCGAGGATGGTAGAAAGAGTCACTCTTGGCGGCCTGGGCTGATGGATGGATGTTCCTTCCTGGCTGAATAGAAACCTTGCTTCACATTGCTGGAGGGAGATGCAGGCTAGCCAAATATTCTGGTACCTACTAAAGGGTGGTGGCCAGAGAGAGCTCCTCACACAGGGCGGGCTCTGCTCTCAAGGGGGGGTGGACATCATTCCTCAGGCCCCAGGGCCCCGCGGGATCAGGGGGTGGGAGTGAAGAGCCTTAGTCTCGCTGTTTATTTCTCTCAGCCATCACGGAAATGCTGAAAAATACAGAACTTTGGGTCTCCTTGCGAGGGGAAGATGTCTTGGCTCATCCTGGGCTATATTTAGAATGGAAAATGTGCTGGCTCAGAGAAAACTGGTCATGTGCCCTTCTCCAGGCTGCGCACTGAGCTGGGAACCCCGCCCCGTGCTCCCCATCCTTCACACAGCTCTGACACCCGCTTCCTTCTCCGGGGAGCCCTCCCAGCCTGTAGGAAGACCCCACAGGGTAAGGCCCGGTTTTCCCGGTTAATAAACTTCACAAGCGTCCCCCCTCTCGCGAGGACCACGAGAACCTAGTGTAGCACTGTTTGCAAGGCCAGGTGTGAGCTCCGAGCTCAGAAGGGCATGTTGGACGTGAACGTGGAAATTCCACTACCTTCCCCACTCCTGCTTCTCCAGGGGTGAGGGCTGGAGACAGTGTGGCAGGGAGTGGACGCAGGGATCCTGGCCCGAACGACAGTCCTGGGTCCAACGCCATGATTGTACTCTGGGGAGTAATGTTACCTTAGGCACTGAGAGCTTCGTGGTGGTGATGATTCAGCGGGTCCCCATCAGCACCCAGTTAACTTTCTTTTCGTAACCATCAAAATTTTTTTTTAACATCTTTATTGGAGTATAATTGCTTTACAATGGTGTGTTAGTTTCTGTTTATAAGAAAGTACATCCGTTATACATATACATATGTTCCCACATCTCTTCCCTCTTGCGTCTCCCTCCCTCCCACCCTCCCTATCCCCCCCCTCTAGGTGGTCACAAAGCACTGAGCTGATCTCCCTGTGCTATGCGGCTGCTTCCCTCTAGCTATCAGTGTTTTTAATGAACCTGGAGGTTTGTTGCATCACTGCTTTTCTCGTGAATCTGCACATGATTTCTCAGAAAGAACAATCCAAACCCGCCCTGTCGCCGACGCTGCCCAGCGCTACTTCCCACTTTACTGGGGACAGGGGTCAGAAGAGGCACCGCTGAAGACAGGCGTCTGTCACCCGTGCTCGTGGGGACAAGGAGGGCAAGGAGGCAGTGGGTACACAGTGGGACTCTCACTTCTTGGGCACCTGTCGTGGGCCAGGGGCGCCACGCACCATTTCTGATCCTCACATCCCCTCTGTGAGGTGGGAATTATCGAGTCCTTTTTCCCGTTCAGGAAACCAAGGGTTAAATGCCTTGTCCGTGGACCTTTCCCCCACCCTCCTTGCCCAGCTCCCCACCATGTCTTGCTGGTTGTCTCTGTGAAATGCAGCCCCTTGGTCTCCCACAACATCGCCCGCAGCCCAACTTCTCACCCCGCTAGACTCACATTCCTCACAGACCAGCCTGATCGTTGGGAAATGCATGCTCCGCCCTGGAACCTGACAGCGGCTTCTTGCTGCTCTTAGAATGGAATTCTGACTTCTCCCTGTGCACAGCCAGCACCTCCCCTAGGTCCTAGCTGTGGCTCACCCACTATGCTCAGGCTGGTCCTGCCTCAGGGCCTTTGCATGTGCTATTCCGTGCCCCTGGTTTGGACCCTGGACTCTGAATACACTTCTGGTCTCTTCCTAGCAAGGTCTGAGGCACTGTTCTAGCTTTTTTTTGTTGTTCTAGGTTAACTCTGCAGCCCACTCTTGTACATCTGTTCTCTTGGGCAGGAAGCAGGCATTCCGGCTCTCACACTCTGGGGCTGGTACCTCCATCGCCAAGGCTCAGGCCACATCAGTACCCTGTAGTCTGCTCCCTCGTCCCAGCGTGAGCCACGCTCCCAAGATGCAGGGCAGCTGCCTCCTTCTTGCACAGGCTCTGGTGGATGTGATTTTTCCACCTAGGTCCCCTCGGCCAGAGCTCAAGGCTCTGCGATTAGGGCGAAATGGCTCCTCATTCGTGGGGCTTTAGCACATGAACTGACACATCATGTCCTAGAGGCCTGTCCAGAGGGGAAGAGGACAACCTTTGCCTGCTTTAGACGGCCTTTCTTAAACCCAGCGCGTTCTGCACTAGGATTTTCCTATTCAATTATTGCCTCATCTCAGAAGAAAACTCTCTTATAACTAGCGTAGCTTGGGCTGGCTTGAACATCTAGCACCTCCCCACACACCATTTGATCTATTGCTTCAAAATAATTTGTTTCCAGTTATCAGGCCACTGAGATCCACCAATCACCTGGAAGCAGCCCCATATTTGCTGCTCAGAAAAACTGGCCCTTTCAAAGAGCTACTCAAAGGTGGCCTGGGACAGTAGCCACTTGGAGGGGACACTTTAAGACAACAGCTGATCCTTTGCACAGGGTATTTGAGGCCCCCAGAGGGCAAATAAGGTTCCCTTCCTCCTACCCTCTGCTGATTTCACCAGCCTCCCCCTCTGAGGTCTACACAGCTTGAAGTACCTGCCCTCTAGCTCAAAACTGAAATTTTCAAATGAGAAAAGAAAAGAGACAGAGAGAAGACAAATGTGAAATAACATTGACTAGATCATTGAGGCAGCCTGTCAACCATATTTTGCCTCTCTGAGTTTTTTTTTTTAGCCCTAGTGTCACACCTTCCTTGTCATCAATTTTTAACACGTGAGCTTTTTGTAATTAAAATTCAGTGTCATCGAACAGGTCATAGAGTGTGAGCAATATTCTCTTTGTTCTAGAAATCCACATGTAACGAAGCTGCCATTCACAATTGTTTTCCACTGGGCTGCTTATTTAAAAAAAAAAATGATTTTCAAGGAACAGAGATAGGTGCATTTTCCCAGCATGGGGTCCATCAGGAATGAAAAACTTACCAATCATAGCCCAGGCCCTGAGGGGGGTGTGTGTGTGGCAGGGATGTTGTCAGATGTCAGTTTGGGCTGATTGTTTCTGAGGCCACGTGACTACGATTCTTGGGTTTCCTGTGGTGCATTTTATAGACTGATGTCCCTTTTTAGAGATAAATTATTAGATGAATGTTTATAGATGAATGCACATTCAATGTGCTGGAGTTGAGGTGGGGAGCCCCGCGAAGCTGCAGGAAAACGCTTGAGAAGACAGACAGGGACGAGGGCGCTGAGCTGGGCGCCCGTTGTCTGTGACCGAGACCTCCTGCACCGGAGACAAGAATCCTGATGGTCAGACCCCAAGTCTCACCTGGAGAATGAGTGAAACCAAAGCAGCCTCTGCCAAAGGCCCCAAAGGCCCACCATGGGGGTCACAAACCACAGTAGGGCCTGGTTTTTTGGTTTGTTTTCAACACCTGAGCCAACGTGTAAAAATCTAGTGGCTTCGGGCTCTCTTTACAAAAACAGAGGATTTGGGCTCACAATGTCTGACCCCCCAGTATCAATCTGCTAAAGCTTCTTATTAGCTGCCCATGGTCCCTCACTCCTTAGCTACTGAGCCCTGTGGGTCTCTGAGTTGTGGCCTCGCCTCACGGGACATTTAGATAGGAAGAACAATCTTTCTTCCTTTGGGGCACCTCACTCCCTCCTACCGGGGTAGCTGTGGGCAAATCATCCTAGAGCCTCAGTTTTCCCATCTCTATAACGGGATGACAATGGGCCCTCACAGGGTGGTCCGTAAAAGCTCCCTCCCCTCTGCCTGCACATCCTCAGGGGCCACCGGTGTGTTTTTCTGGAGGGAAGTCAGCTGGGTACTCTGTGTGTCAGCAGCCTGCATGCCGTCGTTCTCCTGAATGCTTTGTTGGAGGAGTGAAGACAGAATTATTCAGAAACAAGTGATTTCCCAGCTGCGGTCTCCTCTCTGATGACAAAGGACTCCCTCGGCCCACATGGGAGGTGAGGCAAGAATTACGTGCTGTAGAAAGAAAGGCTGCTGGGACCATCTTGAGTTTGTTTGTAACAAATCTCCAGTAATTTAGATCTTTTTAATTCACAGTAAATCCGATTCCCTCGACAACATCTACAGTAAAGTATCAGGAGTGTGTGTGGAGACCAAGCGTGGGGAGGCTTTTTGTGTTCCCACCACCAAATCCATAGTTACCCTCCAAGTTGAAATCTTATCATATTTAACTGGTTCCACATAAACAGATCTGTGTATATTTTCAGTAGTTTCAGCTGAAACCTGTTAAGAACAGATGTGCAGATGGTCGCCCAGCACTGATCCATTTAAATGTAGTTTTCCACGAGCAGCGTTTTCCCTCTGCCCTTCCTTGAGGGGGGAAGAATAAGAAAGTGGGACCGTTATTAAGATGGATATTACACGCTTCTGAGTCTCTGCAACCAGCGTTTGCTGTCGGTTTTCCAACAGCAATGTGGCTCACGAGGCTGTGAGCACAGGGTGTGCCTATAATGGACGATGTTTGACCCCGTGTGGCTGGGAGGATGGGCCCTTAGCTCTCTCTGGCTGCCGCCCATGTAAGGGTGCTTTCCCGGCTGCTGGGGAGTCGAGCAGCCCCTGTCCGAAGGCTGGAGTAAGTAAGTTATTCACCTCTTTGACCCTTTAGTATTTTAAGCAGAAAAAAAAAAGGTGAGGGGGGATATAAAAGAACTCCTACAACTCAGCAACAACCAAAATCAAATCATCTGATTTCTAACTGGGCAAAGGACTTGAAAGGCTATTTCTCCAAAGGAGACAAATGGCCAAGAAGCCATGAAAAGATGGTCAGCATCACTGAGAATTAGGGAAATGCAAATCAAAACTATAAGGAGATATCGCCTCACACCCATGAAGAGGGTTAGTATTAAAATTTTTAAAAAAAAACAGAGAATCACAAGTATTGGCAAGGATGTGGAGAAATTGGAACCCTCATACACTGCTGGTGGGAAATGGAGGTATGGAGGTTCCTCGAAAAATTAAAAATAGAACGACCATATATGAGCCAGCAATTCCTCTTCCGGGTATACAGCCAAAAGCTTTGAAAGCAAGATTGCAAAGAGACTCTTTCGCACTCATGATTATAGCAGCAGTATTGGCAGTAGCCAAAAGGCGGAAGCAACCCATGTGTCCATCAACAGGTGAATGGATAATCAAACGTGCTCCGTCCATACAATGGAATATTATTCAGCCTTTAAAAGGGAATTCGGACACGCACTACAGCAGAGGTGAACCTCAAGGACATTACGCCAATTGAACTAAGCCAGTCGCCAAAAGACAAATCCTGTATGACTCCACTCACATGAGGTATATAGAGTAGGCGAATTCACAGAAACAGAAAGTAGAAGGGTGGCTGCCAGGGGCCAGGGGAGGGGGCAGTGGGGAGTTACTATTTAATAGGTATAGAGTTTCAGTTTTGCAAGATGAAAAAGTTCTGGAGATCTGTTGCATAATAATATTTATGTACTTACTACTGAGCTGTACACTTAAAATGGTTAAGATGGTAAAAATGAAAATGGGGGAGAGCGGGTCAAATCGTGCTACCGATCCATGGATGGGTGAGAGGATTCCGTGAGATAATGCGCACTTAGCAGGACTTTATCCTGTGGGCTGCGGAGATTATAACTAAGATGCAATGAGTTAAGGCGGGTTGTTTCCCCAGGTTTGAATTTTTCTTCTCCAGAAGGCTCCTCTCCTACCTTCCCATTGCCCACCTGACAGAGCTCATCCGGCCTCCCAGGTCCCCATCACAGGCTGTAGCCCTCTCGAGGACTGTCCCCATGGGCTCAGCCCGTGCCTCTGGGGCACAGAGCTCTGCCCTCCTGGCCTGCTTTCCCCAGCTGGCGCTGGCTGTGAGAGGCTGCCCGGCTGCTTTCAGTGGCCTCTGAATAAACCACAGGACCCCCAGTTCCTTCTCTCTGCAGGCTTTCATCCCATTGAATTTGCCCTGCATTGGGAGAGAGAGGGAGAGCTTGGATGGGGGAACATGATAGCAGATGAGCCTCAGGGGTTCAATGCCAGCTGCTTCCAGCTCCAGTTCTGCCCCATTGGAACCCCTTAGCCCCAGTGTGTCATGGGTGAAAGAGGGGTGAGGGCCGAGTTGGGCTTCATAATCTCTAAAGATTCCAGATCTTTGCGGGGTAGCGGGGAGGGGGGGCTCTGTCCTCCGAGTTCTGTCCAGCCTGGTCCCCTCCACATGCCTGAGTTTGCTCGGTACCTAACAGGACCTTGTGAGCTGAGCGCTAACACAGCACCTCTGTGTTCTTATGTGAGCTGGGACCTGGTGGTGGTATGTCCTGGGCCCTGGGAGCAGCACGAGGCTTGGAGGCCCTGGCAGAGAGATCTTCAGCAAGACAGGCATCTCTGCTACCCGACAGGAGGAGACCCCCAGCAGGGCTTGGACTCATCTGAATAGAAAGACGAGCAGCTGGCTTGGGAGGTGAGATCAGATTCCTGGGGCAAAGAGGTACCACATTTGTCTTAATGAGTAGGAAAGAACAAAATCAAAGCATTCGTTAACACTTCAAAGAAGTTAAAAGAGCCCATTTGGCTCCCAAGTGCTACCTCTCCTGGCCGGTTAAGTGTCTGGTGAAGAATCCCATTATCCTACTCAGGGGGAAGATGCCAAGGGCTTCTCTTGCTGGCTGAGAATTGTGGGGAGGCCCCCTGCTCTCGGCGGGGGGCGCTGCTTCCGGATCCCAGCCTCTGATCTGTTTAGGAGATGCTTCTAGGGTTTCATACTTGTCTGTATGACATCGTGATCCTCTCCAGGCTTTTCATATCCCTTCTGTATTTCTTTCCCCTGATGATTTTCTTACCGGCTCTTTTTGCTGTCATTTCCAGAAGTTAATACTCAAAAGCCTTGATTTCTAGGACCAGTTCTGGACTTTACAGGAGCGAAAATCAATAGGCTCAAAACTTGGCTTCATTATCCATTTGACTCAAACTGGTTTGGGGCAACGCCTCTGAACCCCAGCCAGAAACATCCGCAAACGGGGCTCTTGCCTGGAATCTCACTGCTCACACAGGAGACTTGAGCACACTTAGCAAGTGTGCCCCTCCCCTCGCCCCACCCCGGGGGAGTTTCAGTCCAGAGCTGCCCCTCCTGACAAGAGACCCCCGAAGTGAGCCTGGTCAGACTCTCCCACTCTGCCTCCATCTTCTCCAGACTGCTTCTAGATTCCCTTCCTTTACTCACGTTGCTACCCCCCAACCACCGATATTTTCAGAAACGACACACATATTCACCCATCACTCTGGTTTCCAAATATTATCTTTATCAGTACAGTGGTGTTGCCCTAAAATGACTGACAGCTGCATGACCTTTCTTTGCAGCCACAAATGAAAGGGGACTTAAAAGGTATGTGCGTGTGTGCGCGCGTGCTCGAGCGCATGCCTGACTAACGCACATACGCCTGATGGAAACCAGGATAAATTACAGAGAACGGCAATGTAATGATTACGAAAAGGTATACGAGGCATAACCCATTAGTGAGCTACATTTTGTTCAAAGCTGAGATACTTGGGCAGAATAACAAGCTTTGTGCCGGAATGCAGTCAGCTGTAGCAATGACTAATAATATAGTTGAGGATCTGTTCGCATTTTTCCCCTTTTGTGCCTATTTTCATAAGTTAATAACTCAAGCATGAAATTGTTTCAGGCTGAAAACTGGTGGTGAGAGCACAGCAAACTTTGTGGGAAACAACTCTGTGTTGTTGTTGTTACTTAATTTAGTTCGGCTGTTTTTAAGTTAGGGGAGTGGAAATGTCCATGCGAGTTTTCGTGAGCCATGTGTGTTTGTGAAGCCCGAGAAAGTTTGGGATTGTGTTAAACAAAGCACATTTTTACTGACTACAGATAGAGGTTTTCTTTTCATACATGTGTGCTTCTGCTTAGTACGGGTCGGGATCGTTGGCGGCAGGGGGTGGGTAGGTTTGGAAGAAATTGAATCAGAACGTTATAAATGACATCATTCTGGACTCACCTGCCTTCAACTAGAAAACTTCTATCCCAAGTCGAAGAGCCTGGTGAGCAAACAGCTGCCTTAAACAGCTGGGGGTGGGAGTAGGGGTGAAACCCCCTGCTGGGTCTTAGTAAATTCCTGGAACAAAGGAAGGGGCAGAAACAAGATGAGTGATAGTAAGGTTGCTCATTTCTCCAGGAGTCCGGTTTACTGAGCATTTCCCTGTATCCAGAACCAGAGAAAGTGCAACTGCAGGAAACCAGATTTTCTACAAGTCTTTAAACATTTTTCCCTCCTCTTCTTTTATTGGGGCAGGAGACTGAAAAATACAGAAAAATGCAGAGAATAATATAACAAACACCTAAGTACCCACATTCCAGAATTAACAAATGGTACGATTTTGTAATGATGACTCTAACATTACTGATAAAGTTGTTTTCTTTCCTTTATTTCACAGATGGGCAAAGCGAGGAGCTGGAGGGGATAGGACACGGCTAAAGGCTGAGTGAGGCACCTCCCTTCTTTACGAACTGGATCCCTACAAGATTCTCAAGCTGGTAAGGCAAGCATTATTGTCCCCCTTTATAGCTGAAGAGCTTGGGTCCCCAGTGGATGTGGACGAGGGCCTCCGTGTTCTGAGCCCTGTGCTGGGCTCAGGGGACAGAACAGAAGACAAAGCCCAAAGCAGCCCAGATCCCTGCTGGAGGGAGGGATACAGAGAGTGCCTGCGTGGGTGGGAAGCCATTCCCTGCAGCCAGGGTCAGCTTCACCAGGCTCCTAATCCAGAAGCAAGCCAGCAAATTTTACTTAGGGAGACATTCCATAGAAAAATGTGTACTTCGTAGGGTATATTTGAATCAATGACTCAGTTACGGATCATTGCCAGAGAAAAACAAAATATCCTGCCACCCTGTGAGATGATGTGATGATTGTTATTTTTACTAGTAGATTGCTCCATTTATAAACCTTTGATGAATCCCTTTCCCCAGCCAAATGGCATCTGAACCTGTGGAGAGTTAAAAAAAAAAAAAAAAAAAAAGTGAAATTGACGAGGGATGCGAGCTGGCCTTCTGTGTGTCCCGGAGCTTCTCAGGCTACAGCTCGGTGCGCGTTGCATCGGTTGAGCCCACGCTGGGTTGCATCATATGCTGAAAATCCACGTGCTCTCTGAGGGCGACAGGAGCCGGCTCGGGGTCCACCAGCTGGAATCTCAGAAAGCGCGGTCTCTAAAAATACCAGCTCTGCAGATTCACTTGGGGCCCAGGGGGCTTCTAGATTGACAGCTCCCTTTACGCACCAACCACGGGTTCAAAAAGAAAGGGGAAAAAAAAAATCAGCATGCTTTTTTGAGTTGATTGATTTCTAGCTCCGGAGAGTTTTCGCAGATTATTTCAGAGTGATGGAAACTCCCCCGAATTATTTTAGGAAAAGTAAAAGACAGCAAAACTTAACTAGCAGCCAGGCTGTGTCCGGGTCTGCGGCTCCGGCGCGCGCCGGCGGACGCCCAGCCTCACCGCGGCCAAGGTCACGGTTAGGCTGCGCCGGCACCTCTGAGCGGTCTGGCGCGGACAGACGCGCGCCCGGCATGTCGGTGGGGCTGCAGCCCGCCCCTCTCCAGCCCAGCCTGGAGGCTGCCTTCCCCCGCGCATCCCCGGTAGGCGAGGGGCAGGCACGGAACTCGAAGTTCCAAAGTGTAAGGGAGAAAACTGTGTCCAGTTCGCCTGAAATGAAGCACACAGCCCTGGGTGTTCAGGGTCTCCCAGCCCGACGTGTGCGAATTGTTCCCGCGAGCAATATACAGGGCTGTGTTTTGGGGGAAAAGTACTTCCTGCTGCTTCCAAAGACAGAAAAGCCACAGGGTTCCTGACATAAGGGCGTTGGCTTTATCAGCTTAGAGCAGGTCCTTCCTGGCCTCAGCCCGGGGCCCTTCCTACCACCTAGGCAGAGACACAGTCAGACAGAAACGCACAGCTCAAGCGCTGACACACACCGAGAGTTGTGTTCAACCCTCAAAAAACTGTTAGGAACAGATTGCAGAGTCGGTGCATTCTGCCTTCCTCTCTTCCCGTTGCACTGGGCACCGTGCCGCCTTTGAAGTCACCTCAATCCAAGGACAAGCAAACCTAAAGAGGGCAGTCTGGGGCCTCCAAGAAAACACCAGAAAGATTGTTGTTAAACTAGATCTACTCCAGGTTGCTTGACGCGAGAAGCTCACTGCTGCTGGAGGTGGCCTTGTGTGACCCTGGAAAGCTGGCTTTACCATAGCCCTGTGAAGAGGCAATTGCGCAGGGAAGAAGTTAAGACAGTTCCTTGAATGGATTCCTTGAGTGGGGTTTGAAAAGATTTGGTTAAGGATCTCCCCATCATTTCTAAAAACCCGCCAGCCAAATGTGAGAATTCCAGTTGCTCCCTGCCCTCATTAGTGCTTACTACAGTCAGACTTTCTGTCGTAATCATTCTAATACATGCGTAGTGAGAACTCTTTGTGATTTTAATTTGCATCTCTCTGACTAATAATAATGAGCATCTTTTCATATAGTTGTTTGTCATTCATATATGTTCTTCGGTGATATGTCTGTTTAAATATTTTGCATACAGACACACACACACACACACACACACACACACACACACATATATATATATAGAGAGAGAGAGAGAGAGAGAGAGAGAATTTTCAGTAAATACAAGCTGTTATTTAAAAGACCTGAATCTGGGTTTCTCTGATAGTGGTGATTAATATAGTAGAAGTGTGGTTGAAACAACGCCATAGTGAGCCTGACCTTGACTCACATGAGACTTCTAATCCATGTTTTTAGGAAAAAGAAGTTGAATTCATATTTGCAGTAAGGAAGAACATTACCCAGTTTATTAAAAAAAAAGAAGAGACTTTTGCCCATTTTTTTAAAAATTGGGCTGTTTTCTTATTATTGAGTCTTGGCAGTTCTTTATATATTATGAATATAAGCCCCTTATTAGACATGATTTGCAAATGTTTTCTTCCGGACTATAACTTGTCTTTTCATTTTCTTAACAATGACTTTTTGTTTTTAATTTTAAAGAATTCCAATTTATCATTTTTTTCTCTTACGGATTATGCTTTTGGCTTTGTATCTAAGAAATCTTTGCCTAACCCAGGGTCATGAAGATTTTCTTCTAGAACTATAGATATTTCAATCTATGATGATCATTTTGAGTTAATTTTTGTAAATGGTATGAGGTACAGATCAAAGTTCACATTTTTGACCTTTGGATATCCCAGTGCGCCCTCAACGTTTGTTGAAAAAATTATCATTTCTCCACTGCATTGCTTTCCACCTTTGTTAAAAATCAGTTGTCCATAAATGAGTCTAATTTTAGACTTTGATTCTGAAGTTCCACTGGTGTTCGTGCTTGTCTTTGCTCCACTATCCTGATTATTGTAACTTTATAATAAGTCTTGAAATCAAGTGATGTAAGTTCTTCAACTTTGCTTTTCTTTTGCAAAGTTGTTTTGATTATTCTAAGTCCTCTGCATTTCCATATGGGTTTCAGAATCAGCTTGTCCATTTCTACAGAAAATCTGCTGAGATTTTGATCAGAATTACATTGAATCTACAGATCAATTTGGTGAGAATTTACACCTTAAAAATATTGAGTCTTCTCACAGATCTAGAGAACAAGCTAGTGGTTACTAGTGGGGAGAGGGAAGTGGGGAGGAGTAATATAGGGGTAGGGGGAAAAGGGGTAATTATGGGATTATATGAAATCATGTGTGTGAAACTTTTGAAAATTGTAAAGCACTATAGAATTTAAAGACTCATTCAATTAAAAAAATCTTTTTAAAAATATTGAGTCTTCTAACCCATGAACTCAGTATCTCTCTATTTATTTAGGTTCTCTTTAATTTCTCTCAGCAATGTTTTGTAATTTTCAGTGTATAGGTATTGTCCATCTTCTGTCAGATTTACCCTAAATATTTTATACTTTTTGATACTATTGTAAGTGATATTTTTAAATATTCAATTTCCAATTTTTCATTGAAAGTATACAGAAATACCATTGACTTTTGTACACTAATCTCGTACCGCATATCTTTACTAAAGTCACTTTTTACATTCCAGTAACTTTTTGTTTCTATAGGATTTTCTACGTAGATTCTCATGTCATCTGCAAATGAGGACGGCTTTACTTCTCTAGTTCCAATCTAGCTCGCTTTTATTTCTGTTTCTTGCCATATTGCTCTGGATTGAATCTTCAGTACAATGTGGAATAGAATCTGTGAGAGTTTCTGATCTTAGGAGGAAAATATTCAGTCTTTCACCATCAATAATGATGTTAGCTGTTAGTTTTTAGTAGATGCCCCTTTTCAGATAGAGAAAGTTCTCATCTAGTCTTAGTTTGCCAAGAGTTTTTACCAGGAATATCTGTTGGATTATATCAAATGATTTTTTTGCATCTGTTGAGACCGTAGTTTACCAGCGTCATCATTTAGCAAGTTTGAGTCAACTACAGAACATTTATCTCTTTTTACGTCCCCTTCCCTTCCCTGTTTATAATATAACTGTCTAAAATATTTCTTCTATATACATTTTGAATCACAGTTTTTGCCTCAACTGTCAACATAATTTAGAAAAATTAAGAGGAAAAGGAAAGCCCATTGTATTTACCAGTACTACCAATATGTTTGCTTGTTGTGTTGTTTCTTCTTTACTGACATTCCAGACGTCTTTCTTTTATTGTTTCTTTTCTGTTTAGGACACTTCTTTTAGCCATTCTTATGTGGTTTTGATATATCTGCTAGTGGTATGTACTCTTAGTTTTTCTTTTTTTGAATATGTCTTCATTTCCCTTTCATTCCTGAAGGATCCTTCATTGGAAAGGACCTTTCAACTGAATATACAGCTCTGTGTTGGCAGTTCTTTTCTTTCAGCACATGAGAGTATTCTGGCCTCCATGGTTTCTAATGAAAATGTGCTGTCATTCAAAGTTTTTTCCCCCACAGGTAGTGTCATTTCTCTGTGTTTTCAATATATATATTTTTTCTCTTTGTTTTTCTGAAGTGTGACTATGATGTGCCTCGATATGGATTTCTTTGGGTTTATTCTGTTTGAAGTTTGCTCAGCTTCTTAAATCTGTGTGTTTTTGTTTGTGCTTTTGTTTTTGGCAAAACTTGGGATGTTTTAAGCCCTTATTTAATTGAGTACTTTTTCAGTTTTGCCCTCTTTTCCTTTCTTACCAGAACTTGGATATCACAGAAGTTAGATCTTTTGCTATAGCCAGACAGGTCCCTGAGGCTCTGTTCCTTTTTTTTTTTTTTTCTAATCCCCCAGCCTATTTTCTTCTCTCTGTTGTTCAGATTGGATAGTTAATGCTGTCCTATCTTCCAGGTCACTGTGTTCCTCTATTTTGCTGTTGAGTGCCTCCATTCAGGTGGGTGTTTTGGTCGTTGCTGTTGTTATTACTGTATTTTTCTGTGATAAATATTCCATTTAGTTCTTTATATTTTATCTCTCTTCCTATGTTTTAATTTGTTTCAAGAGTATTTGTCATTGCTCTTTGAAGCATTTTAATGGCGGTTGCTTTAAAGCGTTTGTCAGATAATTCTCACATCTCTGTCATCTCGGTGTTAGCATTTATTCATTGGCTTTCTCCATTCGTTTGAGGTCGTCCTGGTTCTTGGTATGATGAGCAATTTTCTACTGAAACCTTGACATTTGGGGTATTATGTTTTGAGACTCTGTATCTTATTTCGATCTGTTTTCACTGGCTTCCTCTGACATTGTGGGTGAAGGTGTGGCGGGGGGAGTGGCAGTGAGCTCTCTCATTACTGCCATGTGGGGTGGAAGTCAAGGTCCCTCACTTGACCTCTGTTGATACCCAAGGAAGGGGTCTCCTTCTTACTGCTGGGTGTGGGTAGAAGTGCTAGGCTTCCACTGATAGCTCCCCCATGTGGCGGTGTCAGAGTGCCTCAATGCTATTCCTCACGTGGCCTTGCTACCCCTGCGAGGTTAAGAGGGTCCTGACTCCCCACTAGGTCTCCCAGATACCACCCTTGCTCCTTGTTACTGCTGTGTGGGGACGAAAGTCCAGCCTCCCCGCATGGTCTCTGCTGACACTGGGGAGGAGCTTGTGACTACTGAGTGGTGAATGAAAGTTTCAGCTCCCTGCTCAGCCTTCTCAGACCCCACCCTGGGGTGGGAGGCAGGGAGGGTGGGGCAGGGTGGTTGGGGCATGTTTCAGCCTAGTGATGAGGGTGGACGTCAGGGCTCCCCTTGGCCTTTGCTGATGAAGGTAGGGCTGCAGTATTTTCTGTGGTATTTGGCTAGAGTGGAACAGTTATTGCCTAAAACTTTTCTTTCTTGGTGGGCTGGCCCTTTCCGGGCCATTTGGCTAGGGAGAGCAGGCTTTTGTGGGAGCTTCCTCTTTGTTTGCTCTCTTCTGGAATTTCTGGGTTCCCGGCTTCTTCAATACCTCACCTGGGATACATAAGGCAAAAAGAAACCAGAGAGCTCACCACTCTGTTCTACCCATCCCGAGGTCCGTATCAGTCTGTCTTCTCTCCACCTTCCAGAATCTTCTTATGTTTGTATTGTATATAATGTCCAGGGTTTTTAGTGGTGGGTGGCAGGAGGAATGGATAAGTATGCCTGTCCCAACTTCCTGGAAGTGAAAGTCCTCATCTCACTTTTAGGATGCATTTCAAAGTAAGTTGCAAATATTCACCCTTAAATACCTCAGCGTGCGTGTTATTAATTACAGTTCAGTATTTGTTTATATCTTTCTTTTTTAAGATAAAAGTTGTACACACATTAAAATGCACAAATCTTAAGTGGACCGCTTGATGAGTAAAACCCACCCTCTATCAAGATATAGGGTCTTGTCTATCACCTGAGAAATTCCCTCCTCCTCCTTCCAAGTCAATCCCTATCCCCAGCCACCCCCCAGAGGCAAACATTGTTTTGCTTTTTAGCATCCTAGATTGTTTTGTTTGTTCTAGAATTCATGTGAATGGAAACATGCATCAGACACTCCTTTGTGTTTGGCTTTCTTCTTTCAACATAATGTTTTGAGGTTTATCCATGTTTCGTCCTTCATTCCTTTTTACTGCTGAGTTGTATTCCATCACACGAATATACCACGGCTTGTTGATCTCTCCTCCTATCGAGGGATCCCCGAGCTGTTTCCAGGCCCTTTTAATCTGAGCATATTTTTTAATGGTCTGAATAAACCTTCATCAGAACACAGGGTCATATTTGAAAATGTCACTTACAGCTCTGACATACTGAGTTTTGTAGTTTTCTGAAATGATATAAAGAATCATTCCTTCATTCGTTCATTTGTTCATTTAACCACTATTTAGTGAGCTTGTTTTCGGTGCCAGGAGTCATTCTAGGCCATGGGATTAGCAGGGAAGAGGACAGATGTGTGCTATGAAGGAAGAGTGAAGCCAGGTCCATGGGTGGAGCCTGACAGATGGCCCAGGGGTAGGTAGGATGTCATTTTAGCACCAGAGGTCAAGGGAGGACCTCGGAGGTGGGCAGGGAGGATTCTTAGGGAAGGTGAGGTTTGAAGACATGAGAACCTTTGTTTAAAAGTCTACGTTTGTACAGCACCTTCATGCCTGGGAACTCATGAACTTCAGAATTGACTTCCCCATCATCCCTAAAGGGTGGGAAGACCCAAGGCCCCGAGA
The DNA here is from genome assembly GCF_963924675.1 of Phocoena phocoena. NCBI lineage: Eukaryota > Metazoa > Chordata > Mammalia > Artiodactyla > Phocoenidae > Phocoena > Phocoena phocoena. The sequence goes on along the minus strand of NC_089232.1, from coordinate 10,791,958 downwards.
GGAGGCAGCTGGCCAAGATGTGGCACAGGGAACTCCACAGCAGCCAGGTTAGAGGTCTGTGCCCACCGCCCGAGTGTTGGTGAGCCCACCTTCTCCTTGGCTTCCTGAAGGGGAGCCTTCAGTCTCCCCAGCCCCTCTGCTCACCCCCTTCCCACTCCTGCAGGTGCTTCCCCAGGAAATGCTAACGTGGAGTGAGAAAGCCACGGAAGGCTGAGGTCTGAGGGTTCCTAGTGTGTGTGTCCTTGAGCAAACCCTCTCCTGCTGGTGGGAGATGCTTAAAGTCAGAAGTTGGGGACGGAGTGAAACTTGGTGGCCGACCTCCACCCACATGTCCTCCTTCCTTTATCACATCTGTCACTATGCACCCCTTAGCAGAGCTGCCACTCCTGTGCAGACACCAGCTGGGAGCTCTTTCTGTTTTATTTTAACTCTCACACCCACCCTGTGGGTAGGTCTCTATTCTTACCCATGGGAAACAGGAGACAGGCATTTGCTGAGGCTAAAGCAGAATGCTAAGTCGGGTCTGTCCGACCCTCACCGGGGTGCTTTGAGCCACTGCGTTTTATTGTTTACTCAGTTCTGAGCAAAGGGGAACCCCTGCCCTTTGGGGATATGAAATTGTAGAGGTCGGTGGGAGGGATCTGGAAAAAAGCTAGAGGATGTGTCCAGGAGAGGAGTGATGTGCATGTCCATGTGGAGTCGGGAGAACAGGGAGTTTGATGAGAAGGAGCTGGGATTCAGAGTTGAAAAAGCCTGGGTTCAAGCCCAGACTCCACACTAATTCCACGGATGGCAGGGTTTGGGGCAAATCCTTTAAGCCCTCCAGCTTCCACTTCCACATCTGTAAAATGGGGTAATAATGGTATCTCTCTCAAACGTTGCTGGGTGGGTCCAATGAGGCGATGCAGATAAAGTGCTTAGACAGTGCCAGGCTCACAGTAAATGCCCAATAAATGCTGGTTTGCTATTGCCTGAAGAGTGGCGGCACTACAGACCCGGAAACTTTAGTTGCGGGAAAGGACAGCCGTGCGGTGCAGGCAGGGGCAGTGCTTTACCCAGGAGCGGGGGGGGGCCGGCAGAACCCAGGCCCTTGCAGGAGGATATCCGCAGGGACCTGGGCTTCCAGCATCGGAGGGATGAGTGACCTCTGGGGTGTCTTCCAACCTGGAGATTGCGAGTCTTTGCTACGGTAGCAGCGACAGCTCCAGCAAGGCAGGGAGCAGAAGCTTCTGTTGGCTCCCAGACACCCCAGCTGTGGTCTTTGGGAATGTGTTTATCCACCCCGGAGGGAAGTGGACAAGTGAGAAGTGAGGGCTGGGCTTTGCAAACGCTGGCCTGTGAGCTCCGGTGAGCCCGGCGTGGCCACCGGGCCCAGGCAGTGTCACACGGGTTAGGGCGCACTGCGCACTCACTGCATCGAGATGTACTTTGCAAACGTATTTTAAGCAGATAACATCTCTTATCCTAATGTACCTGTCGGCTCCCTGCCCGTGAATTTTAGCCTCCAGGAGCAAAACAATTGCTTGAGCTGAGTGTTGGGTACTTTTGCTTTCCATATGCTACTCAGGGGTCCTTGGAGTCCCCTTCACCCCAACACACACACACACACACACACACACACACACATATGCTGGCCTTCATACAGACATGCCGTCGTGGACCGTCGACCCCCTTCTGCTGCTACAGGTGTTCCTCCACGCACGTGTGTATCTGGGGATGCAGGACCTCCTAACAGCACTGTGGCAATATTTTGTGCTTTCAGGAAAAGTCCCCCGTGTACATGCACACCGTACATTTCCACATTTAACAAACTCCCCCTGGCTTCCGCTTCCAGACCCTCCATTCCCCTCAGATAAATACTTTAATAGTCCACTTTGCGATTAGTGTTCAACATGGTGAGGCCCAGGGGAGGAGTGTCATTTCCCAGAGGTCCCCAGCAGGTTAGCTGCAAGGGCTCTCTGGTCCCCGCGAAACAAGCCAGGACGCCATGGTGGTGAGGAGACCCTTTCAGCCACCTTGACCGTCTCCTTGAGGCTGTCGTCTAGAGCCCAGAGCTGACCAGAAAGGACTGCAGTAGATCTGAAACCCAGCCAGCCAGGCACGGAGGAGGCCCGGGTAGCGGGGCCTGTGCTGCCCCCCATCAGCCTGCGTGCGAGTGATTTCGAGAGAGAGAGAGACGCAGGTGTGGGTTTGCACCAAGCTCCCTGCTTGCTCTCTCCAAACCTCATCGGGGTCCCCTCCCCTCCAGTCCAAGTTGGTAGTCCCTCCTCTTCCCCTCCCCCACCCCCTCTCTCCTTCTTCCTTTCTTCCTCCCTCGTCATGTCCTTAACCAGAAATGCTGGCAGCTGTGCTTCCTGCCCAGCGTGGGCCTACTTTCCTCCTGAGCCAGAAAAGTGGGCACAGAACAAATGCCCAGGCTGACCCCTCAGGGCCCCAACATCAAAGGCACAGGAAACAACTCTGTTTCCCTGTCCACCGACAGGTCAGCTGATGTCTCGCCAGGCAGCGCCTCTGCCCGCGGAAACAGCCCTGTTGGCCACGCCAGGCACCCAGATGTTTTTATCTCGCACGGCAGGTGGCCAATGTCTCTAACCTTTCCGTGTGTAAAACGTCTGATGAACGGGAAGGGGATTCTAGTCAGACCACGGAGCAGACCTGTGCAGCTGCCGGGGGATGTCTGCACCCGCCTGGTGCCCACGTGGACACAGAGCACACACGCGCACAATCACACGTGCACACTCAGCCCGTGTGCAAGCATCCGTGCACGTGCACTTGTGCACACACACCCCCACGTAGGCTCATCCACGAAGGGGTTGCTCCAGGCCTCTTACTCAGCATTTCCCTACCTCATCGAAAAACAGTCAGAAAGACAAATATGTGATATCGCTTATGTGTGGAATCTAAAAAAACAAAAGATACAAATGGACTTATTTACAAAACAGAAATAGACCCACAGACATAGAAAACAAATCTATGGTTACCAAAGGGGACAGGCGGGGGGAGGGATAAATTAGGAGGCTGGGATTAACAGATACACACTACGATATATAAAATAGATACCCAGCAAGGACCTACTGTATAGCATAGGGAGCTATACTCAATATTTTGTAAGGACCTATAAAGGAAAAGAATCTGGCAAAGAACATATATGTATGCATTATATATATGTATAAGTGAACTGCTGTGCTGTATAGCAGAAAATAACACAACATTGTAAATCAACTGTACTTCAATTTAACTAAAAAAAGGTATAATCAAAACAAATCTTCCCCTGCCAAAAATAGATAGATAGATAAACAAACAAACAACAGTCTCCATCTGGCCATCTGTAAGAGTAACCCAGGTTCTCTGCTGGACTCCTCTGACAGCCAGCCTCGAGTGGGCCTTGAGGGAAGCCCTGAGTAGATGCAAACCTTCCAGAGGGGTCGAGACAGCCTTCAACATCTGCACACATCCACAGGCAGTTGGCCAGGCCCTCGAGGGCCACAAGGACACCCGTCCTTCACAGTGTGATAGCTGGGAGCTCGCCAAGGAGCCGAGTGCCAAGCTGGGCCCACTAGGGATTTAGCAGCAGGCCATCACCCACAGCTGCTGGGATTCAGAAGACAGACTCTGAGCCAGGAGCCTGAGTGTAGTGACACTGCAACAGAGCCCAGAGCCACAGGGCAGCCCTGTCCTTGAAGAAGCCGTGGGACCCTGAGATGGGCTCACCCCCGCTCAGGGTCCAGGGTTGGTGAGAGTTTGTTTCTCATTGAGGTGCAGTGAAAAGAGCAGACTGAGGGGTTTTGTTTGAAACCTGCCCTGGGGAGAGGTCAAATGAGGGGACCTGGAGCTGTGAACAGTGCCCTGGTCATAAACTGGCTCACCATCCATGAACTCCTCCCCTTCCCCGGTACCTAGGGGGCACAAGTAACTGTGACATTTTAATGATTTCAGATTTAAAACATGTTCCCCTCTGCCTGCCTCCAAAAGGATTTTGAGAGGCTATAGGATTCACCGCTAACGTGTACTAATTAATTCACAATTAGATGAAAGCTTCCGAGCAGAGGAGCGGGTTCCAGCAGGTCCCCAGACGTGAGGTGACGGCCACAAGTGAGCGTGGAACACGCCTCCACACGGCACACAGCTGAGGTCCGGCCCCAGACCTTCCATCCTGTGGTCTTGACGCCTAGGATATCTGGCCAGGCTGTGGTGACCCGGCCAGGATTCAGGGGTATGGCGTCCACCTGGGCACCTAGCTACTTACCTGCTGTCTCTGGCTGCCCCTGGGGAGAAAAAAAGAACACAGCTATCTTACTTTTTAAATTTTAAAAAGTATTTTTAATCGATAACCCTTGTCCGTGGTCCAAAGTGTCAGAGATTCAAACCAGTGTGTGGAGAAGAGTCTCCCTCTCAGCCTGACTCCCTGGACCCCCAGAGTCATCTTCCCCACCTGCTTCATGTAATTCAAGGTTCCCAGCAATCTAAACATGCCAGTTGACATTGTCAGGGCACAATATAAGATATTTGCTTCGTTTTGACTTTGTTTAGTTTCAATACCGTTTTTGTCCTTATAGCATTTGTTTTTTCTAAAAAAAAAAAAAAAGAAAAAAAACACCTGTAAAGATGAAAGAAGAAACAAAATGTTGGCTATTTTTTTTTCTGTATATAAAAATGTATATCGTATTTTACTTTACAATACTGGGATCATAATATCTCTAGCAGTTTTCATTAGGAAATAGTCTTTTATAATATGCTTAATGTCTGTGTAATAGTTCACCTTATAAATGTATCATGAATTATTTAGCCATACCCGGCTGGCTTGCCTCTAATTAGAAAAAATTTCACGAAGTGTCACCACCGGGTGAGAGTAATCTCAGCCAATCCTCCTGACAACCCTGTCAGACAGAAATTATGATTATCTTCCGTTTATGACTTGGAAGGCTAAATAAACTACTCAAAGACACTCAGCTACTGAGTGCCAGGAGGGAGACTCTAATTAGCACCCCCGGCTACACTGTTGCCCTGTCCCTGGACCCTTGTATATACCGTCATCTATTTTTGCCATCTTGAAGGACAAATGTTAGCTTACTGTTGTTGTTTTATTTGATCTTTTTAAAATTTGTACTTATTTTTTTGCTGCGTTGGGTCTTTGTTGCTGCGCACGGGCTTTCTCTAGTTGCAGCGAGCGGGGGCTACTCTTCGTTGCGGTGCACGGTCTTCTCACTGCAGTGGCTTCTCTTGTTGCGGAGCACGGGCTCTAGAGCACGCGGGCTTTGGTAGATGCGGCTCGTGGGCTCAGTAGTTGTGGTGCACAGGCTTAGTTGCTGCACAGCATTTGGGATCTTCCCGGACCAGGGATCAAACCTGTATCCCCTATATTGGCAGGTGGATTCTTAACCACTGAGCCACCGGGGAAGTCTCTAGCTTACTGTTTTTATTTGCATTTATTTTGTTGCTGTTGAGTTTGAGCATCTTTTAATTTCTTACAGATCATTTGCATTTAGTTTCCTTTAAAATACCTGCTTGTGTGTTTTTGCCTGTTTTTCTGTTAGTCTTGTGCTATGTACACACACACACACATAATTACCCATTATCTGTCATATATGTTTCCCAGTTATTTTCTTGTCTTTTAATTTTGTTATGGTAATTTATGACTGAGAAGTTTAAAATTTTTTATGTCTACCAATATTTTCCTTTATGATTATTCCCATTAATTTTATCTTTAGAATGCTTTCATCCCTCCCAGGTGCAGATAAATGTTTATTCCTATTTTCTTTTAGTGGTACAGTGAGTTCATTTCCACATTTAATTCCTCCATCGATTGTTAATTTTCTCCTCAAAAGGTCAGTCCAGAAGTATACTTGAATCAGTCTGTGTGGGATGGCCACACCCATCACCGTGTTCCATCACGCCTGTTACCTGGATGAACTCTTAGGAGATTGCCATACCTGGTACCTGGACCAGCCCCTGGGGCCAGCACATTATAGAGACATTATACTTCCACTGATACAACTAAAGCTACATCAGCTTTTAGCAATCCCATGCATTACTCACTGACATTAACTCCATGGCAACGAAAACTACCAGACTTTCTTTCGTTCTGGGGGTGAGGGTACAACTTTTAGAGAAACATTTCCACCAATTGCTATAAATTTGCATGTAACACTTCTACATAACTATGTCTATCAAGTAGATATTATTTGGTCTTTGGCTTTTTATCTTGTAGCATAATTTCCATTTAAATTCCAAGGTGTCAGAATATTCTGACACCTACTTCTCAGCCTTCAGAACTGTACATGGCTTCCCAGGTCACTTTGGTCCATTAGCTATTTCACATGCTACTTTTGGACATCTGGGTTATTCCCTAGATCTTATTTTCACACAGGCAGCTGACAGCCATGCCCCTACCCTGCATGTTCTTCTGTGTCTCATTTTTCATTCTCAGTGTTTTTACTGACATATATTCTGACTCAATTTTTATTGATCTTGTTGGTTTGGCCTCTTATTCCGTCCAGTTGAAATGAGCTTGTGTCATTCACGATTTGGTTATTTATTACATTTATTGTCCCTCTGAGCTTCTAGTTGCCCACCTATTGGACACAAGTGCCTTTGACATCTTTGTTCAAGGCTTTGAAAGCTGTGTCTACAGATGAGGAAACCGGGGCTTGGAGTGGTGGGGTGCCTTGACCAAAGTCACAAGCCTACTGTGACTCGGAGCCGAGGCAGCGGGGATCCAGGTCCCGTGCCTCCCAGGTCGGGGCAGTGGGGTGGCACAGAGATGCCCAGCACTAGGGCAACAGCCTAATGCTGACAAAGGCATTAGCCGTCACGGCCGGACGCCAAACCGTGTGCTTCACATCCCCCGGCCTCAGCCCTACGGATGACATCGCTGGGGGCGGGTGGGGAATGGGGTTGTTTTTATCCCCATTGCGCAGACAAAGAAAGAAACTGCAGCTCTGAGAGCGGAAGTGAGTTTCCTAGGGTCATGGGGGAGCGGCTAGCAGATGGATTTGCATCAGCCCCCAGCACTGATACCCTCGACCGTGGTGCGGCTCTGATTCCTGCGCCATCAGTGGCGTCAAAGGACGCTCCAGGGACACCATTAGGGCTGGGCGGGTGGAAGGACACAGCCGCTGGTAGAGATCTAGGATCCCCCCGTTCCCGACCTCAACAAGACTTCAAAGTGTTCATCTTTCTGTTTGGGCTCTGTTTTTCAGCTAGCTAGGGATCCACTTCATCTTATTTTCACCTGATCCACATTCCTCCATTTCAAGAACGAGACTTTGTCAACTGCTTGGCTGGTGTTATTTTAGGTATACAACGCTTACCAGATTGCACCTGTTTGATCCCAAAAGATTCCCGGGTGTTTGGTGGTAGGGGGCAGCGGTGGGGGACTTGAACCCATGTTGTTCCCCGTGTTCTTTTGTTTTTTAAATAATAGTTTTTGGCTGTACCCTGCGGCATGCGGGATCTTAGTTCCTCGTCAAACCCGTGCCCCCTGCATTGGAAGGCAGAGTCTTAACCACTGAACCACCTGGGAAGTCCTCCACCCCCATGTTCTTTTTGAAAAGTTTTCAATCTGCATGGTCAAAAGTTCTAGAATATTCCCCCAGGGATTACCATCAAGCAATCTACCCTTTTATACAATTTTTGAAAATGGACAGTTTGCCCAGGGGTCAGCTGCCCAGTGTTTAATCACGGTACTTCTTTGAGGTCATCTGAGGGCTTCCATCTTTGCCTGGGCTGAAGACGAACTCATTTAGCATGTCTGGGTATCCGAGCGCTGCCTTGTCTTCTCACCAGCCCCGGTTCTACCTTTGGAAGAACATTATAAAGAACTAGAAAACAGGGAAGCTAAATTGAAATTGCTGAATCTGACTCCTTTTTGTCAAGTCTTTATACTTTAGCGTCTTCTCCATGCAGAGCCCTGTCCCTTTCTTGTTCTACTCTTCCAGTAGCTTTAAAAACCTTCCTAACATTGTGGCTTCACAATAACTTCTGCTTATTCTGGACATTAGCCCTTCCCAGGACTGTTCTCACAGGTACAGGCCCCTCATGCATGTTCTCCTTGATTCTGTGCCTCTCTTCACCTTTGGGTGCCTTTCTAAAGATCTGAGATCACCAGTGATCACCCTTTGGGACCACATTGGGCTTTTTTCTAGGTATTTCCTTTCTTTTTGTCCCTCACTGGGATTAGTCGCTATTATATAAGCAGAATTTGGGATTTCCCCCCAACCTCTTTCCTCACTTGGGATCAGATACTCGAGCCCCTGGTCCCTCAAGTTAAGACTGTGTGGCACTAGGAAATTTTGCCCATCTTTTCAGGCTTCAGTTTCTTCATGTCAAAATGGGCGTGATGATAGCTTTAACCTCCTAGAGCTGTTATGAAGGAAATAGTGCATAGTCGTGATCAATATCAGTATTATTACCTATCTGTTACTGAAACCCTTTGTGGTGACAATCGATAGAAATCCAACTCAAACTGGCTTATACACAAAAAGAGAGTCCATTGGCTCAGGGAATTTTCCCCAAGGGCTCACCATCAAACAAAGTCCAAAAGTCGATCGGCTTCCGGCACAGCTGGATCAGAGCCCTGTCAACGTCCCCAGGCTCGGGTCTCTCCATCTGGCTCTGCTGATGCTTCATTTGGGAGGGAGATGGTGCTCCAGCCGCTCCCCCTGCCCGCCTCCTCCACCAGCCCCTCCCCCAACCTCCTAGCGACCCGGGCCCCCAGCCCAGCAGAGCCATGGCGAGGGTCAGGACCACAGAGCCTGGCTCCTACCCCTGGGAACTGGCACCATGCCCAGAAAAGGGGGAGCTGGGCTCTGAATTTGGGAGACGCGCTCACCAAAAAGCAGAGCTCGGGAGCCTTCCTGACTGAGTGATTTCACGGACACCTGGGCACCTCCTCCGCTCTGATGCAGCTGATGGCAGCTAGCCACTAAATGCTGCTCTTTCCAGCAAGACAAACCCCACCAGAGTGGAGAAAGATGACCCTGAGCCCTGCCCTCGGGTCCCGCATTTTACCCCCTCCTTCACCCTGGCCCTGGCCCTGATGCTCGACTCTGACACCTGCTAGACTCCATCCTGTACTCCCCTCAGCTTGGTCCTGATGGCTGGTAATTAATTGGCTTTTTCTTTGTCCTTCAACCCCACCCGTGCCTTCCAGATGGGTTTTCCACACCTGGCAATTAACCTTGGCAATCACCCTCAACTCTGCCCAGCGGGCCTGCTGGATTTTATGTTCGTTTGTTACTTCTCTGCAATGCACTCTTGGGCTGTCCTAATACAAGTACGGTCACTCACTGTGGTTATAGTGTGACACCGTCACGTACAGTGCCAGGCACCATTTTTTCTTTAGTAGCCTGGAATCCCTGTCCCCTGCCTTTGTGCAGCTCCGTGACCCTCTGTGACCCGACCTTGACCCCTGTGCCATCTCAGTGGATCAGGGAGTCCAGGTGCTGTGCCCCTCGCAAGGAAGTAGAAAAGGTGCCCACGGTGTTGTCTGCTGAGCCCCCTGCTCTGCCCCAGGGCAGTCCCGAGCCAAGCTGGGTCAAGCAGCTTTGGACTGAGCAACGCCAGCCCCATTCATTCCGCACGGAGACGCCTGACAGTGGAAGAGTTTCTGTCCTGGGCTGAACTGGCTTTCAGCTCAGGATCCAGCTTTCCTGTTGACTCCATGAGCTTCTCTGTAGCTTCTAATACATTTCCCTTTTTGCTGGAGTCGGCAAGAGCAGTTTCTTTGACTTTCAAGGACAGAGCTGACATTCTAGGGCTGTGCTTCAGCTTTTCTGGCTTTATAGATTTATTTGAGCTTTTTAAAAATGCCTCCCTCTGAAGTTTCCAGTTAAACTCTTTCTGGTCACACTAGCAAGTCTCCCGCTGCGTGTTCTTCTCAGATTTGGGTTCATACATCTTGCTTCCTGCCAGGACCCCACTGTTCTGGGGTGGATCTGGGCTGCGGTCCAGAAGACACAGTTCTGCACTCTGACACCATCTACATGCCCAGATGTTCCCTCCGTATACTTCCTCTCTCCTCCTTTCACTGCAAAAGTCACGAACTTCAAGTGAAAGAAGGAATGAAAACACCACCTGTAATACCAATTCCTTCAATTTCCTCCCCAGAACTTCCACATAAATAGAAATAGATTGGATTTAGACTCATAGACCATCACACTTGGAAGAAGACTTAGAAACCATCACAGGTCTTTACTCAAGTGCCATCTGTGATCGATTGGTTATGGCTGACTGGGTTTCACATCTGGACACTGAAAGGTGCTGTGAGGGATTCACAATGCCTGCATGGGCGTGGTAAAGGAAAGTACCAGCCTATGATCTGATGATTCGCTCTCCTCCAACAACCTGCTCTGCATTTTACAAATGAGGAAAACTGAGTTACACACATATTAAGTTGTCTAAAGCTATATAGGAAGCCAGGGCAGATTTAGGGATAGAATCTAGGTTGTCACACCTTTCCTAACAATGACAATGACTTCTCTTCAGGTTGGAGTTCAGTCTCATATGAGGTCATCAAAGTCTCCTTGCTGGTTGCATGGCGTGGATTCTATGCTCAGCCACTTCTGGGCATTGCAGCAGGACCCTGTGGATGCCTGTGGGGCTAGGGGCAATATTCATGGAGAACTTTCAGGATCACAGTTCCGATGCCCTAGGGCAGTCCAGGCGGTGCCGGCCCTGGGAGCTCACCCATTAAGTGGGGTTGTTTTATCAGACTGCAGCTGAAAACTTCAGAAACTACTGTCCCCAATTGAATATACTCCAATTCATTCCAAGTGGGGAGAAAACAAATAGCCCAGTGACCCTCTCCAAAATGTTAAAGTTCCTTACGCTTGAGACGGGAAATCGGGTCCAGATCCAGACCTGGCATGATTCATGAGAGCTTGCTGTGGAAAGAGGGGGACAAAAGGTCTTCAACCTTCCTGTGAAAGCCAGCTCCTTATTTTTAAACCCATCCCGTTTGACTGTCAAGGTCGGAGCCTTCATAAAAGCCAAAATGTACTCCTAGAATTAGCAGGGCAGCATGCTCTAGGGTGGTGAGGACCCTGCAGAAGCAGGCAGCTGCAGGATCTGGGGTGTCCGCCTGCAAACATTCACTCAGCAAGTTCCTGGGAGATGGGCCTTTCTCCTGGGCCAGCAGCCCCAGAGTGGGCGTTCCCGATAAGGAACAGGGCTGCTGCTTTGGGGGAGGGAGTTCTTCTGGACTGGGGCCCATTCTCAGGACAGTTGTCAGTGGCCTTAGTAATGGGACAGCATTCTGTTTTATTAAAAGCCTGTTGCTGGCTGGGAAAGCTGTCTGCCTGCTGTGTGGGCAGGGGCCCAATATCGCTGCGGGCAATTCCAAGCCAGTCCTTCGAGCTGACATCAAACCAGGAAAGAACATGACTGAGTTTTAGCTGATGTAGCAGTACTCTCTTTCTTTCTTTCTTTCTTTCTCTCTCTCTCTTTCTTTCTTTACTTCCTTTCTTTCTTTCTTTCTTTCCTTTTTCTTTCTTTCTTTCTTTCTTTCCTTTCTTTCTTTCTTTCTTTCTTTCTTTCTTTCTTTCTTTCTTTCTTTCTTTCCTTTCTTTCTTTCTTTCTTTCTTTCTTTTTTTTAACAGTTCTCTCTACCAGTTCCACTGTATACATTTTGTGTGTGCGGGCATGCATGTGATCTTGTCAACCGGCGGCAGCTGGAGTTCACCCCTTGAGCACACCTCCCCTGGCTCTCCCCTTCTCCCCCTCCCTTCCCCCTTCTCTATAGCCTCACCCTTGCCTCACTGGCCTTCCCAGCCCCCAGCCCCCTGGTAGACAGTGGGAGCAGAGGGAGGCCCAGACTGTGGCCTGAGGCTACTTACAGGGTAGGGGTTGGGAGGGGAGAGAATTTGACTGCTTTGTTTATCTTCTGAGTCTGGAAACTCTACAGAATTCATCCATTTTCAAGGAAGCCTTCATGTGCAGGTTTCCCAAAATAAAAAATAAAAAAGGAGCCTCACTTCAACAGGAACCAGAGGAAAAGCAGTTTTCTCTGTGAGCTGATTTGTTTATTATTATTATTTTATTTTTTAACATTAGATTTGTTGAAGGTAGGCAAAGACAGTCACTTTCTTTCATATTTTTATTTTGCTTTTGTCTTTTTTTGCCTTATCAGTGTAGAGGGCAGATACTATGTGGAGAGATTGATATAAAATGCTCATTTTACACATGTCTACGGGAAATAGAGGTTTTGTGTAAACTTTTATGTTCGCATTTTCTACTGAGGTTACAGATGTCTCTGGGACTCTTCCCTTCATCTGTAAATTAAAATCACTCAAATTGCCCCTCTTTTACAAATTAAAAGAAATTAAATGTGCTTCAACACAGATTTTTAAAATAATTTCAAAAAATTTATAAAAGCGGTTTTAATATGCTGGTTAGTTGTGTGTACATGATTTCTCTGGGTCTTTTGAAAATCTGGAGCAAGCAGTGCCCATATCAGGTAGAGCATGTTAATTTACTGCCTTCTTTTTAACCCTGTACTCAAGCAGTAAACTTTTCCTGTAGTGCCAGAAAATGGTATATGTTTTGAAAAAATATTTCTAAAGATGGTCAGGGGAGATAAGGGGAATTCAGAAAAGAAAATATAAAATGTGTTGCTTCACATGTGAACATTCAATTTCAACTTAAGGATAGACATCCCATTTTAACAGCTTCTTTTATTTACCACATTGTATGAATCACTGTAGTGATGTAAGCCTAAAATCATGTAAACTCACAAGTTTTGCCACATATTTTAATTCATTTTATAATTGTTTTCAAAATCTTGGGAAGAGTAATATATGGCACAAGAAAAGAGTGGCATAAATCATGTTAAATCCAGTGTACTTTTTCCTAAACTGTGTCCTCAAGGTATAAGATATTCAGCAAATAGGATTTTTTTTTTTTTTTCTCTACTCTCTGGTTACTTAAGAGAAACCAGAAGATTATCTCTATGGTGAGGGTATAGAAAGCAGTATTTTTATTTTTTAATTTTTTTGATGAGGGAAAAGCTCGATCAGCTGGCAGCGTGTACTGGCTGTTGTGTCTGTGGTAAATTTAAAACATTAACTCCAGGTTTTAATAGTGCACATTCCCGCAGGTCACTGGGCCAAAAGCCCATCCAATATTGTCAGGCAAAGGCCCAAGATGAGAAACAAGTAAAACACAGATACGTCTTTACTGGTACAGCTAAACATTTGTAATTAAGAAAACTCCAGTAGTTCCATGGTAATCTGTTTCTAGATAAACGTAGTCGTAGCCTTCGGCTCCAAAGGAAAACCTCTTCCTTCAAGACACTGGGTGAGGAACGGGGAGAACTCAGAGAAAAGCCGTTTTCGGTGTTACAGACAAGTGTTTACATTATGAACCAACTTTCGATCCAGGAAAGAAGTGATAACCTGTTTGGGTTTTCCAAAGGAATTAATATCCTGTGGACTGAATACAGAGTAGGCTCAGAGAAACCTTGAATAATGCAATTGATCTCTTCCAAGAAAACAGAGGGTGGAGTTCTGATCTTAGGAAGCATCACTGACAGTATTTTTTTCTGCTTTCTGGAAAATCAACCAGGAAAGAAAATATGTCTGAAACATTTAAAAAATAGGCTGTTTTCGCATCTGGTTCTGGAACAAGATGGTGTAGATTCACTTTCCCTACTCTGTTTCTCTAAATACAACTAAAAACTCTGGAAGCTATTCAATAGACAATGATAAAAGGACTCTGAAAGTTGGAAAAGAAGAAGGTAGACTGGCAAGAATCCTCAAGACTTGAGAAACAACAACTTTTTGAGTTCCCTGAGCTTTTTTATCTTCCGTGTACCCTGAACAGGGCACAGGAGAGGCTTGCAACCTGGAATCACCAACAGGCTCAGGCAAAACAAACAAAAAACCCCAAGAATATCCTAATCTTTCTGGCCAAAGTCCAGGAAAAGGAAAGCACAACAGAGACCCAGTAAGAAGTTCCAGCCTCCTTTGGATTGTCTGCGAGGACCGTAGGTCCTCGCAGACAATCCAGTCCACTGGCAGCAGCAAAGCCCTGGACACTTCTGGCTCCCGGTCCAAACGGAGATACCATCAGGTGGTCTGAATCACCCACAGCTGCAGCAGCAGTTGAAACCATACGTCTCCTTGGCCTCTACGCAGGGGCATAAGGAGACCCAGGCCCACCAGCAGCTTCTTCCTCATTCTCAAAGGTTTCCCAGCAACAGAGTCTCCATACAAAATGATCACTAAGAAAACTGTATGAAGAGATATACTGAAAATATAATTAAATCAAAAAAGAACTCTAAAAACGTTCAAGTAACCCAGAGGAAGTCAATAAAAAAGAAACAGAAGAATGATAAACAGAAGGAACAAACAGAAAACAAATAATAAAATGTCAGACTTGGGGCTTCCCGGGTGGCGCAGTGGTTGAGAGTCCACCTAACAATGCAGGGGACACGGGTTCGTGCCCTGGTCCGGGAAGATCCCACATGCCGCGGAGCGGCTGGGCCCGTGAGCCATGGCCGCTGAGCCTGCACGTCCGGAGCCTGTGCTCCGCAGTGGGAGAGGCCACAACAGTGAGAGGCCCGCGTACTGCAAAAAAAAAAAAAAAAGTCAGACTTAGTCCTAATAGATCAGTAATTACCTTAAATACAATGGTCTAAGTACAGAATGGATCAAAAAGCACGACCAGACTAGATGTTATTTACAAGAAACCCACTTCAAATTCAGTGACATAGGTAGACTGAAAGCAAAAGAAAGGAAAAACATACACCATGCAAGCATTAATCAAAAGGAAGTGGCTATGTTAATATCGAAGTAGGCTTCAGAGCAAAGAAAGTTACCATGGGCAAAGAGGGAGATTACATGTTGACATATAGGATTAATCCACAAAGAAGATACAGCCATCCTGTGAACCAAACGACAACATATTTCACAATATACGAAGCAAAAACTAAGACAGCTGAAAGAAGAACGAGATAAATCCACTACTGTGGTTGGGAGCTTAAATTCCCCATTCACCTCCCACTCAGGACTTATAGGGCTACTAAAGAGAAAATCGGCAAAAATATAGAAAAGAAAAAATATAGAATTCAACAATACCATCAACTGAAAGGATCTAATTGACATTTATAAAATGCTCTGTCCAGCAACAGCATTTAAAGGGCCCATGGAACATTTGCCAAGATAGACCACATCCAAACTTTAACAAATTCGAAAGAATCAAAATCATATAGAGTCTGGCCATAATGGAATTAGAGTAGAAATCAAAACCAGGAAAATCTCCAAACTCCTGGAAACTCAACAATAAACTAAATAATTTATGGGTGAAAGAGGTGATCTCAAAGGAAATTTTAAAAGTACATAGAAAGAAAGAAAATGAAGATAAATATATTAAAATTTGTGAGATGCAGCTAAAGCAATGCTGAAAGGGAAATTTATGGCACTAAATGCTTACATTGGAAAGCAGTTATCTCAAATAACTAATCTAAGTTCCTACTTCAAAAACTTAAAAAGAGCAAACTAAACTCAAAGCAAACGAAAGGAAGGAAATACTAAGGAGCGAACATCAATAAAACTGAAAGCTGGAAAATAATAGAAAAAATAATGGGAACATAAAGATGGTCTTCAGAAAAACATCAGTAAAATTAATAACCTCTAGCAAGATTGGCAAAGATAAAAAAAAAAGAGAGAAGACACAAATCACCAGTATCAGGAATGAAATGAGATACCACAACAAATTCTGTAGCCATTAAAATGATAATAGGAAAATATGACAAACAATTTTATGCTTATAAATTCAACAATTTAGAAGAAATGGGCCAATTCCTCAAAAACCACAAACTACCAAAACTCAGCCAAGATTAAATAGATAATTTATTCAGCTCTATAACTATTAAAGAAATTGAGTATGTAGTTAAAATACTCCCCCAAAATAATCTTCAGGCCCAGATGCTTTCCCTGGAAAATTTTACCGAACAGTTATTAAAGAGCAATTACTGCCAATTGTACACAGTCTCTTTCAGAAGATAGGAGAGGGGATTCTTTTTATGTGGTCATCATTTCTGACACCAAAACCGACCAGAGGCAGTTAAAAAAAAAAAAAAAGCAAAGCTAAAGACCAAGATCTGTCAAGCACTTAGATGGAAAAATTATCAACCAACTTTAATCAAATACAGCAAGTTATAAAAGAACATGACACCATGACCAAGAAGGATTAATGCCAGGTATGTAAGACAGATTCACTATTTGATCAGTCAATATAGTCCACTGTATCAACAGATCAAAGAAGAAAAAGCATATAATCATGTCAATTGATGCAGAAAATTCATTTGACAAAATTAGATACCCATTAATGGTGAAAAAAAAAAACCCCTCTCAGTACACTAGGAACAGAGGGGAACTATTTCAACCTCATAAACCCTACATCAAGCTTTGTATTTAATGGTGAAAGACTTAGTGCATTCACTCTAAGTTCTGGAATAAAGCAAGGATGTTTGCTGTCATCATTCTTATTTAACACAGTCCTGGAGGTTCTAGCCACTGCTATAAGGCAGGAAAAAGAAATAAAAGTCATACGAATTGGAAAAGAAGAAATAAAACTAAAACTATCTTTTGTCGCAGGCAACACGATTGTCCACATAGAAGAATAAGCTGTCCTCCTTTCACTGACTGCCTTGATCAAGCAAGTGCTTCCACTTGTTCTGAGGGTGTTGCTGCAGCAGACAGAAGCACAGGGGCTGAGAGCACAGCTTGGGCGTGGTAGACCAGGTGGATACCCCAACTCCACCATTCCCAGCTGTGTACCCCTGGGCACCTTCCTTGACCTCTCTGAACTTTGGTCCCCTCATCTGAAGTGGAGGTTATGGCAGAAACAAGAGCCTATAGTGGTTGTGAGTATTAAGTGAGAGCAATGTACAGACAACTGAGCAGTGTACTTGCTGCAGGTATTACTACTACTTGCTGCTGTTGTATGTGATCCTGCACTGTCTGTTGTGCTGCCCCCAGGACTGTCACTGGAGCCAAGAAAACTCAATTCTCCTGCTCAGTGGTCCTGTGACTTGTCAATTCACACATCCATTCTGAGCTTCACTGCAGAATGGTTATAAATGGTTTATTTATAACATGGTGACAATAACCCCTCTCTCATAAGATTCTTGTTAAGACAGGACGAAACAACAAATAAAAGTGCTTTGAGCACTTTAATAATAATAATGATGATGATGATGATAATAATAATAACAGCAGCTAAAATTTTTTGAGCACTCCCTACCACCAGCACCATGGATTGCTTTTTACTTACAACATTTCACTTAATCCTTATAACCATGAGTTATTAGTCTAATTTATGTAGATTGGGAAACTAGTCCCCAAGAAGTAATCTGCCCAAAGACACAGCTTGTGAGCCATAGAATCCAGATTTGGACCCCCCAGGATCTGGCTGTGTTCTCATGCTTCCCAGAGAAAGTAAGCCAGTGAGGGAAAGAACAGCTTGGCCTGGGGCTCACTTGCACTGGAAAGGTGGGTATAATCTGTTGTGGGAGGCTCAGAGTGCAGTCTTTGACGTGCAGTGGGAGAGCCAAGAGTCATCCTTGGCAGTGGCAACTGGCTCCAAACTAACAAACTGTCTGAGAAATAAGGTTCCCTCTAGCAGGACACCAGGTAGGATGTTACTCAGAAAGTCAGCTTTCCATTCCCTTGAAGGATTCAGTGATTAGACTGAGGCCAACTACGGGCCCAGGTCTAAAAATAACTCCATCCCTTCTAACAAGGACTCAGTCTGGACTGAAGTCATTCTTTCAGGTGCAGAAAAGGAAAGCTTGACTGTACGTCATGGACTTAAAATAGGAGTGGGGTCAGAGGGCCAGCTGGGGCTCACGGGTGCCAAGTGGGCAGTTTGTCAGCTGGTGTTTCCTGCTTTGGACAGCAGGTTTCTGCCTCCTTTTTTGAGTTGAGAAGGAGTGAAATTGTATGTTTGAAAAGCTCACTTGTTTTGCTTTCTCTCTTCTCCGCGTGTGCCCTTTTCATCCATAATCCACCTTCATCTTTACTGGGTATTCATGCATTGTCCTGAAATATACTAGTTACAGAAATTAAAACTGGCTACTCTGCTTCTTTCTCCCTAGCTCTGTACGATGGATCCATGACGTTTTCCTTGAATATCTCTGCCCAGAGTGCAACAGAGAGGCCACTAGTTGAATAATTCCCACAATCCCATGATATGGTGGAGGTCCATATGTGAGGGGTGGGTGCTCTATGGAAAGGTCTCCTTTGTGAAGGACGGTGGGCTACAGCCTAAAAGCCTACCAATTCTAAGAGTCTGGGATTTGTTTCCTTTTTATAGCCTGGCTATATTTAGGTCAATGAATTGTATTCAAGATGGACTCATCAGGGCTTCATTCAATGCATTCTTTCATTGAAAGGACTTGTGCTCCAGACAGGGTAGCATAAAGTCATTCCTTTCTTCTCTCCTCTCAGCTAGGGACAATGATAAACTCTGGAAACACTGCAAGAAGCAACCATTAAGAGAGTGAAAAGGCAAGCCACAGAGTGGGAGAAGATATTTGCAGATCATAAAACTGACAAGAGACTTGTATCCAGAATACATTAAAAATTTCCATAAATCATGAATAACCCAATAGAAAAAAATAAGCCAAAGACTTGGATAGGCACTTCACAAAGAAGGGATATAGTTTACCTGTAAATATGAGAAGCAGAGTACACAGTGAAATCCCAAGGAGACGCCTGCCAGAGTGGCTGAAAATGAACAGACTGATAACCTAAGTGCTGGCGAGGATATGGGGCAAATACACCTGCCATCCACTGGCTAGTGGGGGCGTGAAGTGGTACGATCACTCTGGGAAATTGTTTGGCAGTATTGAGCGGTGAGTGTTGTAATACCCCCATGGCTCAGCATTTCTACCCCTCTGGATACACCCAGCTGAATCACGTACTCATTAACACTGAAGGCATGTACAGAGCTGCTCGTAACCATCCAGTTATAGTAGCCAAAGACTGGAAACAACAGTGGAATGGATTAATATACTGTGGCATCCTTAACAGTGAAACTGAGCAATTGAATGCAGCACACGGTAACACAGAACTGAAATCTTCACGCCCAGTGAAAGAACCAAGACAACCAAGAGGGTTGAATGGTTCTACGTACACCAAGTTCAAGAACAGACAAAGCTGATGAAGATTGAAGTCCAGACGGTAGTTATTGGGGGATGTAACTGGAAAGAGGCACAAGGGGTGCTGAGGTGCAGTTAATGTCCTGTTTCTTGATCTGGGCAGTGATTTCATAGGTTTGGACACTGTGAACATCTGTCGAGCTCTTATGCTTATCGTCCGTGCACTTTTCTCTCTGCGTGTTTCGCTTCAATAAAGAGTTTACTTAAAAGAATGTACTTGGGTTTGCAAAGTTGAAAAGAACCACAAAATCCTCATTGCCTCGCAAAGAGTATTTTATATGCTGGTCAAAAATGTGAGAAACCAGGATGCTGGTCTCTCCCTCTGAGCCAATAAGCAAACAAATTAATAGAAAAGTAAGTGGGTTCACAAATGACTTACTTATAGACAGTCTACACCAAGTGTCCTGATATCTCCCATCCACAGACAGGCCAGGCCCCTTTTGACACAGTGGCTGCTCCCCTCTCAGCCCGTCTGCTTCACTGAGCCCATGGAGTCCCCGCCTCCAGACTCTCTGGCCTTGGGCCGCTCCGCCCATCTGTTCACCAGACACCATGACCAGGGACAAGGGAGTCTGGGCCACAGTCAGCCCTCCCTTGTCACTGGACAGCTCACTAGTGACCCTTTTTTTTTTTTTTTTTGCGGTACGCGGGCCTCTCACTGTTGTGGCCTCTCCCGTTGTGGAGCACAGGCTCCGGACGCGCAGGCTCAGAGGCACGTGGGATCTTCCCGGACCGGGGCACGAAACCCGCATCCCCTGCATCGGCAGGCGGACTCTCAACCACTGCGCCACCGGGGAAGCCCTAGTGACCCATTTTTTTCATCCCATGCTGATGCCCCCTGACATATAGAATTGGGGACAGAATTCTTTGGGAATTTCCTCTCTCTGGAAACATCTAGAGAACTTTTGCTGAGATCCTAAAGATACTAAGGCGTCTTTGCTGAGATATGTGGCTAAAATCATCCAGGCACTTTTTAAATGAGAAAAGAGGCTCTAATTTGGAAGGTGTATCTGGTGAAAGAAAGGGCCCTACACAAAAAGGCTGCTTTGGGCTTCCCTGGTGGTGCAGTGGTTGAGAGTCTATCTGCTGATGCAGGGGACGTGGGTTCGTGCCCCGGTCCGGGAAGATCCCACATGCCGCGGAGCGGCTGGGCCTGTGAGCCGTGGCCGCTGAGCCTGCGCGTCCGGAGCCTGTGCTCCCACAACAGTGAGAGGCCCGCGTACCACAAAAAAAAACAAAGCAAAACCAAAAGAAGGCTGCTTTATGTCCTCATGAGATCTTAGGGCTTTCCAGTCCCTTACTCTTATCAACCCACAGGGTGAGAGGTGTTGGTATAACCAGCCGGACATTTTTCACAGACCATCTTTGTGAGGTCCGTCATCTCCCCTCCCCAGGAGGAGGCTGAAGTTACGTTAGAGCGGGTGGGCCTTTGAGAACACCCAGCATAGCCCCCTGGTTTGCAGAGGAGGGCGCCAAGGCCGAGGAGGGAAAGGGGCTTGTCAGCTGAGCGGTAAGAACACAGGTCTCCAGGGACACCCGGCAGCCACCCCACATCGGGGATCTGAGGACAGAGCGAGTCTCGTTGCTCCAAAATTAGCTGTCACCTCCTCCCCTTGGTTCCTTTTCTTGTCTTCCTACCATCAAAGTCTGGTTCCAGAAGCCTCCTTAGGAGGGCCCAGGGAGCTGGCTGTGCCTCCTGCTAGGAGCGAATGGGCGCAGGCGGCCTCATCTGGATGCGCTGGAGGAGAGAGGCAGCTGTGTGGACGGGCAAGCCAGAAACGCGCGTCCCTGAGCGGCCTTGCAGAGGCTGTGTGAGCATCTTGGCTTCTGCAAGTGTACCTCACCGGTTCAAATCCCACCCTCACCTCTTATTCTCCCTGGGCCCCGTCTCCCTGCCTGTGAGGCAGGGAGAGTGGTGGAATCCACTTTGTCGCTTGCTGGGAGCGATGACTAGCGTGTGAAGCACTTAGAACAGCATCTGTGATGCTGAGATGAGGGTAGATGACCACCCGAAAAGGTAAGGGGACATTCTTCCAATTTCTTAGGTAAGAAAAAGAGGCAGATGCAGCATTTGCTCAGGGAGGTAGAGCCTATCTATTGCCCAAGCTAACACTGTACCATCCGGCCTCGGGGAAACCCTGGCCTCTCGCCCATGCACCGCAACGAAGAGTAGCCCCTGCTCACTGCAACTAGAGAAAGCCCGCGTGCAGCAACGAAGACCCAACGCAGCCAAAAATAAATTTTTTAAAAATTATTTAAAATAAATAAATAAAAGTCAGGGAAGTCTTTCCCCTGGAAAACATTCCCTCGGGGGATCTGTCAGGTGATGGCTGCAATGTCCACCGTTAGAGAGCCATTTCTTTGGCTTAATGTTTGATTCTCTCTTAAAAGCGGAGCCCTCACTGGCAGAGGAGAAGACGAATTAGCCTTGATTCCGAATTCTGTGAGTTGCATGCAACAGGTTTTAAGGAAAGTATGGGAGAAAGCTTTAGGGATGCCTCCTGTCTGAAAGGAAAGAGCCATGACAGCAAAGGTTACAGAGACCAGCCAGTTTTCCGCGCTGTCCCGATTCCAGCTGTGCTGGGCTTGGGTGGCTCCTCACATTTTACACAGTGTCTTCTCTGCTGTGTCTCCTGTGAATCTCTGAACAACCCTGTGAAGCAGGGCTCGTCCCCATTTTACAGATGAGGAAAGAGAAGGCTACTCCCCATTCTCTAATCGTTCCAAGTAGAGCAGCAAACGTTGGGAGATGGGGGGGCTCCTGGGCCCAAGTGCTTCCTATCTCACCTCTGCTTTGTGTCATGGGGGACGGGGCAGAGCTGGAGGGAAGGGGAGGAGGTACAGAAAACGAAGGCGCCATAAATGTGGCAAGGGTCTGCCCACCCTAGAGGGCTGGGACGGTGCGCTGCATTCAGGCTGGCCACGTTAAATTTGGTTAGTTAATCGCTGAGACCTACGCTGACTAACGAGGGGGCCCCTGCCTCTCCCTCTGCCTGGAGTGCTCAGCCAGGCGTCCCTGGTCCTCTGATCCCTTAGCTCTCAGCGGTCACGCTCCAGACAGGCTTCCCATTCCACACCATTGCTCTCCGCCCTGCACCCTGCTTAACCTTCATCGGCGCCCCTGACGGTTTCTTGTCTGTGATCTGTTCCCCTGACTAGCATGGTATTCTTCCTAGCACCTGAATCAGTGCCTGGTACGGAGGTGGTGTTCAGTAAATGAATGAATGAATGAGTAGGTGATGAATGAACCGGGCAGTTTCTCCTGCCACCCCACACTGACCCTGTGGGAGGTGTCCGAGGGGCACACGCTGATTCCAGCCACTTAATCCTGACATTCAATAAAACAGAGTAGGTGATGTCCTTAGTAACAGGCCATGTGGGCCCTCCTATAAAGGCTCCAGTGGAACCTGTGAAGTGTTTAAAAGACAAAGATGTAGCATCAGCTCATTTACATGGATGAGAAGCTGTCCTGGGGATGACATTCGGCTGCATTTTCATGAAAATGACATTGCAGGATTCTGACCAGCTCTCATCCACTCCATGTCTGCTTCTGTTTCTCGGGTTTAGCGTGACTGTTTAAGAGACTAAAGGAAGGAAAAGCAGTCTCTAGACGCTCATAATAAAACCAGGACCCACGGCAATAGCTACTGTCTGTGGACCGCTCTCTGCGTGCTGAGCAGCAGACCAGGAAGCTGGGTTGTGTTATTCTCACCTAACCCTACATCAGCCCGTGTACAGATGAGAAAAGTAGGGCTTCAACCAGCTGGCGTTCTGCCCTCACAGTTTCCTTTTCTTTCCGGGTCCTGGGGTTGCTCAGAGTGGACAGTCAGACTCACCCAGGACATCGTGCCCAGTCACCTCAGTTTGCTCTTTTCTAAGCTCTGAGGGTCATCCTGCAAAATGGGGGCAATGGCGCCTCCTCCTTTTGGAAAACCCACCTTGTTCTCTGGCATCTTGGGAGTTTCCCAGCCTGCTTTGGTCCAGGTCTTGCTTGGTGTGCTCAGCAAATCAAATGCAAATAAGGCCTGGCCTTCTAGCTCCCATCTCCCCAACCCTGTCACAGTCTCTCCCCAGCGGGGAGAAGGAGAAACTGCCCGGTTCATTCATCACCTACTCATTCATTCATTCATTCATTTACTGAACACCACCTCCGTACCAGGCACTGATTCAGGTGCTAGGAAGAATACCATGCTAGTCAGGGGAACAGATCACAGCACTGGCTCATGGCCACGTCTGTCTAGTGGGCTGCCTGCCAGAGGGTTTTCACGGGCTGTCCGGGATCATATGCTGAAAGCTCAGTGCCTGACAGGGCGGACACTCAGTAAACCACAGTTGCCCTGCACTAGTTTTCTGTTTCTGATTCATTTCCTACTCTTGCTTATGACCCCCTGTGTCACTTTTCCATGCCACCATCTAAAGTGACACACACGCTCCCTCTGAGGGGTGAAGATACCATGAGGTGGGAATTCCCTGGGGGTCCAGTGGTTAGGACTCCGTGCTTTCGTTGCCAGGGGCACGGGTTCAATTCCTGGTCGGGTAACTAAGATCCCGCAAGCTGCATGGGGCTGCCAAAAAGAAAAAAGAAGAAAAAGATACAAGAGGTATACTCCAATAAAGATGATTAAAAAAAAAAAAAAGATACACGAGGGAGGAATCCCGTGTCCCAGGCACTGGCCAGACACAGTGTAACTTCCTGCAGAGGGCTCAACAGCCAGCAGCCTGAAGGCGTCAGGCCTCCCAGGAGCCCAGTTGACAGGATAGGAACATTCCGGGCTCCTTTCAGCAGCGTGTGGACAGAGCCCCACAGGGAAATGTACACAGGAGACCTGGATTCTGTTCCTGTCTAGCTCTGAGGTTTATTCCCTAGGTGTCCCTAGGTGACTATTGGGGGCAGTCCTCCCGGTGGAAGCTGACATGGGAGAGGATGGCTGCCTAGCTCTAACCTCCGGCTCGTAGAAGACATTTTCTCCCGACTTGCAGACATTCGTCAGGACATCGGAGTTCTCACCCTTTTCCTGCTCCTAACTTGTTATGTGACCTGAGGTAGGTCACTTAGCCTCTCTGAGACTCAGTTTCCTCTCCTACAGGGGGAAGGTGATGGGCTGGACTCAACTCTAGAACCGTGAGACTCAAGTCTGCCTTTTAGGGTCACCTGTGGACATTTTTGGCAACCAGACTCCACTCCAGGCCAATCAGAGTGGTCCCTCGGTATCCGCAGGGCATTATTCCCAGGACCGCCCCCCCCCCCCCGCCCCCTGTGGATACAAAAATACGGGACGCTCCAATCCCTTATATTAAATGGCGTAATACAGTCGACCCTCCGTATCCACAAGTTCCGTATTCGCCAATATGCAGGGCTGGCCGACTGCACCTGAGAATCTGGGGGAGCGGTCCCGGGGGTTCCCATGCACTTGGGAGGGAGGGGAATTCTGGAATGGATGGCTCCTCCCTCCGCCTCTCCCAGCGTTGACCTTGGTAAAGGCCCAAGCCCCACCCCCCGCCCCACCCATCTCCTCCACGCCCACCTTGTACTGTTTGCCACAGATACGTTTCCCGACTCAGGGATGGATGTGTTTAAGCCCAAAGCCCCTGAGAGTGGAAAATGTCAACTCACTTTCTCATCCTGCTTCCGTGGGTGTCTGGATGTGGGCTCTTGCGGGGACAGGCCCTGTGGGCCCAGGTTGCTGTGGGGCTGACTCAGGGACTGGGCCTCCAGGAGAAGGTGGGCAGGTCCTGAGGACATCTGAAGGCTTCACAAAAGACGGTGACAACAGACCTCTGTATTTGCGAGTTTTCAAAGGGGGAATTCCTGCCTGTCATAAACTCTCCTTCTCTGATGCCGACGATTTCTTACTGTTGTTAGAGGTGATTATTTGCACACAGGAATGAAAAATGGCCCCTCTGCTCTTTCTCTGCTGGCTGAGAAGCAGGACATCTGCTAGCTCCAGGGCCACCATCAGTGGGAATGGAAAACATCAACTTCCTTCTATTTCCCAATCTCTGGCCTTGTTTTTCTCCTTCTTTCCTTTCTTATCATTTCTCTGGCCTTTCATCTCCTTTCCCATTCTTCTCTTCATTCTTCACACCATAATGTTTACTTAGTTTTGAACGTTCTCTTCTGGTCGAGAGTTGGCTTGGTCCAGGCTACGTGGAAATAAACAGGATTAGGTCTGCGCTGAGAGGGATGAAGATAAAGATCGATGCCAGATAATGTGGTGATGATGAAATTTGGGAGCAGGGGGCACCAGGAAGGGACAGACCCGTTCACAGGAGGCGTGTCATTCATGCTCATTGGCATGTGCAGAGTGAGGCAGAGATGTGATTCCAGCAGCTCCAGTACAGCGCTTCTCAGAGTGTGTTACCCGGACTAGCGGTGTCAGCGTCACCTGAGACCTTGTTAGAAATGCAAGTTCTCAGGTTCTATCCCAGACCTGCTGAATCAGAAGTTCTGGGGGTAGAGCCTGGGAATCTGTCTTAACAAGCTCTAGGTGATTCTGATCCATCTTGAAATTTAAAAACCATCGCTTCTAACGCGTAGATATCTCGATTATTATCATTAAGTTGAACGATTGTTTGATGATTTGGAAATGGCCGTGGGGGACCCCAGATGTCTGAGGAAGGCTGAGTAGGAGGCAAGGGGGAGGATCAAGGAGGAGTGAGAGGTGGGGTATTCATAGCAGGGGAGACTGTTGTGTTCCATTAAGGACTTGCATTGGTTAAGGGGCAGCCTGATGGCTTAGTGGGAGGCTGATTGGGGGAGTCAGGAAACTGGGAGAATTTAATTCAAAGAAAAAAATCCTTGTTCCCGAGGGTGATTTTTGCACTATCCAAATAAAATAACTAAATAACTCTGCTCGGTTCCATAGCAAAGGCTGAGCGAAGAAACCCCTTGGTTCTTAAATGATTTCTGATAAATCGAGAAGAGTGTTGCTTCCAAAAATTATGGACCTTTCAAATGTACAAAAAGCTTCAGAGAGCAATATAAAAGTACATGAACAGTGATTTAAAGAAGATGCGGTTGGATGCCCCACCGTACACCCCCATTGTTTACTAGGTTTTACGCATTAACATAAATGGAGGGATTCTGCAGTCCTCTTTCTTCTCTCCATGTTGTTGATTCTGTCTTTGCTGCTAGCCGTGGGTGTGGCTTATTTTCATTGCCAGGTGGTAGGTATTTCGTCATATGGACCCTTCTCATCCTCATGGGCATTTAAGTGAAGGTGCTGTACAGTGTTTCCAGGTATTCATGGGGGATAGTAAACACTGGACGTGGGAAATTATCTTTGAATATATTTAAAAGGAGGTTTTGGGGTTTTTTTCTTCCAATTTAAGTATAAAGGTCTCCAGATACACAGCTGGGGCTACGTTATCAGTTTTCCAAGAGAAAATTTCTTTGTCCGTAAACCCATTCTTTTCTTCCTACACTCGTTCAGCCAACCGTTGTTGAGCAGGTACCCTGGGTCAGGCACTGTGCTGGGTGCTGGGAAACAGGGGGCCAAATCCTAGAGGTCCATAGAGACTGCAGAGTCGGGATGCCTGGAGCTTCTGCCTTTGTGGAGGCGGCAGAATATCTGTCCAGTTGCCTGGGCAACTCCAACCTGGAAAATGAATGAGCCCATCACCTTCCATCCACGTGTTTCTAGTTTTCCTAGAACCCCAGCTGCTTCACGGAAACAGACCCCTACCCCCGCCCCAAGAGTCCCAAGTGTTAGAACTGATGGCAGCTCCCTGGATTTGGAGGACCCACCCTCCCCGGGGCGCTGGACTCTGCCTGCCAGCTGCTCCAAAGTGAACTATTGACTCTGTCCAGTCGGAGGCCCGTATTCAGTAAACAAAGATTCTTTCATATTGCCAGACCCTCTAAGGGGCACCAGGGATGTATCAGTGGCTCAGACTGACTCGGCCCTACCCAGGGAAGACCCACAAGGGGAGAACCACACCACAGAGATGGGGGTGGGGAGGACAGAGACCATGGGAGCACTGAGGGGGCCCTAACATAGTCCTGGGGGGACAGGAGAAGCCCTGCAGCCTGGGACGGGAGGAAGGAAGGAGGAGATAGGCTGCGGTGTTAATCTGATGCAGCAGTGTGACTGGGCTAGGGGATGCCCAGATAGCAGGCGAAACATCTCTGGGGATGACTGTTAGGGTGTTTCCAGAAGAGACTAGCGTTTGAACCAGTAGACGGAGTAAAGCAGAGGTCCTCTCCAGCGTGGGTGGGCATCATCCCCCCACCCCAAGGCACCCGAAAAGAACAAAAAGGCAGAGGAAGGGTGAACTCACTCTCTCTCTGCTTGAGCTGAGACATCCGTCTTCTGCTGCCTGCAGACATCACTCATGGTTCTCTGCCTTTCAAACTCAGATCAGGACTTAACCATCAACCCCGCCCCCCACTTCTCAGGCCTTTGGACTCGGGCCGAATTACACCGCCAGCTCTCTTGGTCCTTCAGCTGGTGGACAACTGGTCACGGGACTTTTCAACCTCTGTAACATGTGAGCCAATCCGTAGAATAAATCTCCTCTTGTATATGTCTCTGTATGTCCTATCGGTTCTGTTCCTCTGCTGACCCCTGACTAATCCACAGGCCAAGGTGGAGGAAATGAGACCCAGCTGGAGCTCGGGCCAGAGCCTGGCCTCTGCAAGGATCTGAAAAGAACTCAGGGCAGGGGCCAAAGGACTAAGGGTGGCAGGGCAGTCCGGGAAGAGGCAGGCCTCCTCCCAAATTCTGTTCCTGATTTGCGCCAGAAGTATCCCTGGAAAGGCAGACAAGCGAAAGCCGGGCACGAGTCAGTTCTCAGCCTATCCCCTGTGCCTGGAGCTCTCTCCTGGGTAGGGCGATGGCATACAGGGCGCTCCTGATGGGTCGCCTCTTGCACCTTGCAAAGCTTTCCAGCCGCTGATGGGGGTGGAGGAGCTGGGGAGGATGGGGTGCGCCATCACCTCCCGGTGGAGAGATCCCGCGCTCAGCAAACGTGTGCACATGGGCCTCATCCCCCGTGTTTATTTATAAGATCGTTTCAGATGCTGGCCCATTTGGTGACCAGACACTGGGCCTGTCCTTCCGTGTAGCTGACAGTGGGCCGATTGGCAGATGCTGGGGTTCAGGCTCAGGGCTGCAGACAATGGAGGCTTTAATCCTATGAGTGGTTCGAAGCCAAGTCTGGAATTAGGGATGACTCTTTACCCAACTCACACTCTTACCCAACAAATCAGTGAGATGGCGTGATGTCTGGAGACGTGAAGCCTGTCTGTCCGTCTCAGATTTGATGGAGCTGGTGGAGGCCACAGGTTCAGGTCGTAAACTTTGCGCTTTACTTGAAGCCCTTTTCTGGTCTGTTAGGGGCTCTAACGCCATACTTACCCTTAACTTTAAAATGATTTTACATCTCCAGTTTCCTTGGGGTGTGCAGATGAATAAGCCCAGATAGAGTGGTTTTCGTGTCCAGTTATCATTTGGGGTGAAGCTTCCACGGTAACTGCACGCAGTCCTGCTGAAGAAAATAATCAAAGCTGACGGGAAGCAGCCTTTCTCCCCAAGGGGAGAAAGAGCCCTTGGTCTGCCTTGGGGCTTGAGGAAAGGCTGAGCTTCCTTCCCCAAAAGAAATCGTTCCCTGCTGACTGCAAGTTTCTGTCCTGTTTATTGTTCTGTTTAGAAGTCTGGGAAGACAGGAGGAAGTTGCAGAAGTACCTCCAAACCGTTGATTCTGGGGCCTGGTGAGGGGAATCTGTCAGCATTCACTGCAGACTCCACCCGGACCCACTGGGATGAAGATTTTCCCAGGGATGGGTTAAGAGCCACCTCCAGGGGTGGCTGTACTCGCCGGCGTTGATCTGACAGTCACCGACTTCTCTCTTTGTCAAGATCCCCTCCACCCACTTATGAGACCAATATTCCCCCTTTACCACCTTCTCCTTCTTGTTGCCCCAGAATGGGGGAACTCACGGTGAGCACACGGGGACACAGGTCCAAAAATAGACTAGACAAATGGCAGCAGGAAGAGAACTGCAAAGGGGTTGATGATTGCATCAGTAATCGCTCTGAACCTCCTGGTAAGGAAAGGGAAAAAGAAAGGAAAACAGGATGGTATGCGGCCCTTATTGTCTAATAAAGGAAAACACACCAGTTCTTCAGGGAACTTTTTTTTTCCCTGGCAACGAATTCTTGGAAGAATTTATGTGACAGAACGCTGCAGGGAAGCATCCTTGTGTTGGGAAGGAAGCCACCTAGTCTGAGGGGCTTTGGAAATTCCAGGCGTGTACGTGGGACAGGGGCCAGGCCAGGCCGCCATCATGGTCCAGCGGGCTCCAGGGAGGGAGGTGCTGGGCGGGGGGTGGTGATCAGAGGATGTTCCCCCGGGATGGGGGAAGGAGCTGGGGTGATGCCCCCAGGTACTAGAGGCGGAGGCCGGGGCTGTGACAAAGACCAAGTACCTCTGTTATATCCTGGCTGGAGCAGGTGAATCACAAATCTCAGAATAAGTGGTCATCGATTCACCAAAGCCAGAGAAGCAGCCCTGGGCATCTGGGAGAAAGAAAGGAGCCGGGGAGCTCCTGAGGGATAAGGGCTGCAGCTCTCGGGACTCTTCAGGCTCTGGGTCCTAGGGTGGGTCAAGGCTGAGAAAGGGATGCTTGAAGGGAAGAAGAAAGAGGGAAGGAAGGGAAGGGAGGAAGGGAGGGAGAGGCAGAAAGAAGTGGGAAGCTGGATGGAGGGAGAGTAGGACAGAGGGCACAGGGGACATGGGTCCCGGCAGGAGACAAGGCCGAGGCTGTGATGAGGCCTTCCGCTGCTTCTGCCGTCTGGCTTCCGGTGACCATCCAGGGGCATCACGGAATAAAAACTTAGCAGCAAGGGCGGGCTGGCGGGTGTGGAATGTTGTCCAGTGGGGAGGCTTCACAAGCTGTCTTCTAGGGAGGGTCCAGGCTAAGAGGGGAGGCCAGGGCCTTCAGGGGAAGTATTGCAAAAAGGGGTCTGGGAAGGGTTTTGCTGGGGACGTAGACCTGGGTTTGCGGGTGGGTCTTGTAGAAGCCGTGGGTGATTCTACGTCATGTTCCCCTCATGCCCTAAACAGCCCCCCACTCCCCGCTGCAACATGTGTTAAAGTCACATCCATTTTGGGGGAGGAGGGAAGAGACATATCGGCAGAACGTAGGGTTAAATAAGTGACTGGGAGACAGAGGGTGTGAGGATTCGTCCATCTGAGGAGTCAGAGAGGAGGGGCTATGGCTCGGGCCTCGTCTGAAGCATGCGGTGAGGCCTCCACCAGGCTGGGAGGTCTAAGGACAGATGGAGACAGGAGGCGGTCCACCTGCTTCTCTGCCGTCCGACTTCTCCACCTGCTGGTGCGGCTCAGGCTCCCCCAGGCCACCCCCAGGAGGGGCGGGCTCTGGGGTTCTTGGTCCCCAGTGGGGCCCCCCTGCCTGGGCATTGGATGGGTGCACAGCCCAAAGTGAGCCCACCTTCTGCCTCAGCTCACATCTGCGGAGCTCCCTGCACCAGGCAGAGCTTAGGAAATCCACTCCAGCTGTCCCCACAGACCCTTCACACCGCACGGACAGCACAACCCGGCCACCCAGGACGCGAGAGGACTCAGCATGGCTGAGGACCTCCCCACCACTCCAGCTCCCCCCCAAGCCAGAAGAAGCAAAGATGCTTCAGGGAACAGAAAAGCATCTCAAGAGATGCTCAGGGACTTCCCTGGTGGTCCAGTGGTAAAGAATCCACCTTCTAATGCAGGGGACTCGGGTTTGATATCTGGGGAGGGAACTAAGATCCAACATGCTGCGGGGCAGCTAAGCCCATGTGCCACAACTACCGAGCTCGCGAGCCTCAACTAGAGAGAGAAAACCCACCGCCACAACTAGAGAGAAGCCCGTGTGCCACAACGAAGAGCCCGTGTGCTGCAACGAAAGATCTCTCGCGCCGCCACCAAGACCCGACACAGCCCAAAATAAATTAAATAAATAAATAAATAATAAAATAAATCTTAAAAAAAAAAGAGAGAGAGAGAGAGATGCTCAATTTGACTCCTTTGAAATTTCTGGAAGAGGTTCTATCCCCAAACCAAACAACTCACCCACCAAACTGCCAATGTCAACGTCATTGTAGACAGGAAAAGAAGATACATAGATCACACTTTGCCTGAGCTGTGAAATCTCTCACCCCAGAGTCTTCCCTGTTCTCCTGTACGCACCCCTCCCTTCTGTACCGAATTTAGAGCAAACTGTAATTTGCAAGTAGATTTCAAATGTTTAAATATATGAACCACGGTTTGTTTAGCAGGAGTGAAAATTTAATTTTTCTACATTTAAACATCTTGAAATTTTTATAGAAACTTACGTTTTCATCAGAAAAATAAAACGATCTAGTTCTACTAGAAATCACATTTTCTAGAAACTTCAAATTTTCCCCAGACAAAGCCCCCAGGGTCGAGGTTTGCTGTTGGTGTCAACAGCTGAGCAGTGTTCTCGAAGTGGCCATGACTCAGCTGATTCAAAATAAACCTGAGTGTGAATTCTCCTCTCCCAAGATTCGGATCTCATCCTCGGTACGCACCCCGTGGCCACCGCGTCACCTCCGTAACATCTGCTCAGGAATGTCGCAATTCTCCCTGACTCACGGGGGAAGCACAGGCTGCAAGTGGCCAAGGAGCTCACACACGTGGGGTGGGCAGCACGTCACCTGCAGGGTGAGTCAACAGCCAACAGATGCGTCCCAGGAAGAGGGGCAGAAAAAACAAGCGGGTGGCTCGTCCCTGGGAAAACGCGATGGCATGTTTGTTTTATGATTTTGGTGGAATGCTGCTGGTCAGGAGTCAATTGTCATATTCTTCAACCAAGTTGGTCGAAATAGAAACAGCTGGTTCTTTGGGCAGGCAGAGGTCAAGGCTGTGTGCCCTTGTGCCCCGGACCAGCCCGTGTGCCGTCAGGGGGCAGGGGTCGGAGGCTCTCCTTCCCTCCGCGGGCTCGGGTCAGCTCCCACCCCTGCAGTTCCTCCTGCCACATTCACAGGGCCCCTTGTGACTGCAAAAAGGGAACTCTCAGCCAGGACACAAAGCGAGTGTTTTGAACTCACTGTCAGGGCTTCCTCTGACCCTGCCCTGCCAACAGTCCCGCCACCTGCTTTGGAAATAGGACACAGGGTCAAGTAGCAGGCTCCCCACTCTCCCAGGCCCATCACAACGCAGAGCTGAGAGCGGCAAGAGTTTGAGCTTCTGCATTTGGAAGGTCAGGGTGATCCCAGCTCCGGAGAGCTCTGACCGGGTGTCATCATGGCCAAAGTTATGGTAGGGGGGGACGTTTGGCACAGCTTAGCTCTCGAATACACACACAGAGGAGGGTGTCAGCGCCATAGTCCATGTGATCCGTGGGACAGCCCAGTCCTCTAGAGGGTCCCCTTCTGAGAACGAGAGGGTCCTCGGCCTTTGGGAGTGCTGGGGGGCCAGGTACAGCCACTCAGAGTATCTGTTATGTGTCAGACCCTCTCTGGGCCCAAAGCTGCTCCAGGTGGGGGGGGGGGTGTCGCTGTTCTGGAGGGAGAGCCCAGGAAGTGGGAGGCTGGTGCTCTCAGGAGCCCCTGGAAGAGGCTCCGGGGCTGAGGGTAAGGTGATCGTCATCAAGGTTGGGCTTCAGACAAGGCCCATCAGAAGGAAGCTTTTGCCCTGAGCTTTGAAAGTTGAATCCAAAGCTCCCCGATTTGAATTCTTTTTCTTTTGTCTGTCTCTCAAATTCTGGCTTTCTCCGCCTGGTCCCTCTGCAGCCCAGGACCTTAGTCCAGCTCCCTAATACCTAAAGCCTCCTACCCGGGTCCTGCCCGGGCCTGCCTGCTCGTCTGCCTCTCACTCTGCGGTTGCATCTGTCGTGTCTCCTCGCTGGGAGAATCTGCCTTCTAAGAGCCCCCAGTGCTTAGTTATTATGGCCGTGACTTCTGACCGTTTCCCAAAAATGCACACAAATAAAAACATAAAACAAAGACACAATTTTAGGACGTTGAAGGCACCTTGAATCTAGGTTAGGTGCCGCTGGATGCATTAACCTCTGACCCATATACATAACTCCCCACACCCACGCCAAGCTTTCTAGCAGCAAGTGTGAAATGAGCCCTCATTAGGATCTTTCTTGAGCCTGACCTACGTTTTTGAGAATCTAATGAAAACCATGGGGTTTTTTTCCCCCATAAAAATGCATATATCCTAATACATCTAAAATTTAGCATTCATTTTCAGAAGTTTCACATTCCTCCTGCTGTTCATGAAAATTCAGCTCTGCTTTCTGATGGCATTCAATTAATTCTGAGTCTCAGCATCCCCACCCCCCCATTTCCCCAGTTAGGATGGTTCCTCCACCATGGGGTCTCCCCTAAACCCCCAGGTGGAAATCCTCTCTGCTTCCTTGGGTTTCCCCACTTGTTCTGTGGCTCTTCACCCTGTGACACCCCAGGGGTCAAGGCTATGTGTTCCCAGTACCTCTTGCCATGGCACCTGGATATATGGTCAACGTATTCAACATATTCATTCAATTTTTGAATGGGTCTCAGGGAATGAGGGATTATGGTTTTCTTCTTCAATACACTGGACATTTTGTTCTGTCTCACCCAGATGTTAACACAGGTTGAGCAGAACACAACTTGGTTGGATTTAAGTTTGCTTATTGGGTCAGAAATATAACAGAAACTAGGAGAAGGGCAACTGATAAAACTTGGTGTAAAGAGACACCAAAAAGTGTGAGAATTTTTAATCTATGGAGATGGTGACTCAGAGGGCATGTATGTATTGATAATATCAAGGAAATCATGAAAGCAATCGATAGCCCATACTGGGATTTGCTTACCAAAATTGAAAATACTGAAATTAAGGGGACCTGAAAAAATGGAAAGAGACAGCATCTTCTCTTGGCTTTAACACTAATTTGTGTAGTGAGGAAGGGAAACCTATGGCTCTCATTATCCTGAGAGGTTATGTAAGTCATAGCCATAAACAGGTTCAAGAAAGGTTTAGAGGTTGCTGAAAGAAATTAAAGAAGACCTAAATAAATGGAGAGACACCCTGCATTCATGAGTAGGAAGACTTAATACGGTCAAGATGTCAATACTACCCAAAGCAATGTACAGATTCAATGCAATCCTTATAAAGTTTCAGCAGCCTTTTTCATGAAGAAAAAGACACGAAGAAGCCTATTCTCAAATTCACATGGACTCTCAAGGGCCCCCAAATATCCAAAACAATCTTGAAAAAGAAAAACCAAGTCAGAGAATTTACACTTCCTGATTTCAAAACTTACAAAAAAGCTACAGTAATCCAAACAATGTGGTACCGGCGTAAGAATAGGCATACAGATCAATGCAATAGAATCGAGAGTCCAGAAATATACCCATACATCTTCGGCCAGTTGAATTTTTGACAAGTGCCAAGTCCATCCTGCGGGGAAGAAGAGTCACTTCAACAGATGGTGCTGGGACAACTGGATTTCCACATGCAGGGGAATGAAGTTGAACTTTTACCTCATACCACATACAAAAATTAACTCAAAATAGATCAATGACCTTAATATAAAAGCTAAAACCATAAAACTCTTAGAAGAAAAATAGGAGTAAATCTTCATTGTGTCATATTTGGCAATGGATTCTTAGATTTAACACCAAGCCCTAAGCAACAAAAGAACAAAACAGTTCAGTTGGACTTCATTAAAATTCAAAAGTTTGGGGCATTACCAAGAAAGTAAAAAGGCAATCTACAGAATGGAAGAAAATATTTGAAAATCATATATCTGATGAGGACTTGATATCCAGAATATATAAATTCCTCTTACAGCTCAACAACAAGGAGACAAATAGCTTAATTTAAAAATGTGCAAAAGACTTAAATAGACATTTCTCCAAAGAAGATATACAATTGGATAATAAGCATATGAAAGGATGCTCAACATCATTTATTATTATTAGGCAAATCAAAACCACAGGGACATACTATATACCCACTTGGATGGCAATAACAATAAAAAAATAATAAAAACAGAGAAGATGTGGTGAAATTAGAACTCTTGTGCATTGCTGATGAGAATGTAGAATGGTGCAGCTGCTCCAGAAAAGAGTTTGGTGGTTCCTCAAAAATCTAAAGATAGAATAACCACATGACCCAGCAATTTCACTCCTAGGTACACAACCCACAGAATTGAAAACAGGGGCTTACACAGATACTTCACTGCAGCATTGTTCACAACAGCTAAAAGGTGGAAACAATACAAATGTCCATCGACAAATGACTAGATAAATAATACGTGGTGTATACGTACAGTGGAATATTATTCAGCCCCGAAAAAGAATGCAGTGCTGATCCGTACGGCACCATGAATGAACCTTAAAAACACCGTGCTAAGTAAAGTGAGCCAGATGCAAAAGGACACATATTATATGATTCCACCTAGAATAGGAAAGTTCATAGAGAGAGTAGAATGGCGCTTACCAGCGGCTGGGGGAAGAAGGACTGTGTCGGGGGGTGGGTTATAGTTTAAGGGCACAGAGTTTCTGTTTAAGTTGATGAAAAAGTTTTGGAAATAGATAGTGGTGATGGTTCCATAACACTGTGAATGTACTTAATGCCACAGAGTTGTACACTTTTTAAAAAAGAAATGTTTAGAGAAATGTGTGTCACATCATAGGTTATCAAGAACATGGAGGGATGAGCCATTGGCCTTTGCAGTGGCCTTTGTCCCAGAGCTTCATTCCTCACCATTGACAGGCTCTTGTCTCAGCTACGAAGGCACCCGTGGGGTCCACAGGACTAGGTTGAGGGTGAGCTTTCAGTTCTGCAGAGACCTGTCCTGGGATGCCAACAGATGTAGTGATTGCAGACATCCCTCAGGCAAAATGGAATGGTCTTGTGCATTTCTGGAAAATCCAGAGGTGCTGGCCACTAGAGTGTTTTGGAGCATCAGATGTTTCCCAGGTAAGGAAAATCCTCCTGGCATAAAATTTTCACTCCTTTAGAAGACGAGGGACAACAAAAGAAGCTACATTTTATTAATTTACTGGTAAGAAAGAAACACACACACTGACACACACACACAAGCTCTCCCAAAAGAGAGAGACATCAAATACAGATATTTGCAATGACTACCCTCTATTAGCAATGACTACACGCATTTGGCATGCTTGCAGCCCAGAACTTCTTATCTTGTGCCCTGATGGCATGCCCACCCAGGCTACTGTCATGGACCCCGTGGCGTTTTAGGGTAGTTCACTGCAGGCTCGGCAGTGTCCCCAGCAGTATTAGTTAAGATTCCATCATTGCTAGAGATAGAGTCCAGCCAGCTCAGACAAAAGAACGCAAGGGCAGTTGACAAGGAAGCTCAGGGAATTTGGGAGTGCGGGAACCCAGGCTGCTTCCAGAGGGCTGGGAAAGCAGCAAGCACAGCCCTTGCCTCATAGAAGAAGCTGTCTGTCCCAGGTCCCAGCTGGACCCACTGCCCCTCTGTCCCTGCTTCACTACTGCAGATGCCACACCCTGGGTGAGGACCTGGTTGGGTCACACACCCCTCTGGGAGTGGCCAAGGGCAGGGAGAGAAAGGATTTTGCTTCCTAGACTTCCATGGTGGAGGGTGACACCTACAATATTCTCCCACCTGCCCCAAACACGATGGGGGAGGAGTCATCCCCAAAAGGAGACTGGGGGGCCAACCGGAAGTAGGACTGGACTGGAAGAGCCAGAAACCCAGTACATACAGTAAATCATAGCCCTCCCAGATAAATATCCAATTCCCACTGGACTGAGAGTCAAGGGTCAAGACCCATACAAGGCTTTACAAGTATTTCCTCTCTAGGAATCTCAGGGTATGTTTGTGCATCTGGCGTAGCTGGTGCCTGATGGAGAAGTCATGGGTTTTTTACTTCGGCAGAACACCCTAAGCTCTCTCTGCTCTCCCGTAGAAAGGTGACGCCCCAGCTGCCTTACTCTCTAAGTCTCGGCGGCAGTGGCCCCAAGTCCTCCCCGCCAAGGCCAAGGCCGAGGAGACTGCTCCCGGCACGGCAGTGGCAGGGTGATGCTTCCTCAGGGCAGAGGCACGGAGGGACCCCGTGGGCAGAGACTGAGGAAGTCTGGGGATGTCACCCCCTTCTCCTTGAGCAGCTGACCCTGGGACACAGAAAATGACTCAACTGGAATGAGTGACAAGTGCAACTTGTTCCTGGTCTTAGCAAGGTGCACTTCTGCGCTGGTGCCAGGTGAGAGGCGGGGCAGGGAGCCAGGAGAGGGGTCAGGGCCCAGCTGGCAGAGAAGGGCAGTCAGCGCCCTGGGGTGGTGGGTGCGGTGTGGGAGCTTGTTTGCCCACAGTAGGGCTACAGCAGCAGCCAGGGGCTGAGATCACAAAGGGAGGAGTTCCAGAGGGGGGGGGTCAGGCCAGGTCGCAGATCAGGAGGCCCGTGCCAGGCCTGTTATCTGAAGAGACGTGCCAACCCTCAGATAGTCCCCAATGGAC
Organism: Phocoena phocoena; assembly: GCF_963924675.1. Lineage (NCBI taxonomy): Eukaryota > Metazoa > Chordata > Mammalia > Artiodactyla > Phocoenidae > Phocoena > Phocoena phocoena. Next base: position 10,754,330 of record NC_089232.1, on the reverse strand, counting down.
AGATGATAAAATGGGCAGCTCACCTCCCTTCCCCAGGGCAGGGCACTGGGCCAGTGAGCGGCAGAGCCGGGGTTCAAACCCCAACCCTCAGATAGTCCCCAATGGACAGATGATAAAATGGGCAAATCACCTCCCCTCCCCAGGGCAGGGCACTGGGCCAGTGAGCGGCAGAGCCGGGGTTCAAACCCCAACCCTCAGATAGTCCCCAATGGACAGATGATAAAATGGGCAAATCACCTCCCCTCCCCAGGGCAGGGCACTGGGCCAGTGAGCGGCAGAGCCGGGGTTCAAACCCCAACCCTCAGATAGTCCCCAATGGACAGATGATAAAATGGGCAAATCACCTCCCCTCCCCAGGGCAGGGCACTGGGCCAGTGAGCGGCAGAGCCGGGGTTCAAACCCCAACCCTCAGATAGTCCCCAATGGACAGATGATAAAATGGGCAAATCACCTCCCTTCCCCAGGGCAGGGCACTGGGCCAGTGAGCGGCAGAGCCGGGGTTCAAACCCCAACCCTCAGATAGTCCCCAATGGACAGATGATAAAATGGGCAAATCACCTCCCTTCCCCAGGGCAGGGCACTGGGCCAGTGAGCGGCAGAGCCGGGGTTCAAACCCCAACCCTCAGATAGTCCCCAATGGACAGATGATAAAATGGGCAAATCACCTCCCTTCCCCAGGGCAGGGCACTGGGCCAGTGAGCGGCAGAGCCGGGGTTCAAACCCCAACCCTCAGATAGTCCCCAATGGACAGATGAAAAAATGGGCAAATCACCTCCCCTCCCCAGGGCAGGGCACTGGGCCAGTGAGCGGCAGAGCCGGGGTTCAAACCCCAGTGCCTCTTGTCAGACAGAACAGCAAGCGGGATATGAACAGGGATGGGTGGAGATGCAGGGACAGTGTTGTGACCCGAGGCGAGGATGGATTTGCTTAGACAGGGGACCGGCCTTCCTGGGAATTAGGAATGGAGGGCTGGTAACAGGGAAATGAACCTGTTACCCCAGTGGAGAATGGCCTTAGCGGCCTGAGACGTTGTCTCTCCCTTTCCTGTCCCTTCCCGCAGTGACTGACTGTCATAGCTTCAAATGACATTTGAAATTTGACCCCAGGGCACAGCCAGGTTTCACCTCAATGAACTTTGCAAAGGTAACTGGAATTCAAGGCTGGTTCAAAGCTTGGTGTGCATACTTCCAGCAGAGGGGTGGTTCTCAGTGTTATCACATGGGAAGGAGATTTTGTGCACATGGGGAGGTGTGGGTCTCGGGGATGGGTTTCTTAAAAGGCCCTGAGGGACTGACACAGGACGCCACCTCTCTCTCTGCAGGCCTCCCCAGGCATGTTCCCCAGTCCCCCAGCTCTGGCCATCTGGTCTGTGGAGGCTGGCAGGGAATGCCAGGCAGAGGGTCTGAGGAAGGTACACTGTGCATGTCCTGCTGCCCCCCTGCACCACCCGAGTCAGGGTCAGACCATCCTGGGCTTGTCCCCTAGACAGACATTTGCTGCAATTTGCAAGAACGTTTTACTATGGTTTCTAGCCTGCCCGAAATTCATGTTTTCTCTCTTGCACTGATACTCCCTTTTCTCTCCGATACTTGAAATCATGCAAAGATGAAGCCAGGTCAGGTGACATCAGTGACTATTGAAGTTTGATTCATACTTCCTCTCTGGCCTTCTCAACCCACTACGTAAAGCAAGAACTGCATTAGAACAAAATATTGATACGGCAGCTCCTAATATTTCTGTGCATATTCTGTCCTAGGGACCATGCCAGACTCTTCCCAGGACTGTCCCAGGAGTCTCATTACAGCCCACAAAGTAGGTTCCGTGACTGGTCCCATTAACAGATGAGGACACTGAGGCTCGGAAAGGGGAAGTGGGCAGGCCAGGGTCACACGGCTGAAAACAGCAACACCGAAATGAATCCGCCATGTTGGACACTCCCAACCCAGGCCATGCTCTATTTCCCTTGGATGCAAAGCTACCGCCTCCCTCCACCCACACCCCTGACCCTAGTGGTCTCTCTCATTAGAAAAGATTCTTCAAGTGAGAATTATCAATATTACTGGGGATATACTTACCTGTCACACTCCACTGCTCCCCGTAATAATTATATCCAATGATTCCCAAAGCTCCCAGCATTACAACCCAATGCTCTCCTGGCATCAGATAAATGCCTTGCCTTCAGGACAGCCCTCAAAAGAGGAAGAAAATTAGTCTACCTGGTTCTCAACTGGCTAATTGGTTAAAAAGTGTGAACACCAAATATTTATTTGCTGTGTTTTGCTGAGCAGTCCTATTCAGAGTGGGATGGGGAGAAGAAACATTTAGAAAGATAAGGGGGAAATGCAGGGCAGCATTGTCAATTTCAGGATGAAGCAGTAGAGAAGTATCACACCGGGGAAAATCATTTCTGATGTCGGTTGAGGTTAGGAATGGAGCATTGCCCATTTTTGACTCTCTGGTTAACATCGGGAAGGCGTTGGCCTGTCCTCAGGGTTTAGGGCACCACCTGGCTGTGGCCAGTTTGGGGGTTTTAACTGCTGATTCAGCTCCAGCTTGTTCAGAACGGACTGCCTTACTGACCAAGGGAAGAGGACTCCACACTTCTGGTAAAAGAGGCCATTCCTCGTGTCTCCAGGACCCCTCAGCTTTGCTCTCAGCGGGCAGCCACGCTCCGCTTGGGTGCTGAGATCTTCCAAACAAGCCCAGACCCAAACCAGGTCCGAGTTAGGGGTTAAAGTTTCCACGTTCTCGCGCTACCAGCAAAGTTAAAAAATAATGATAATAATGAAGGTACAACAGGGAGCCGGCATCTGAAGTTCTAGGTGTGAACCGTGCTCATCCCAGCGGCCGGAAGGGTTCGGCCTTTATAACCGGGGAAGGAGGGGGTGTGGGTAATGCAGTGAGCGTCCGGTCTCAGTGATGGACCCTGGTTCTAGCCGAGTCTATTGTAGTTTGGGAGCTGGGATCCCAGGAGCTCCTCCCCGTGGGGCTCAGGGCCCCACGAGCACTTTGGGCTTCTCTGGGTTGGGACTGGGCATTCATTCCAACACTGCTGCTGTGCTGGGGGGCGCCCCCAGACCTGCCCGCTGGCTGGAGTGACAGCGGCCAGGTGGAAGCAGAGGACGCCCCAGGCCCCGCATGCACCACTGCCACACTGGCTCAGATGGACCATGGAAAACGTCCTGAGTTTCCTGTGAGTCCCACATCACTCCTGTTAAACCCCAAACCTGGCCTCCGCCCCTCTCAGCTGCTACAGGCGCAACTGAAAGCCTACAATCCGAGGCACCCTGGAACGACCTTTAGGCACCTTCCTCTGACCTTGTGAAGGTGGGTGCAGCCTCCTCCATCCCTGCCCGGAGTGCCTTCCTGTCCCAAAGGGCCCCAGTGCCTACTCTGTGGTCTTCATCTCACACTATCTCGGGGAACTGAAGTACAATAGAAAGCTCACTGTTTGGGCGCCTTTTGGATCATTTTTAATACCTTCCGTTTTGCTCTTCCTCAACTTCAAATGTATCAAGATGTCCTGAGGGCAAAAGAGCGGATTTAACTCTCTGATTAGAAGGAACGCTGTTGGCCTAAGCCTCAGTCATTTTGAAATCCTGACATTCACAGGCAAAATCACTCAAGCTCTCTTGTTACTTCCTGTGTTTAATTAAGTGGCTCTGCATGTGACTCAACCCTTTTATTTTGCAGAATGACATCAGACTTATTTTCCATTTTAATAGCCTGGTTACTTCATTGATTTTTTTTTTAAATCCAATTTCACTTTCTAGTGCAATTTTTTTATCTGTTTTTTTCCCTCCACCCCAGGAAATGCTAACTCCCTCAGTGGCTAAACTCCAACTGTTACGAGTACCTCAGTCTTTTTTGAGTCCAGGGTCCAAAATCAGAATCTGAAGAAGGAATTAGAGGTGTAATTTGAGGAAGGAATGAGAGGTGTAACTCTTGTTTGCTAATGACCTATTGAATACATAATTTCACAAAGTGTGGAGTTAATATAATTAACTATCTGATGCTACTCCTGACGGGGGTCCCTGGGTCCTGGGGGTGCATCTGGGTCCCTGCAAGAAGCCACATCTGCTCTGAGAGCCCTTCCTGTCCACAGGACCCTCTCCCCTCTCGTCACTTGCCCCTATTCATTCCAGGAGGATGATTCCAATCTCATACGTTTGTTTCTAGCTTCCTTAATATGTATCAGGCAGCCATGTGACATTTATTAATCTGGATGTGAATTGTCATGGCTGTTGGGTAAATTCTGTAGTTTGAGGGAGACGTGAGGATTAGTCATCTTACTATATAACACAGTTTGGACTCAGGGCTTTAAGAAAAAGCAGACATTTCACAAGGCGGGTGACATTTCTTGTTTGTTTACCTTCTGATTGGGGTTTCTTTTGTTTGATGCTTGGGTGAGCTGGGGGATTTCATTGTCTGCCCGCCCTGAGGGGTTTTCCTCCATTGAATCTTCATGCCCTGCTTCGGTTTCCCAAAAGGAGCCATCCCCGTGAGTGCAGGGAGGGCCCTCATCCTGGGCCTGGCCCCGCTCATTCCTCAGTGGTAGCACAGGGGACCGTGGCACAGACCGGCTAACGGTGGCCCACGGTGGCCCCAGCCTTGCCTCCTACCAGGCGGAGGCCTGGACGTGAGCAGAAGATGTATTTTGTGCTGTCCAGGGCTCTTCTTCCCCGAGTCTCAGTCACAGCTAGAGAACGTCCCAGAGCTGAGCACCCTGCAGGATTTGAGTGACACTTTTTTTTTTTTAATCCAGGAGGAATCCAAGATATAATGCATGCGATAGGCACTCATTTAATATGAGTTTTCTTCTTTTTTAAATATTTGCATAATGACAATTTGAGGAAATTAGTTGGCTGCACGACTGGAAAAATACACACTGTAATGTTTCTTTTCCCCCTGAGAAAAATGTTAACTGTCTGCTGTTTACTTTCTTGCTCTTCAGATGAGATTAGTCCTTGACTAACGTCCCATTTGAAGCAAAGCTGCGTCACGATGAAACAGATCATGGCTGCTGCTTCAAAACCTTCTTTCTAACCTACTGACTGTGATGAAAACTTGTCCTAAGCACACGGTGGGGACAGAGAAGCAAGAGCTGGGTCCCTGCACTCGAGTTGGTGATGATGACGCAGAAAGATAACTAGTCCAGAGACATGCGTGATGAGAACCGATGGATGGTGGGGGGAGAGTGAGAGATGAGACGTTAGGGTGTGGGTTAGCTAAGATCACCCCACGTTGCGGTGGGCTCTCGTAGCTTTCCACAACCCAGTTCCAAGCTTCTGCTGGCTTAGTCCCATGTGTGATGGTCCCCCAGATCGCCCAGGTCCTCAAACCCAGAGACAAGCCCCAGGCCCTCCGTGATGTCACACAAAATCTCAGTCTCAAAAGACATTTGTGTATATAATAGAATTTACTGAGTGGTGGGAGGAGGGTACCTGGCTCATAGAAGGTATTCAATAAATATTTATGGGAGGGATTAATCCAAAGACTCTCAGTTAAACATTAGACACCTTTGTTCTTAGAAGTTTTCAGTCCCCCACCCTTGAGGATCTTACTCTGGGTGCTTCATCCTGCATCACAACCCTCCCACCCCTGCTAAGAATGCCGGGTGACCTGGGTTTACTGCTCAAGGTCTCAGTTAACCCCTCCACTCTCCTAGTCCTGCCTGCTGGGACTGATGTGCTCAATCATCCCATTTCTCCACCCGAAATGCTCTGGGGGTATGTCTGTGTGTGGGATCACCTCTGCCCGATGCCCCCATCACCAGTGGGTAAAGAGGCAGGATGGGAAGGCAGTGGGGTTTTCTCAGGACACCAGCTGCCTTACTCTGCCCCTTTGGGCCTCTTAGCCCGGGTTTCCCTGCTGCACTTGATGTTTTGGCAGAACGGCCTGCCTCTTGGCCCAGTTCCCAGGACACCAGGTAATCAGGCTGTTATCGGGGAAGCTGAGGCCAGCCTCTGATGCAGACGCTCTGTCTCATCTGATCTTCTCCTGGGCCTTCTGCCTACTGGGGCCCTGGGGCCCTTTCTTCACATGGCTGGGCTTGTGTTTGCTCCTCACTTTCCCAAAACTTTCTCAAAACTGAACAATGGGGCTTCCCTGGTGGCGCAGTGGTTGAGAATCTGCCTGCTAATGTGGGGGACACGGGTTCGAGCCCTGCTCTGGGAGGATCCCACATGCCGCGGAGCGACTAGGCCCGTGAGCCACAACTACTGAGCCTGCGCGTCTGGAGCCTGTGCTCCGCAACAAGAGAGGCCGTGATAGTGAGAGGCCCGCGCACCGTGATGAAGAGTGGCCCCCGCTCGCCACAACTAGAGAAAGCCCTCGCACAGAAAAGAAGACCCAACACAGCAAAAATTAATTAATTAATAACTCCTACCCCCAACATCTTCTTTGAAAACAAAACCAAAAAACTGAACAATGTGTTGTTTAGAGACCGTACGTATGTAGTACAACTTATAAAGAAAAGCAAGAGAACGGCTGACCTAGAAGTCAGGAGGGTCATTACCTCTGTTGGAGGGAAGGAGGACGACACCATGTGGGGGAACACAGGACTCTTCTGTAAGATGCTGGGGTTTTTTTGTTTTTTTTTTTTCTGTACGTGCGCCTCTCACTGTTGTGGCCTCTCCCGCTGCGGAGCACAGGCTCCGGACGCGCAGGCTCAGTGGCCATGGCTCACGGGCCCAGCCGCCCCGCGGCACGTGGGATCTTCCCGGACCGGGGCACGAACCCACGTCCCCTGCATCGGCAGGTGGACTCTCAACCACCGCGCCACCAGGGAAGCCCTTTTCTTTTTTTTAACCATTTAAAAAAATTTGAAGTATAGTTGATCTACAATGTTGTGTTAGTTTCAGGTGTACAGCAAAGTGATTCCATTATATATATATTCTTTTACAGATTCTTTTCCAATATAGTTTGTTACGAGATAGTAAATACAGATCCCTGTGCTGTACAGGAGGTCCTCGTAGTTTATCTATTTTATAAATAGTAGTATATATCTATTAATCCCAAACTCCCAATTTATCCCTCCCCCCTTTTCCCCTTTGGTAGCCATAAGTTTGTTTTCCATGTCTGTGAGTCTGTTTCTCTTTTGTAAATAAGTTCATTTGTATCGTTTTTTTAGATTCCACATATAAGTGATATCGTATGGTATCTGTCTTTCTCCTTCTGACTTACTTCGCTGAGTATGATAATCTCTAGGTCCATCTATGTTGCTGCAAATGGCATTATTTCGTTCTTTTTCATGGCTGAGTAATATTCCATTGTGTATATGTAGCACATCTTCTTTATCCATTCATCTGTTGATGGACATCTTGGCTATTGTACATAGTGCTGCTATGAACATTGGGGTGAAGGTGCTGTTATCTTTTTTAAACTTGGGTGTGGATCCTCAAGTGTTCATTTTATGATAATTCTTTAAACTGCTTGGATGCATTTTACAGCTCTTCTGTACGTGAGATACAGTTCAAAATGTGCCTGTGTGATATATTTCACAGTAAAAACCATTTATAAGGAGCACCCTGCCATGACTACCTCCTCTCCCATTTCTCCAAGGACAGCAGGCCCAGTAGGTCTGGGGAGGACCTACCTGTGCCACTGCTGCCGCCTTCCCTGCCTTCCACACTGACCCGAGCTGCATTCTGTCCTGGCCATGGTCACATGGCAACTTTCTGGACAGCCTGCTGTCTTCTCCCCTCCCCACCGGTTCAACACAATATGGAAACTATAAAAAAGAATGTGTTGCAGAGAACTCTGCTTCCGATTGGAAGCCACCTCCATCCGGGTTCCCTCCCAGGCTGGTAAGTCTGTTTAGGAAGGCATGGACACTTTCTAGAACATGCGGGGGGCTGAGTGACCACCCAGGAAGAGCCCGAGGTCTGGAGTCAGGCCCCTCAGCTCCGCCTGTAAGCAGCACACGTGATGCTTCCTCTGTGCTTTCCCTGGTCATCTTTTTTTATTTTTTTTAACATTTTATTTTATATTGGCATATAGCTGATTAACAACGTTGTGATGGTTTCAGGGGCACAGCAAAGCGACTCAGCTCTGCATATACATGTATCCATTCTCCCCCAAACTCCCCTCCCATCCAGGCTGCCACATAACACTGAGCAGAGTTCCCTGTGCTACACAGTAGGTCCTTGTTGGTTATCCATTTGAAATATAGCCGTGTGTACATGTCAGTCCCAAACTCCCTAACTATCCCTTCCCCCACCCTTCTCTCCTGGTAACCGTAAGTTCGTTCTCTAAGTCTGTGAGTCTTAACTCTCCTCCAGGACCTAGACCTTTGCTGCTTTCGTATCCCACCTTCCAGGTCATCCCTCCACCTCCGTTCAGTGCGCCTTCTCTGGATTACCCACCCCACCGTGCTCCTCGTTCAGGGCCCCCCTGGCCTCTCCTTGGCCTTTGCCTGTGAACTTGGTGAACATTGCTTGACAGTTGTGGAGTCTTTCTGCAAACCGATCAATGCCGAAGTCAGTCTTGGTGAATGAACGTCCGAACTGCCACCTCCAGGTTCACACAGCTGGCCACTGGGCTGGCGCCAAGAGCCCTTTGGACCCTGAAGCTGGGCTGTTGATCCCACTGACCAGACACACACTTTCCCTTTGACGTGCATGTCTACAAGGTGGATGTATCGAACCAAAGCTAACATGTGGACGAGTGGAAGGGGGAACGTGAATACATGTTGGTTGCAGCCAGTGCTTGGTTGGCAAACACGTGAGGACCTTCTAACTGGAATAGCTCTCCTGTGTGTCTGCAAATCCTTAGTGAGAATCCCAACTCAGTTGGGACAGGGCAGGGGCCATCGGGTCAGACTCGCTCCCCAGGCCATCCTCTCCCGTCCATGGGATGCAGCCCAGTACAGACACCTCAGATAGGTCTGTGGGCACACCCTACCCCTGCCACTACCTCCGTGTGCTCTTGGGCAAGTCGATTAGCCTGTCTGAGTCTTCATTTCCTCAAGTGTCAGATGGGGGTGACAATATCCTCTTCACGGGGTTGATGGCGCTTAAATGAGATTGTCGAGGTCACCCACAAGCCCAGGACGTGACACTTCTTGGTCCTCAGGCTGGGCCAGCTTCTTCCTCCTTCCTTCCATCTTTCCTCTATACTTCTGGGGGCACTTACCTGTGTAAAGGAACATGAGACTACCTCAAAGGACAGCCAGGATTGGCCAGTGTCTCTGCCATTCCCAGGAGCCAGGTAGTCTCTGGCCCACAGCCCATTCTAGCCCCTCACTCTGTGGCCCCATCAGGGGACTCCCCCGTCCTCAGAAGCCTGACCCTAAAGAAGCTCTCTACCCAGCATCCTGGCCTCATGCAAAGAGCCCTGACTGAGGTCTGAAACCACAGCAGCTGAGAGCCAGAGACCACCAAGCTTGAACCTTCAATTCGCAGAGGCAGAAACAGACCAGAGAGGGCAGCAAATCCAGCCAGGGCTGCCCAGCTTGTCAGCATCACAACCCAGGATGGAATTCACATAGCTCGACATTTTGGCCACGCCGCCCTGTGCTTTCCTTCCAAATATCCTTGCGGTTGGAGTTTGCTTATTTCCCTTGGGAAGTTATTTCCCTATGGAAGCCATGAATGTCTTCATGGGGATTTCCTAAGACAAGCCAGGTAAATTTTAGAACCGTCGTTAAAAAATAAAATGGCACACTGTGAAGAAAAGACTGTGGAGGGGGCCTGCTGGTGACAAAAGATGCTGGCAGGGGCCCGTCCTGTGGCCGCCAGGCTTGCTGACACCACCCCGGCTGTGCACAGATGAAATGTGCACCCAGGTTCCCTTCCCACCAAGAAAGACTCGCAGATTCTATTATTTGGTCACGGTTTTGTACAAAGCTGGGAGGCGAGGAAAGATTCACTTTCCTCGAATAGTTTTCAAGTCAACAGACAGGACTGATGTGGGGATAACATCCCAAAGTGAGGGTGCTCGGGCCAGGGTGGGCAGGGCTGCAGCCGACCTGTCTGTCCTCAGTAGAGACAGAGGCTGTCCTGAAGGTTCCATCCTCGGACTGGCCACCAGCTGTCGCTCCTTTGCTACCTCGGCTTTTGGGATCGTACACATCCTTCCTTAACTCTGGAACGCATCCCCACAATGACCTCCCCAGCCAGAGAGTGCCCCCCTGGCCAGGCAGACCATCATCTGGGGAGGCAGCCACCTCCAGGGAAGTTGGAGGCTGAGAGCATCATGTGAGCTTAGACTTGTCACGGAGGCTGCCTGACACTACACGGTACAGCCTCCCCGGCACGTGGCACGGTGTCTGGCGCACAGTAGGGCTGTTTCTCTTGGAGAAGGTGGGTGAGTGTGTCAGAGCTGGAAGGTGTGGTAGACTTGCTTGGGTTTCATGAAGCTAAGAAAGTAATGGTGAGTCACTGAGGTCACACAGATGGTTAGGGACCATGCTCCAAGCATTTCAGGACGGATCCAGCATCCAGCCAACACATTTTTATCGAGTGTGTACTATGTTCCTGGCACTGTGTTGGAGCTAAAGGTCCAGTCAAGAATAAAATTGCTTATTTTTGCCTTTCTAGGACACAGAGTCTGTTACGGCAAGAAAGGCTGAACAAATAAATAGAAATAAATTGTGTACAGAGAGTCCTAACAGAGTGGGTGCCCAGGTCAGGGGAGGGTTTGCCCAGGTCAGGGGAGGGTTTACCCAGGTCAAGGGAGGGTTCTCCCAGGTGACGGGGTTAAGAATGAGTAGTGTTGGTCACGTGGGGAAGTGAGAGGAGGGTCTCTGGTGAGGGAACAGCTTGTGCAAAGGCCCTGAGGAAGCCTGCACGGTGGGAGCTAGGGAGAAAGGAAGAGTGGGAAGAGGCGAGGCGGGGAAATTAGGGACCGTATCACCAAGGGCCCCAGGACAGGGAGGAGTTTGGGTTTACCGTGACACGTGTCAGGACACTTCTGAAGGGCCTCACGATGGGGTAACGTGGTCTGACCTGCGTTCTGTAAAGGGCACCCCAGCTACTGCACTAATCAGAGGGAGAGAGGGGAGTTGATGGGTCCACAGGAGGTGCTTGCAGAGGCTGGTGACAGGTGGTCCCTGTCACTTACCAGATATGTGACTGTAACTAGCAACAGGCTTCTCCAGCCTCAGTTTCGCCCGTGTGACAGTGACAGTCCCGGGTCACAGGACTGCTCTGGGGGTTGGATGTTTGCAAGGGACCTAGTGGCCTGCCTGGCACAGGGACACTGCCGTTCTTTCCCACGAGACCCTCCCTCTCGCTTTTAATAGGAATTATTCAGAACCCAGGAAACTCAGACTTAAGATGCTGGTTTTCCTTTTTGTTTTAAGATGGAGAGACGTTCTTAATTTTAACGGGGTTTGTGATTTTTGTGTCTGGCTTGTAAGTCCTTTCTTCCCTGTCACGAGATCGTAAAGATACTTCTCTTATGGTTGGAAAGCTTCATTTCTACATTCAGTCTTTAATCCATCTGGAATTTGGGTCTGACTGTGTGAAGCCCAGCTCCCCACTGCTTGGCTGTGTGACTTGGAGCATCTCAGGACCCCCGTGTTCCCACCTGACAGGTGAAAGGTTAGGTTATGTCATCTCTGAGGCTTCTTCCTAACCTGTAGTTGTGAGAACTCAGTCCTCCTTGATTCAACCTGAGACCAGAGTGATGCCCCAGTTAGCGTGAGGATAAAATCATTCCACAGATTTCCACCTGCCCTGCAAAGACGCAGCCGTGTTCACACTGGGTTGGCTGTCCTCCCATCTCTCTGCTTTTTTCTCCTCCAGAAATAAAACGCACTTCAAGGCAGGTTTCCCAAGGCCCATTTCCTAGCCAGAACTTGGCTTTAAATCATTCCTCTTTGACATTTTAGTTTTAACTATCCTGCACGTACCAGGCCAAGGATGGAGGAGAAGCCTCCGTAACTAGAATTGTTATGAAAACCAGATATCCGACTATACTGGCATTTCTGGACACACCGATTTGCAGGACTTGTAAGTTTATCCACTAAAGTCTTTCAAACTTACACTGAAGAAGGCTCTGAGAGGTGCCACTGCTAGTTAGTGACCACAGGTTAGTGGTTTCCACGTGGGTGGAAACACGTCTCTAGAAGTGAGTGGCTGGTGATAAAAAAACAAACAAGCAAACATACAAACAAATAAAAACACAGTTTCTGGGCTTCCCTGGTGGCGCAGTGGTTGAGAGTCCGCCTGCCGATGCAGGGGACACAGGTTCGTGCCCCGGTCCAGGAAGATCCCACATGCCGTGGGGCGGCTGGGCCCGTGAGCCATGGCCGCTGAGCCTGTGCGTCTGGAGCCTGTGCTCCGCAACGGGAGAGGCCACAACAGTGAGAGGCCCACGTACCGCAAAAAAACCCCCAAAAAACGCAGTTTCCTGTTTTCACCCTGATTGCTATCACAAAACGGAGGGTGGAAGACTCTGTGTCAGGCCAGTTTGCTGGGGGTGACCCAGCCCAGTGCCAACAGCTTGGGGTAGGGGAGGGGTCCCCAAAGACCCCACGGCGGAAGGAGGGCCTGATGAAAAGAAGCCAGTGTTCACAGGGGCCCCAGGGGTGGTACAGCTAAGGAAACTCAGCCCAAGTTCGTTTAAGGGAAAAGGTGTGCACGTAATCCAGATACAGGGGCAGGGAGGGGTGGTGTCTTAAGGGACTCAAGGGTTGAGAAGGAGACTTGGAGGGAGTCTGTAAAGAAAACCTCCAATCCACTGGGACCCAGGTCTGCCCAGGCAGAGACCAGCTGGTCCCCCGCTCCTAGTGGGAAATTCCTTTGGAGAGGGAACCTGATTGACAATTGGACTGGGCCATGAGGTGCCCAGATGTTTGGTCAAACGTTATTCTAAATCAGGTGTTTCTGAGAGGGCTTTTTTGCATGAGTTCCATGTTTAGATCAATAGACTGAGTAAAGCAGATTGCTCTTCCTAATGTGGGTGGGCCTCATCCAATCAGTTGAAGGCCTGGCTAGAACACAAAGGCTGACCCTCCCACTAGTAAGAGGGAACTCCTCCTGCTTGACTGCCTCTGGGCTGGGACTTTGATCTTTTCCTGCCTTCAGACTCAAGCAGGTTTTCCTGGGTCTTACGCCTGCTAGCTTTCACACTGGAACTCACCCCATCAAAGCCCTGGTTCTCAGGCTTTCAGGCTTGGGCCAGGACTATATTTGTGCTCCCCTGGGTCTCCAGTTTACTGACTGCAGTTCTTGAGACTTTTCAGCTTCCATAATCATGTGAGCTGATTCCTTACAACAAATCACTGTGTGTGTGTGTGTGTGTGTGTGTGTGTGTGTGTATGTGTGTGTGTGTATCTTACCGGTTCTGTTTTTCTGGAGAACCTGACAAAGGCAAGGTCCTGTGGATCACAAGTGCTACCTAAGGCCCATCTCTGTAAGGGGGAGGCAGCTTCCAGATAAGAGGACATCGTGAGCTGAACAGACACCCAAAGGGGTCTACAGTAGCCATGCCACACCAGGAGCAGCGGGAGACCCCTCCTCTGTGTTTCAGGGGCATGTTGCCCGTATATCCATGTAACCATACGTGCGCATGTATCCAGTCTCTGCACTCCACAAGGCCAGTGGTTCACTTTGGGACAGTCTTTAAGCCTTTGCATGTCAAAGGCTAGTCCGAGGCTGGACAGTGCTCAAGTGTGGCTTTTGAATTACTGAGGACTGAGGTGGCCGTCAGCACACAGAGCCAGAGGATCACAAGCCACCCTGAGTAGTGGTGACAGAAAGAGCCTGTGCTCCAGATACTTCCCACCCCAGGCACGGAGGCCACACCATCTGTCCTCGCTTTAAGTTAAAGCATCGAGGTGTCCCCAGAGCCTCCAGGCAGGTTCTGCAGGATCAGGGAGGAGCTGCCCAATGGGACAGTGCAAGACTCCAGGGCAGCCTTCCTCTAAGCCCAGCATGGGGGTTTATTGTTGCTATTTTCAAATGTTTTTAAGTCTGGTAGAAACCAAAGGGGCCTCGCCGGGCTGTGATGTTTTTCACACAAGGCTGACCTGCAGGATGAGTGATGCCAGCCAAACCCCAGGGCGGCCTCCGCCAGCCGTGGGCGTGCCCCAGCGGGCTGCCGCTCACCTTGCGCAGCCCCAGGATGGCAGCGTTCCCTCTGTGCCCTTATTTCCGGAACTCCTTATTCAGAGCCCAGCATCATCGGAACCACAGTGGGAGGAGGTGTCAGCAGGAAACAAGAGGACGCTCACCCCTTGCCCTGCCTGTCCCTCTAAAGGCAGCCACAGTGGGCCCTGCCCCAGGCCACAGTGAGCACCCTTGACCTGGTGCCTGTCTACTTCGGCCCCTTCCCTCACCCTGTTTCCTCTTTATCCTATCCGTGTGTGTCCACCCTCGGTGAACCGCTTAATGACATCAGCTGTGGTGTGGAACCCGGCGGCTCTGGGTCATGCATTTCTGTCTCTGATCTGACAGCTCTGGATGTCCTTGGACACCAGAATGCATAGACATAGAACTTTAAAGCCTGAAGACCATCCGGTGATCTCTGATCGCCTCTCTTGACAAAGGTGGAAAGTTCTAGAAGATCCCAGCAGTGAGGGGACCAGAGACACACAGAGTGTCCCCATACATCCTCTCCGGGGTACCTCTCCGCCACGGAGCTGCTTCTCACTGACAGGCACCTCTCATCCTCCCCTCCCCACACCGTCATATATATCCAAAGCATACAAACAAGTCATATATATCCAAAGTATACAAACAGCTTATACAGCTCGATATCAAAGAATGAAAAAACCCAAACAAAGAAATGGGCAGAAGAACTAAATATACATTTCTCCAAAGAAGACATGAAGATGGCCAACAGACACGTGAAAAGATGCTCCACATTGCTAATTATCAGAGAAATGCAAATCAAAATTACAATGAGGTATCACCTCTGACTGGTCAGAATGGTCATCATTAAAGAGTCTGCAAATAATAAATGCTTGAGAGAGTGTGGAGAAAAGGGAACCCTCCTACACTGGGAATGTAAATTGGTGAAGCCACTATGGAAAACAGTATGAAGGTTCCTCAAAAAATTAAAAATAGAGCTACCATATGATCCAGCGATCCCACTCCTGGGCATATATCTGGAGAAGACAAAAACTCTAACTTGAAAAGATACATGCAGCCCAGTGCTCATTGCAGAACTATTTCCAATAGCCAGGACATGGAAGCAGCCTAAGTGTCCACCAACAGATGAATGGATAAAGAAGATGTGGTACATATATACAATGGAATATTACTCAGCCATAAAAAAGAATGAAATAATGCCATTTTCAGCAACATGGATGGATCTAGAGATTATCATACTAAATGGAGTAAGTCAGGCAAATATATGATACCACTTATAGGTGGAATCTAAAAAAAATGATACAAATGAACTTATTTATAAAACAGAAATAGACTCACAGACATAGAAAACAAACATATGGTTACCAAAGCAGGAAGGTGGGGGTGAGATAAATTGGGAATTTGGGATTAACAGATACACACTACTATATATAAAATAGATAAGCAACAGGGATGTACTGTACAGCACAGGGAACTATATTCAATATCTTGTAATAACCTACAATGGAAAAGAATCTGAAAAACAATATATATATATACCTATTTATGTATATATATATAATGTATAACTGAATGACTTTGCTGTACACCTGAAAATTGTAAATCAAATATACTTCAATAAAAATAAATGAATGAATGAATCTTTTAAGAAAGAAAGTCATATATACATTTTAATGAGATTTGGAAAAAGTATAAGGTGCACATCCAATCCATCATTTCAGGGATATTGTTGCTTAGGACAAAGCTAAGTAAAAATTGACTTAATTTAAAGTTGATCCTAAGGAATATATATTAAGTAAAGTTGGCACCTGGTGGAACATGAGTTGCTGAAATGTGGGCAGTTCTGGAGTGGAAGGAACCATGTGGTTTTGGGGTCTGACAATTCTGAGTTCAAATTCTGTTTTTCTTACTGGTGCTGGGACCCCGTGGCGATTGTCGGATCTCTGAACCTGATTTCTCTTCTGCAGAATGGGATCACAAGGCCTAAATGAGAGGCTTTCTCTGAAGGATTAAGACAAAGGGGGACTGAGGATGTACCTGGCACGGTGCCTGGCACATGGGATGCTCAGCAAATGAGGTGGCCTCCACATGCTCTGCTGTGAGGCCTCCTGCAGGGTCCCCCAGGCTCCTGCCTATGGTCCTTACCGCTTCCATCCTTCCCTGCTGGAACCCTGTCTGCATCACGGGAAGCAGCAGGCTTGTCCTGGTGGGAAGGCAGAGGGCCTGCCAGGTTGCCTAGACAACCAGAGGAAGGCATGTGGGCACCTGGTGATGAATGATAGCTCTCCCTGCCCCTAACTCCTGGGTCACCTTCAGACCTGGAGCCGTCACACTGAAACCCTCCTTTCACGCACTGTTGGAGCTTTGGAGTAAAGGCATCGTGGGTCACCCTGGGGGTGAGCAGGGCAGAGAGATGCCTGTTGCACTGAGATTGTGCTGGAGCGTGCTTTCTGGAAAGGTCTGGAAAGAAGGCAGGTAGGCCTTTTGCCTAGACAACCTTGGAAATATCCTCCTCTAGACATCTGCCCAGGAGGTAGGGCTTGTCCAGAGGCCCGAGTGCATTGTCCCCAGGGCCACCAGCTTGTCCCTGGTGCAGTAGCACAGACCCTCCATCCCAGAGCCACAGGGGGCCCAGCCTCATTGGCATCTCGCCTGGACACTTCCCAGATCCCCAGGCCCACCGTGATCCCACTTCCAAGGTCTCTTCCAAATGTCAATGCCGTGCCCCAGACACACGGCTCAGGGATCACTCATTCAAGTAATACTACCACTAAAGTATGGGCTTCACTTAATGCATTCCTGATACTTGTGTGACAAATATCTGATATTAATTTATATAGTTTTTTTTATTGTGGTGAAATATACATAACATAAAATTTACTATTTTAGCCAGTTTTAAGTGTACAGTTTAAGGCCTATGATTTCTAACGGACCTTAATCCACAGATATGGAGTAAGGCTTGCGTAGGTTGGGGAAGTTCACCTCTGCTCACAGGACTATTAAGGGGCTAGATGGAGACTTGAACCCAGGCTACCTGATTCCAAAACTGTGCTTATCATAATGACAATGAGAACCAGAGGAAGAAGAAAAAGCAGCACAATTAATATTTATGGAGCCTTCACTATGTGCCGGGCATTGTTCTAAGTACTTTAAATATGTAGTTATAATCTCACAGATATTTATATATAAAATCTCATTTATATTTATATACCTAAACACTCATATATAGTTCCTTTATATTTATATATATAATTTCATATATACACATGAGTGTGTGTATAGCTATGTCTGTGTATATACATAAAACCTCGTTTAATCCTTTGGTCAACTCAGTGAGGTGGGTCCTATTTTCAGCCTATTACACAGATGAGGAAACAGGCCCAGTGAGTTGAGCTACCCAGGGTCACGTAGCGGGTTAGAGGAGCTGGGAATCTAGCTCAGACTGGCTCAGGGCTGGTGTTGTAGCCCCGCCTAGGCCTCTCCTGTTGTGGGCTGAGGAGGGTGGATTGATGGTCTCTCCTGAGACCCTGCCATGGCACCCTCTCCAAACAGGGAGGCGAAGAGACTGCCCTCACTGGGCCGTGTATGTGACTCGGTCGCTCTCACCTCACGTGTGCATCTGTGCACTCAGGGGCTCTGGAAGGGCAGCCCATGGCCATGAGGCTTGCAGAGGGAGCAGCCCTTGAGGGCTGACCCCGTGACCCTCAGCTCAGCTTCACGGTTCCTCCCCAGAGATGCGTGGGCCCCTACGTAAATCAATGGGTGGCCCCAACCAGCCTAACCCTTGGAGAGAGTGGATCTGTGGGTAGCCTGGACTGCTCATGGTCCCCAGGTACTTTGAGATGATTCTGCATCCTCCCCCCAGCCCATGGAGTGAGGAAGGAAGCGGTGAACAGGGCCCGGCTGGGTATGGGCCCATTCTCCCAGCAGCGCCAGCTTGGCCCTCCTGTGGCAGCCACCGCAGGAGCACAGCCATCACCGCTGCTGCCGTCTCTGCGAGCTGGTGGCAGCTCGTGAGCTGAGCATCTGGGGGTGGAGGTGGGAAGAGTTCTCTGGCTGGTTTCCGGAGAGCCTGCTTCTCCATAAGGCGCATATCTGTTACCTTTCAGCTGCGTCAGCACGTGAGGTTTCTGGCTTTGCGTATTTATGTTCCGGTTCTGGCTCCTGGCCTGTATCTCTATTCACCAGAAGAGCTGGAGTGCTGGGCTTCTAGAAACGTGTACCTGGCAGCACTCAGAAAAATAAAAATGATAGCCCAGGAGATGGGCACTTGAGCTCACAGCTGGGGGCTGTGGCAAGAAGAGCTGACACTGGGGGACAGTCCTGTGATTTGCCTGCCTTTCCCCGCTGAATACAATGTTGCAATCATTTAGGGGGTTTTACGGTGCTTTTACAAAACCTACAGTTCAGTCCCCTACATACGAACCTTCAAGTTGTGAACTTTCAAAGATGTGAACGTGCGTTTGCATGTCCAGTCACGTAAGTTAGTTCCCGTGGCTGGCACCTTGTCACGTGTGTACCTCCTCTACAGGTGGTTGTGCTTTTGTGTACTTTACTGTAGAGTACTGTAGGGAGTACAGTATCTTTATTTCAAGCCCAGGATGTCCGGAAGCGAGCATAAAAGCAGCGGTATAGAGCTGATTGTGTTAGTTGGGTACCTAGGCTAACTTTGTTGGACTTACAAACAAATTGGACTTACAGGTGCGCTCTCGGAACAGAACTCGTTCACATGTAGGGGACTGACTGTATTTTAATTAGACCTTCTAAGAGTCCTGAACTTAGGAGCAAGATACAGGAGGGGCAGAGACTCTGCCTTTTCTTCTCTGGTGCTCAAGCCACCCCCGGTTCATACCCAGCAGAGCCCTTGGCCTCGAAGCTGATCCTCATTGCTATGCAGCTGAGCGGAAGGAGATGGGCGTGAAGGTGGAGCTGGGAGAGGCCCTCCTCTGCTCTCCCCAGCACCAGGTACCGCTCGCAGATCAGAGAGAGAGGGGCCTGGAGACCCTAACCTTGTCAACCATGCGGGACCTAGCAGTGCTGCATGGCCGTAAGGAGGCAGAGGGGGCTCGGTGCCCCCAGTTTACAGAGGGTGACAGACCCCCTGCCCTGACGCTGGCCACCTTTCTGAAAGCGCCATGCGCTCATTGGGTGCTTGCATGGGCAGGCGTGGGGCGAGCACAGGTCCTGCCCTCCCCGAGTCCAGCTCGGATCCCGACAGGGCTGCCCACCATGGGGAGCCTTACTTCATGCCTCTGGGTCCCCGCGTCCAGACCTAAAGAACGGGCTAATCGTGCCGATTGGCAGGACGGTCGGGAGATGAAGCGATGAGGTGTGCATGATGGGGCTTCGCACAGACTGGGGAGCTGCGCAAACGCACAGCTCTCTCAGCAAAGCGTCCACTGCGGGCACTGCCGGGCTCGTAACGTCAGCTCACCCGGGCTGCACCCGAACTTCATGTCTGAAACATGGTCCTTATCCTCCCAACTCAATAGCCCCCCCTACAGCCCAGAGTAGCCCAGCCTCCTGTGAGGTCAGAGGAGAAGCCGGCTGGGCTCCAACCAAGATGCGGGTGTGTACACGCCCCGGGCGGCAGCAGCCCGAGGCTTCCAGAACTGCCCCCAGGAGAGGGACTCAGTGCCACCCACCTCTCACCACTGCCACACACGTACCTGTGCACAGACACAGACATGCAAATTCCCACACACACATACAGAAACTCAAACTCACTCATGTACACACTTGTACATACATACTCACACATATATATACACACACAGACAGACACTCAGACATAAACACACATGTACAGGCACACACAGACACTCACACTCTCACCATCAACAGGGCCTGGCTGATACACAGGGTTTTGGCCTTAGTGAAAAAAAGACTGACCTTTGTCCACCATCCTCTCCTGTTCCCCTCAGGCACAAGGGGTCTGACCCAGGGCAGCCTCAGAGTCCCCAGGCAGGGGGTCTCCAGGTAGGGCTCAGCAGTGGGCGCTGCCCAGTTGGACGTGGTAGCATCAGGCTCCTTGTTGCCCCCGGGCCACACGCGTGCCCCTGTGTGAGGTGGACCATGTAGGCCACAGGAAAAACCATGAAATGTTGGATCCGGGTTACCCACTGGCCAGTCCTAGCATGGAACTTGTTGTGAGTGGTCACCTCCTGAGCCACCATCCTCAGGACCCGGCATGGGAGCCAGTGGACTCCATGGACCACCACTCGAGTCTGCGGCAGGCGGGGTGACCAGTGCCCACCCCTGGCCCCGCAGGTGGCTGCACAAGGCAGATTCCCGCTAACCCTCCCGGGCCCAGGTGTTCTGTTCTCCCCTCTCACGCCAGGTCCCGTAGCCAGGAGAATGAGGCAACAGTATCCTCAGTTGGGGTCCTCCCTTGTGGCCAGAGGTGCTGGGTGAGTTACAGGAAGAGGCACAAGAAAAAGCGGTAACTTCCACTCCATCCCTGGTCGTCCTCCCTCAGGCATCAGCCTCCAGCTGTGCTGTGGACCACGGGCCTCCGCCCCTCCGCCCCTCCACCCCTCCAAGCCTCCGCCCCTCTGCCCCTCCATCCCTACTTCTCTCCCCTCCACTCCCACCCCCAGTGCTAAGTTCTGATCCTTTTCCACACAGAGCAGATGATCTTTATTCCCAGGTCCCTCTGGGCTCCAGACCTTGCTGTTCATATTCCCAAAGGCACTAAGAGTCTTTGCTAAACAAAAAGACCCTAGTCTCCCACCTTAGCTGTTAAAAAGGAAAGAAAACAACGACAGATGCTTATAATTGAATGGCTTTTCTTATTGTTTTGCTTTGTTTTTGTTTCCTTAACATTTCCCAGATCAAAGTCTGAGGCAAGACTCCTGTCCTCAACCAGATAAAACTCCCAAGGGTGATTTTTCATTTAAGTGAGGGGAAGAGTGAAGGTTACTGGTGTTAATGTAAGAATAAAAAGATAACTCACACAGGTAACAGAATGAAAGCCTCAGGTATAGATAAGTGGTTGGCTGAGCGCAAACGAAGTGGGTCTATCTCAAGAATTACAGAATCAAATTGTGATTCTTGGTTCCCCTGCTGCTACTTCTTGAGGAATTGCTTTTGGTTTGGTCTTTAAGGATCTTGCAGCTGAATTGTCTGGGGAAAAATGTCTATATCTGTTGGAAACTTTTCTGTTACTGATGAAAGGGGGGATCTATCGGCACTATAATTAACAGGGGAGGGGGAACACTGTTGGATTCAGAACCCCCTGACCCCCAGCGTGAATGAGACTGGAACCCACCTTCCCGGTTCAGGCCTGGGCTCATCTGAGAGGTTAGGAAGGCTTCCAAGAGGAGGGGGCATGTATCTGATCAAGGCCAGTGGCACCAATACTCCAAGTTATGGCGCTCAAACTTGGTGGCCCTTTGAATGTAAGGTCGTATACGTGATAGATGAGAGACTGGCTCGGGGCTCCAATAACCTTAGGCCCTGGTTAGGAGCTGAACCAAAGGAGGAACAAGGTAAAACAAAGGTGTTGGGGACCAAGAGAGGCAGGTTCATTGGATGTGAGGAGCCTCTTTCCCAACCCCCTGTCAAAGTCGTGTGATGGCCTCAGCGGGCCAGACTTGCTGCCTGTCTGTCCCTTCTTGGCCTGGCTCCATCCCAGCTTCTCCCAGTCAGTCGACTTAGTGGGCTGGCTTTTATTAAATGGCTGTTTCACCTTTAATCTGTTAAAGCCAGTCCATGAAAGTCATTACCTCCAGAGGGACAGAAAGCAGCAGTGCAAATACACATGCACTCATGCACGTACACATGTTCACACGCATGACCAGTAGTATGTTGGGGGAGGTTCATGCCAATGAAGGAAATTAAATATACTCGTTGGAGAGAAAACCCAGCCACTGGCGTACCGTTCCCGGCACAGTAGAGATGAAACACGTGGTTGGTGCCCCGTGGTCTGCAGTTAAATCACAGGACTCGTTTGACTTTATCCCTAAATCGTCACGGAGGGCCACCAGTGCCAGCTTCCGAGCTTTTTCTGCAGACTCTACAGATCACAGGAGAGAATAAAGCAACCTTTCTTCAGCTCCGGACCACAATGTGGGAAAAGCCAACCCAGGGTTGGAAAGGGGAAAGGGGAAGGGGGAGGAGTCAAGGAAATCTCGTCAAGAGAAAAAAAAAAAGGAACCATCTTTACTCTTTCCCAAACTGACAAATTTGACTTGTCAGATGCAAGTTCAACTTATGGACAACGCGCTCACAACTGATAATCTCCACAGCAACTGCTGTGTCACGTGACAACACAGAGGCAGTGGAGCCAGGAGAGCTGCTCTCCAGACTTCTGGCAAATTCCACAAAGTCAGCCTAATTAACAGGCGTGGAATGGAGACCTCGGTTTAGGTCACTGGCAGACGTTCTTAAAGATGAAGATGTTTTAGCACCTGCTCTTCCCATTCGCGGGGCCCTGTGCTGGGATCAGGGAGGCTGCAACCTACTACCCCCTCACCCTCCCTCCTGATCTCCCAAGCTCCAGGCAGCACTTCTAAATGCGGCTCTTTGTAGCATCGTGTCTGGAGAAAAACTCTTAATTCTTCTCTTGAGGCTTTAAACTATCTGAAACTGGTGAGAGAGAGAGAGCCAGGAATACACCTCCCAGTGATCCCAATTCTTCTTTTTATTGAAGATTATAAATTTCTAGGGACTTCCCTGGTGGTCAAGTGGTTAAGATTCCGTGCTTCCACTGCAGGGGGTGCAGGTTTGACCCCTGGTCAGGGAATTAAGATACCGCATCAGCGCAGCCAAAGGGGAAAAAAAAAAAAAAAATATATATATATATATATATATACACACACACATATATGTATGTATGTATATATATACATACATACATATATGTGTGTGTATATATATATATATATAAATTTCTACTTTAATTTCCCACTGCTTCTCCCAGCAAAATACAGGTCTGATATATTTAAAGTTCTCCGTCCCTGATGTCATTCTGTTCTTATATGACAAAATGATGTAGGTCCCAACACCTACTCTTTTAGTCGATTTTAATGTAGGTCTGGTGACTTGATAAAGCTGGAAAGTTGGTTCATTTTCAGAGGCTCGAAGAATGAGTTGCCTCTGGGCTGCTAAGAATCTCTGTGACTTTCTCCAACGAGGAGGTGACAGGGCTGCCGGCCCTCGTGGCCCAGCCCGTTCATGGTCAGTGGCTGCCCTTTCCACTGCCAGCTTCGACCTGCAGAAATCTGTACCCAGGCCGCTCAGGCAGCTCTGCTTGTCCCAGACTCCAGCATTTTGCTTTGTCTGCCCCTGGACAGTTGCCCCATTGTCTCCAGGTTAATAAAATTTTGGTCACAACACGACGATTTCAAACATCCCTTGGGCCCCTTTGCCCTTCATCTGGGACGGGCAAGTCCATCAATTATGTCGGAACTGTCTCTTCCGTGTCAGGTCTGTGAAGTTAGTGTGAGCCTGGGGGTGACCCCGACTGCTAACCAAACTGTGTGTGTGAGTGTGCATGAGCTGTGGAAATGGACAAAAACCGCCTAAGAGAACAAGCAAAGGCTGTTTAGTGGGGGCTTGTCCTAGCCAGGGCGTCAGACACCATCACTTGTGTTTGGCATCGCTGAGGCAGGCAGGGCTTGGGCTGGGGACAGGGGAGGGGAAGATTCATGGAGGAAAAGAGGGAGGGTTCCAGGTGTGCCCTGATTGGAGGCTGTCAGTAGGGGAAGCTGCAGGCGGCAACTAGCTGTAGGTGGGGCATCCTTATGGGGTGGGTTAGGGATGCACATCTGTCTTTCTCTTGTTGGTCCCTAGTTGGAAGTGGGGACAACCGCTAGGGAAACTCTGAGTTATTAATCAAGTCCTGGCAGTTTGAGGCCAATTGCTATGGAGTTGTTTGACTTCCTGGGCTGGTTGCTGCAAATGGTGGGTCCGAGTTCTATCTTATCCATGCACTGGCCATTATCCTTATGTATGTTCAGTCTCAGAGTGTGTATAAGACTGTCTTCTCCCAGAACTTGCTTGATATTAGTAAGAGGTTGAACAGGTTGGGGTAGGGGAAGGAAACTCATCTTTTTTACAAATAGCCACGGGTGGAAATTCAGGGTGCTTTTGAGAGAACTGAGTTTGAGGGGTTCTATAGCAACTGTTCCTTTGGCCCAGCTGAAGGTCACCTCATGGTCGATGACCTTTCTCAGGCGCTGCTGGGAATTGAAGATCGTACGTTGGAGGCCAAATCTGGGTCCCACATGGGCCAGAATGGAAACCATGAAATAGATCAAGGTAGCCTCCAGATATGCCCACCCGCTGCCTTCTCTTTCCTCCCCACTCTGTCCCACCCCAGGAAGCCAACTCACCACCAAACCCACCACGGGTCCAACTTCAGTGCCTTATCTTCAGACTTACCACTTTTTACCAAGGGAAGAGTTATTGAGAAGGCAGTCAAGGCTGATCTGTTTTTAACCAGGAGACAAAACCCAAAGACAAGAACTCTGTCCCCGGTTATGGACTGTCACATCCGTTGCAGCAGGTGGTGGGCTCTGAAATGCCGTGGTCCAGATGGCAGCCAACTCCACCCACATGTCAGGCGGGCGACAATGATTCCAGATGTACTCCTTGTTTAGACAAGGAGTTTCTGCCCCCAGTAACATGCCTTCGAGCAGCAAAATGATTCTAGACCTTTCCAGAGGTCACAGACTGGAGGCTTGTGGGCCACGTTCAGTCTGAGGATGTGTTTTGCTTGCACACATGTGTTTTAAGTTTTTTACTTGTCAAGATTTAAAAATCAGGAGCTTGCCTTGCACATAAAAAAAAAAAATCTGTGTTTTTAAACTTCTTTTAGAAAATGGGATGATCTGGGTCACCTTCCCACCCAAGGATGCTCAGCAGAAATGCAGCTGCCCTGTTTTCTTCTCCATCATGGTCCCCGTTTGGCCTACAGTTTTTCCCTGTTTGTGGACTAGATATGTGTGTGTGTGTGTGTGTGTCCTTTCTCCCCCATCCCAGCCAAATTCATTTTGAGATCCTGACTCCCAATGTGATGGTATAAGGAGATGGGGCTTCTGGGGAGTAATTTGGTCTTAAGGGAAGAACCCTTATGAATAGGATTAGTGCCCTTATAAGAGAGACCCCAGAGGGTCCTCTTGCCCTCTTTCTGCCATGTGAGAATATAATAAGCAGTCTGATCCCTGTCCTGGGCATATATCTGAAGAAAACCCTAAGTCGAAAAGATACACGCACCCCAATGTTCACTGCAGCACTATTTACAATAGCCAAGGCATAGAAGCAACCTAAGTGTCCATCAGCAGAGGAATGGATAAAGATGCGGTACATATATGCAATGGAATATTACTCACCCATAAAAAAGAACAAAATAATGCCACTTACAGCAATATGGATGGACCTAGAGATTATCATACTAAGTGAAGTAAGTCATCAAAAGACAAATATCACATGGTATCACTCATATGTGGAATCTAATTTTTAAAAAATGATGCAAAGGAACTTATTTACAAAACAGAAACAGACTCACAGCTTTCGAAAACAAACTTACAGTTACCAAAGAGGATACGTAGTGGGGAGGGATAAAGTAAGAGCTTGGGATTAACATACATACACTACTATATATAAAATAGATAATCAACAAGGACCTACTGTATAGCAGGAAGTCTACTCAATATTCTGTAATAACCTATATGGGAAAAGAATCTGAAAAAATATATGGATATGGATAACTGAATCGCTATACTGTACACCTGAAATTAACACACATCGCAAATCAACTATACTCCAATAAAATTAAAAAAAAGAGAGAGAGAAAGAAAAAAATACAGCGGTCTGCAACCCAGAAGAGGGCCCTCACTGGAACCTGACCATGTTGACACCCTGGTCTTGGACTTCCAGCCTCCAGAACTGAGAGAAATAAATGTCTGTTGTTTAGAAGCCACCCAGTCTATGGGGTAGTGGGTGGCTGAGGTGCCCGTTTCAGAGTCAGCTATGTGACTTTACCTCTCAGAGCCTCAGTTTCCTTATCTGTCAAATGGGATAGGACCCCTGGCTCCCAAGTTCATGAGGCTTCCCTGGACATGTGTCCAATGTGACCAGTGGGGAATATGGTTGGATGTCAATGGTATCCATCTGATAGGCTGGTTATGCTGTGGTGAGAAATAAACCCCAAACTCAGTGTCTGCACCAGCGCAGGTGTATCTGTTGCACACATTCATGCCTGTCTTGCATCGGCAAGGCTCTGGGGGGGCATCACCCTCACTCAGGGGTGCGGGGTGATGAAAACTCCCTTCTAGGTTTGCCATCGGTCTCTGTGACAGGGAGAAGGGGACGTGGTATATCAAGCCCTGGGCTTACGGGCCTCTTCACAGAAGAGGCACTCGTTACCTCAACTCCCATTTCATTGGCCCCAGTAAGTCCCAAGTCACAACTAACTTCAAAGAGTGCCCCAAACCGTATGATTCCAAGTGCTGCACCCTCCCCCCACAGCACAGCTGGCTCCCCAGAGAGGACACCCTGCTCCACCACTCACTTCCAAGGAGACCTTCTTGAACAGGTTTGCCCTGAGGGATAGAAGAATGTTTTCCTCCTCAAATGCTAGGCCTATCAGTGAAGTAATAATGACACATCTCGGGCTTTCCTGGTGGCGCAGTGGTGGAGAGTCCGCCTGCCGATGCAGGGGACACGGGTTCGTGCCCCGGTCCGGGAAGATCCCACACGCCGCGGAGCAACTGGGCCCGTGAGCCATGGCCGCTGAGCCTGTGCGTCTGGAACCTGTGCTCCACAACGGGAGAGGCCACCACAGTGAGAGGCCCGCGTAAAGCAAAAAAAAAAAGACACATCTCAATGAAAAGACCCCAAAGACAAGATGCCTCCTGTGCTTCCGTGTATAAGACCATGGTCTTCATACCCAACCAAGGCTTCTCTTAGGTTTCTGGTTGGAGGAGCGTGTGGCATATTCTGTGTGCTGGTGCCACGCCCACGTGTGACAGCTTTGATGCTGACCCTCACAGCAGTGTCCTATCCAGTGGAGGAGGGAGAGCCCTCTTCAACTCAGGGTTCCTCGTAAATTAAAGATCATTCTCACGTTGACTGGAGATTGTTAAATGTTCAGGGAGTGTTACTGCAGGTAGCCTCCAAGGTCTGACAGGAGTTTGCCTCTTTTTGTTGTGGTGTAAAGACCTCTTTGGAGGATGTTGTATAGGTTCTTACGGTGTGACCATGAACTCTGGGAAAGTGTAACCTTGGTCTACTCCCCAACAGGGAGCAGAAAGTGCTGTCTCCTCACTGCCCCGAGACCCATGGGTGTCCATGGATGTGAAAGGCCTCTCTGATATCCATCCTTCAGCACCATTCTGAGGCCTCTCTAAAGAAGGCCGGGAAGAGTCAGCTAAGAACACTGCACCGTAAACACAGAACCCAGAGACCCTAACCCTATGGCTCTGTGCCTGGTGGCTATTGGGACATCCTTTGATAAAAAAGAAATGGGAAAATCATTTTGGAAATGCTCTCCCAGAAGGCAAGAGCCCCCGTGGTGAGGTTGAGTACTCATCCTGTCCTGGGCCTACTTTGCGGCACTTTCTGGGCTTTGCTTCTTTTAGTCACCGCAGTAACCTATCCAGTAGCTACTATTGTGATTTCTGTTTTACAGATAAGAATTACTCTTAACTCAGAGTGGTCTGCATGTTACAAAACACCCTCAAGCACTGCATCGCCTCCAGAACAACCCCACTTTGTACTGTATATGTGGTGGGACAAAGGCGCCATCTCTCCCCAAGCCCCCCTGCTTTCCAGCGAGCAGAGCATCACCTCCCCCGCTCCCACGTTCCCCTGGGAGGAGCTGGTGTCCTCAAGGTCCCCCTAATCTGTGGCAGGCCCTGACGTGAGGGCTGGACAGGATTCAGCAGAGACGCATGCCTCTGTTCCTCCCCCCATCCTTACATAAAGTCATTTAAAAAGGTCAAAACCACACTGAGCTCATCATGGCAAAACTGAGATTCAAACCACGCAGACCAAACTTGGAGCCGCTAAACTGTGATGCCTCCTATTATAATATGATTATAGTATAACCCAAATCTGAAAGACCACCCACTGCTTTCATTATTGGATCCTTCCAATAAACTGGTCATGCTGGTAAGCACCATTCCCTAAAGAAATCGAAAATGACTATTCTAAAATAAATCTGGAGGACACACCCAGCCACAAAGTGGGAGGCGTTTTATACCAACACAGCCAGGGCCTTTCTCTCCAGCCAGTCTGTGCTCAGGGCTAAGAATCTAGGACTCAGCCCCCTGGGGTGGGAGGGCGGTTTGAGGCTGGGAGAGAAAGGAGAGATGCCAGCTGGCGGCAAGAGGCAAGCAGGGTAAAGAAAGAAATGGATTTAAAAGGCAGAGGGGAGAATTCTGACAGCTCTGAATGTCCTTGTGAAAGGGCCAGGGCTGGTGGGCGGAGCTTGGGGGGGGCCCACACTGGGTGGGTGGGGCTCATTTGCATAACACGGAACATCAGGTAGAGGCGCCTCTTAATTGGACCTGGGTCCTGAGAAAAACACTTACCTCTGATCCTTGGGTGCTGTTTCTAAAGAACAGAAATATGTAGTTTTAGAAATACAGTCACAAAAAATGCTAGAAGGATAACATGCATTATTTAAGTACTTCAAGGTACTCCTTGATGCTTGACTTACCCAGAAGCACCTTGGCTTATTCTCAAGGATAAATGTGCCATCACAGGCGGCACAGGGAAGGAGGAAAGGTTATTTTAACATTTTATTCACAATCCCTCAGATTCATATGGAGAGCACTTTAGGGATTATTTTAAACCTGAGGACTTCCCTGGCGGCGCAGTGGTTAAGAATCCGCCTGCCAATGCAGGGGACACGGGTTCCAGCCCTAGTCCAGGAAGATCCCACATGCCGCAGAGCAACTAAGCCCATACGCCACGACTACTGAGCCTGCGTGCTGCAACTACTGAAGCCCGTGTGCGTCTAGAGCCCGTGCTCCACAACAAGAGAAGCCACTGCAGTGAGAAGCCCGCGCACTGCAACAAAGAGTAGCCCCCGCTCACCGCAACTAGAGAAAGCCCGCGCGCAACAATGAAGACCCAATGCAGCCAAAAATCAATCAATCAATTAATTAATTAATTTAAAAAAAAACCCTGAGTCTTCTTTCTTGGTGTGACCAACATAGCCTGCGAGGTGGCATTATTAACCCTTTGCAGGTGAGGAGACTAAGAGAGATGAACTTCCTGGCGTGGCCCAGTGTAGTGGAATTCTCCACCAGGGCCTGGGTCTCTCAGGCCGTCTGCAGCTGCCACTGTGGGTTGACCCGCATTCTGGATGCATTTCTTGGATTAGCATCACTGGAGCGGGGGAGCGGTGAGGGAGGAAAGGACACATGACACTGAAAAGGGGAAATGGAAATGAAGAGGGGAAACTGAGTGAGAGAAAGTTGGGGTGGAAAATGAAGGAAGCTCCTGCCCAGGCACTGAGCTCAGGGAGGAGCTGGGCCCATAGAGGAGAGGCGAGACCTGCTGGGGGGCTCTGTCGGGACTGGCTCAGCAAGAGAAACCTGCAGAATCCCGGTGGACTTCCAGAAGCTTCCTCTCCGACAGCTAGGTGCAGAGCCCTAACCCGCTTCTACTGGCCCCCCCCAACTCTCCACTTGGCAAGACTCTCCTGTCATCAGCTGCTCTGTATCTGGTGTCCCTCTTGGCTCTAGAACCTGTAAGTGAACCCAGCAGTCACACAGCGTTCTAGGAATGCATTCTTTCCAGTTTCCTGCACTGGTTTTCCAAATCACCTCGGAAGTGCCTTTAAATACGAGGCCCTGGACTTGGAGGGCATCCTGCTAAGTGAAGTAAGTCCGAGAAAGATAAATACTGTATGTTATCACTTATATATGGACACTAAAAAATACAACAAACTAGCGAATACGACAAAAAAGAAGCAGACTCACAGATATAGAGGACAAACTAGTGGTTACCAGTGGGGTGGGGGAAGGAGGGAGGGGCCAGGTAGGGGTGGGAGAGCGGGAGGTACAAACCGTAGGGTGTAAGATAGGCTCAGGGATATATCGTACAACATGGGGCATATAGCCAACATTTTGTAATAACTGTAAATGGAAAGTCACCTTTAAAAATTGCATAAGAATAAAAAATTTAAAGAAAAAAAATGAGGAGCTCCGCTCACCACAAGCTCCACAGCAAATGGTAGGTGCAGTGCTGGCAGGTTTTGACAATTTTGTTAGACTACGCATCCGGTTAGGTTTTCTGAGGAAACTAGACCTGTCTGAAGATAGACAGTCCACGCCACGGGCAGGGGCTCTCACAGGACAGGCCTTCCTCGTGTGGACGTGTGTCAGGGCAGCAAACACACGTGGCTTCTAACTCTGTTCTTCCCTCAGCCCTGCCTGTAGAACCTCTGGGCCCACGTGCTAACTCGGAGGTCAAACGTTCCCCAGACCCCGTTTTAGAAAACTGTAAACCTCAAGACACATTTCTATCTGCAAGTTGGGTTTAACCGTATAAAACTTATTTTTCTCCTTTGTTTCTTCCAGTTTTACTGAGGCATAACTGACATACAGCACTGCATACATTTCCGGCATCCAGCATCATGGTTTAACTTAACATATATCAGGAAATGGTGACCACCATAGACATAGCGAACATACATCATCTCATACTACAAGATAAAAGAAAAAGAAAAGTCTTATTTTCCTATGCGAAGAACTCAGGATTCACTCCCTTAACAACTTTCGTAGGAAACGTGCAACAGTGTTCATTACATTAACCCTGTTGTCCGTGACACCCCAGTACTTATTTTTCTTTGAACTGAAAGTTTGTACCTTTTGATCACCTTCATCCAACTTATAAAATCTTACAATTTTATTTACTTATTATTATTATTTGACTGCACTGGGTGTTCTTTGCTGCATGCGGGCTTTCTCTAGTTGCGGCGAGCGGGGGCTACTCTTCGTTGCGGTGCGCGGGCTTCTCATTGCAGTGGCTTCTCTTATTGCGGAGCACGGGCTCTAGGCGCGTGGGCTTCAGCAGTTGTGGCTCGTGGGCTCAGTAGTTGTGGCTCGTGGGCTGTAGAGCACAGGCTCAGTAGTTGTGGTGCACGGGATTAGTTGCTCTGCGGCACGTGGGGTCTTCCTGGACCAGGGCTCGAATCCATGTCTCCTGCATTGTCAGGCTGACTCTTAACCACTGCACCACCTGGGGAGTTCCAAAGTTTTATAATTTTAAAGCCCTAAACTTTAATTTTTTTAAAAAAGCAAAATTTGGTAGACTTGGTCAATATCACAGCATATGGGGAAGATCTTCACGACCAGAAGGTCGTGAGGGAGCCAGACGTGAGGCTGTGTGGACAAGGGAGCAGCAAAGGCCCTGAGGTGTCAAACAAGGAAGCACACCAACAATTCTGTATCTTTGTTGACAGAGTTGTTTTTCACATGACCTTGTGGAGTTTTCTAGATGAGATCCTCTCCATTATGTCGATGAGAAAATTGCAGCCCAAAGAGTCGAGAGACTCACTCAAGGGGCCCCAAGAGTGAGGGGTAGAGCAGGGCTTCTCACCCTTGGCCTCTGATCCCACCTACTGTTGTTCGTTTTTCTACATTGCTCCTTTGGGGGAACTGGAGCCCTCCTCCTGGAATGTTTACATGAGGAAAAGATGTAATGCCACGTCATTTCAGAGGGGGCTGGTCTTCACATTCAAGGGTGACATGAACCCTAAACGAAGAGGCAGTTTTTCTTACTCTCCCATGGAAATATCTATGTCATATCTTAACATTTCCACTTCATGTTCCAAGACCTGTCGTTAACTTTTCATGATCCGGGAGTGGATTTTCCATTTTGTGTATTTTTCTGAAGGACCTGAGCCTCTTTGCTTTTTGTGGCAAAACAGGTTTTAAAAATCCCCAGGAGGAGAAGGAGAGTTGGCCATAAAAGATCTCAAAAGTGGGAGAAGGGCTCACCGTTGGCTCATCTGAGCATGGCACGTGTACCCGTGATGCCAAAAACTCAGCCTCTGTGCACTGGTGCTGAATTGAATCTCAGAGTTTTGGGTGAAGTAGAAAAGTACAGCTTTATTTCTTTGCCAGGCAAAGGGGGTCACAGGGTGCTCGTGCCCTGAAAAACTGTCCCAGGAGGGATTTGGTGAGGAGTTTTATAGCAATGGTTCAAGGGTGGTTTGCTGATAAGTACCTCGATGTGTGAAGGGCCTGCATTCCTTTAATCTGGGCTCAGGTGGTCTCCTGATGGCTTCTCTGATTCTCAAGGAATGAATAATGCTTCATCAAGTACTTAATATCTTCCATTTGTTGGGGATTTTAGTTCTGTAGAAGAGCTCAAAGATATTGTTCTGTGTATCCCTTGAGGTGGAGCCAGGACCTGCCCCGAGGCTGCACCATTGTCTCGACTGCTCCTCCCTTGTCTCTGCACCCCCTCCCTTCCCTGATTAGCAACTGTTCGAATCTGCCCTTTGGAACCCAGGGAAGGTCATGGAGGCTGGAGTTTATTCCCTATAAACAAGAAACACGGGACACAGAAAGGATTCGTGCCCAGGAGCCCCACAGGCTCCTGCTTGGTTTCACCCCCAACCAAGAGAGTTGGATGCAAAATCCATGCCCCACTCCAAAATAACCATGTGTTCCACATGTATGAAATGTACAAGTGGTTGCACAGGGATAACAGGGCTTGTGAAATGATAATATCGAAGAGTAACCAGCGGCAAAGAGGAACGATGAACTCACAGTCTAGGGGCCATGTTTTCAAGTCTCCATTGAGACTGAGTTTGTTTTCTGTGATCTGTCACATTTTCTGCTGGTCAATGTTTCCCTTTGGGGAGCCTGGCCAATGAAAAGTCATGCAGAAAACAGTCACTCCCAGAAATGCCAGAAAAGCAGGGCAGGCAAATGCCCTCGTTTTCCGAGGAGCAGACTGTGTAAACCAGAAGAGGGTACTTCTTATGTTATCTTTGGCAAAACTCTCAGATGAGTTAGCAAATAGTGACTGGAGATAAAGTAAAACTTGGTTCAAAGGTCAACCTTTGCACCAACTCATGTTACATTCCACTCTCCACCTTAGCAAAGAGGGGCAGACCCGAAAGCAAGCAGCGGACAGCAAAAACAACCTCAAAATTTCCCTGAATAGAGACGCATGGGATCTGGGGCCAATTGCAATTCTCCTCACTTGCAAATGTGCTGGGGCAATTGGCTACCCATGGAAGAAAGACTAAAGTAGTAGAAAAGACGGGACAACATGTTTATGACCTTGGAGTTAGAGAGGGCACGCCTCAAGCAAACACAAATCACAAAGGCAAACAGAGAGTGATGTCAGCCTTTATCAAAATGTGAAACTTCTGATTCAAAATCAGAAATCACTAGAAGCTGAGGTAAAAGAAAAGCCACAGAGTGGGAGAAGATATTTGTAATATATATATAGATGTGTGTATGTATGTGTATTTATGCATATGTGTGTATACATATACAGATATATCTACATAGATGCAGAAATGTATACACATACACATAAAGGTTGGATTATTATCCAGACTCTATTAGGAACTCCTAGCAATCTGTAAGAAAGAAGACCACACCATCAACCCAATGGAAAATCAGATAAAAAGATGACCACCCAGTTCATAAAGTGGGAGGGTCTGGAGGGACTCTTGCTTTATCTCTATGGTGCAAATTATTTCCAGTGAGAGCTTATTCTTATATAAATTTTACAAAGAAAAATAAAGAAGAAAATTACCTGAAGATGAACCCAAGCAATGTGATGTATTAGTTTGCCGACACGTAGGATAGGAGCACTTAATCGATAAGATATGAGACCTCTGGTGTGAAGCTGGGCAACTACAGGGCAGCAAAGGCCAGAACTGGACCCAAACAGGACAGAGAGGCAGCAGGCAACAGGACTGCAAGAGGGAGGCCCCGCCCCTCGCAGCTCTGTGCCTGGTAGCCTGTGCGGGCCCTGGCTGCACCCTGGATGCTGGGAGGGATGGGCTCCAAATTTAAGACCCTCTGACCACCATTCTACCATTATGCTCCATTACAGATATGCAAGTCTTAAAAGGACTGAAAAGAATTTCCACCCCCTTCCAATGCACAATTTAAAAACTACATTTGAATTATCGATGTTGAAGTTGCATTTCGAGACAGGCTAGAATGAGCTAAGTGACCTCAGTTTTCAGGCTGAAAACAGTACATCAGCTGTAATATTTGTCTTACCCTCTTTCTTTATTTGATTTGGGTTTTTTTGTGTTTTTTTTTTTTTGTCCATTCACTCATTCCTTCTGTTCTTTAGGAAAGAGTTGTGTGGACCTTCCAAGCACCAAGTGCTGTGCTGTCTTCCAGGCGACCGTGGCCACCCTGTCCCTGAATTCAGGGCTCTGCAGAGTGGAGGGTCCCAGCCAGGGATGCGAGGGATGCTGGAAAAATGACACTGGTGGACTTAGGGGTCTTCCTTGGGGGTGCTGGGTGCCCTAGAGGCCCCAGAGCAGCTGTCAGGGTCCATACCACGCGGGCCTGGGTATCCGAGCAAAAGCAAACTCTGATTCCTAACCAACCCAGGTAACTTCAAAGGCTCCGGTCTCCGGTGGAAGGAAATGAACATTCTCATGTGGTTTGTGCTGGGACCACACTAAGATGGTTCATTTCAATTGGACGCACACCTTGCAACAGCGTGCTGTGTCATTTCTGGTATCAAAACAGCATTTCACGTGCTTCGTGGACACGTGGGGTCTTGTTCTCGTGTTAATCACGCCGATGGATTCGGGAGCAGTGAATGAGCAGATTTGGTGACTGAGCAGGGGTTTTGGTTCCTTTTTCTTCTAAAATGAACAGATATGGAATTTGCTCTGCTTCTCAGGAGAGTATGTGCCTCTATCCACACTTGTGGCAAGTGTTATTATTCCTTAAAAAGGAGAGAAAAATCCTTAGAACATCTTAAGCCTTCAGCTTCTATTATGGGCTCCATCAGGTTGGACCCGCAGGCTTCGGGAATAAGAAGAACTGTGATACCCCTCCGGCTCCCATCTCATTCCGCTCACCTGCTTGACGCCCTCCGTCTCCCTGTCTCTCGAGGGCTCGATTGGAGAGACACACTTTACATGTTATAATACAGTACCTACTACTGGGAGATTTTTATAAAGGAGGCCCCATGAGACAACAGTCCTGCCAACCCCCAAATCTTGGCAATGGGCCAGATAGAAGCATCCAGCAATGTACAGGGTGTGCTACGAGGCAGCAATGATCCCTCCTGGTGGTAAGGCCGCCTTTGTGACGGGATTCAGCCATTACTAGGAGTAAGCTCGTCGACCACTCTGAAAAAAAGATTAAAATAAGGGCTTCCCTCGTGGCGCAGTGGTTGAGAGTCCGCCTGCCAAAGCAGGGGACACAGGTTCAAGCCCCGGTCCAGGAATATCCCACATGCCACGGAGCGGCTGGGCCCGTGAGCCATGGCCGCTAAGCCTGCGCGTCCAGAGCCTGTGCTCCGCAACGGGAGAGGCCACAACAGTGAGAGGCCCGTGTATCACAAATAAAAAAATAAAAATGAGAATCACATTCAAAATCCAATTTGGGCTTCCCTACATATATATATATATATAATTTTATTTTTAGATTTGTTTTTGATGTGAACCATTTTTAAAGTTTTGATTGAATTTATTACAATATTGCTTCTGCTTTATGTTTTTGGTTTTTTGGCCCTGAGGCATGTGGGATCTCAGTTCCCCGACCAGGGATCGGACCTGCACCCCCTGCATTGGAAGACGAAGCCTTAACCACAGGACCGCCAGGGAAGTCCCTCCCTATGTTTTTAAAATGTAGAAATGTGTGGATCTCACCCTCTCCTTCCTTTTCCCGCGTACAGGAGGTTGGGCTCCTGGGCACTGTCTTGTCAGTAAAGCCTGTGCCCCGTGGCCTCGCCTGTTCTCGGGAGCCTGGGGACCTGGGCCGCATCAGACGCAGAGCAGAGTTTTGATTGAGCCTCTTGTTTGCATCCTGGATCTCAACACCCTGCCACAGAGGGTGTCACTTTAGTTTCCCTGCCTTCTCCTGAGGTCACTTTAGTCTCTGAAGTCAAGTCTGCCCCTGCCCTGCGTGCTCTGAGCTTCCCTCACGCTCTGCTACCTGTCTCCCCTTGATCCTCAAGACACCATCTCTTTGGTCCTCAGTAATCCAGGACTTTCCACTCTGATGGTAGCACTGATGCCATTATAAACCCATCCTCCTGTTCTTCCACCTAAAACATTCGGATGGATCCCTCCCCTGGTCCCTTCTAACCCATATTCTTCCCTGCGGGGCATCCTCAGACATACATTATGTGCTCCCTCGACGCTTCTGTGCTGAAGGAGGGTCCAGAGGCTGGGCTGGGGGAGGGGTTTCCAGGGGCCCAAGGAAGGCTTCTCAGAGGAGCTGGGTCACATTGGGGTCTGACAGAAGCAGAAATGTAGACAAGGAAAAAGGCTGAGGGGGTGTGTTCTGAGCGGGATGGAGGGTTAGCCCCTTGGAGGATGAAGCCAAGATGCTTGGAGTGGTTGGTAGGTGCAGAGCAGGGCAGCAGCAAGAAAGCTTCCAGAAGAACAGCCCTGCAGGCTGGGGGGGGGGGGGGGGGGGGGGGGGGGCGGGGCCTTGAAAGCTGGGCTAGGGGACTGGCACCCCCTCTAGTGGGTGGTGGGTACCTCGGAGGGCCTCCAGCAGGAATCCCTCTCACTCTGATTGGTGATTCATTTTTCTTCCAACTTTGGGAATAAAAATCGTCCAGTCAACTGCTCCTCTGCAACCAGCTTTGTCATATTCTTGAAGCATCTGTGTCACCGCCTTCCCCTGGCATTGATTAGCCTCTGACCTTTCTGTGAAAGCTTAGTTTCTCAACCCAGCCAGTGATCAGGGTGGCCTAGCTTGGCATCCAGGC
This sequence comes from Phocoena phocoena, assembly GCF_963924675.1. Lineage (NCBI taxonomy): Eukaryota > Metazoa > Chordata > Mammalia > Artiodactyla > Phocoenidae > Phocoena > Phocoena phocoena. The sequence continues at coordinate 10,717,386 of NC_089232.1, read as the reverse complement.
CACCCAGCCCTGTCCCAGCCAAAGCTGGTGTGGGGTTGGGGAGTGTCTCTGTTGTGTGCATGTTAGCCAGCTGAGCGCAGGACTTTTCCTGCGTGATCAGAATATTCTAGCGCAGGAGGGCAGGGTTGGTGCCACAGCCTGGGAGGTCAGGGGATCCAGGATCATGAGAGCTTTCTTCTTCCTCCTTTGGTTCCCGATGACCCACTACAGACTGGCTGAACATTTCAGAACAAACAATAATAACTTAATTTTTTATTTCAAACACACCTTGAATTTTATCCAGTTTTCAAGTGACCCAAGGGGATAAATTCCCCTAATCCTATACCTGATAGTCGGAATCGAGAAATCACCCTGCCTTGGAACACAGGAACTTTTCTTTTGTAACTCCTGTCTCTTCTCCTCAATGCCTGGTTTTCTGTTTGGGAGTCTCCCGGGGTGATGGTGCCGCCAGATAAAAGTTGTAATGAGAGAGGGGCGGAGGGGTCTGGGGAAAAGGCAGGGCACAGAGTAAACAGACCTTCTCCAATCCAACGTCTAGCCGGCAGGGCACTCAGTAGGTCTGCAGAGTGACTCTGAATGCCTATGAATGCCCTCTATTCAGGAGTCCAGGCTTTTGTTTAAGGCTGGGCTACATTCTGAAGAGCAGAGAACTGGCTGAACTGGTCTGGCCACTCAGCAGAGGTGAATACTTCCCCCTGGGGCCTGGACTCAGGTGAATGAAGTCATCGATATTTTTGGGGCAATTCTAATCTGTGATTAACTTTTATCTCTGCTGTGAAATAACTGGCTGCCTGGAGGGGTCTGTTTCCTGCTAGGCTCAGACCACGGGGGTAGCTCTAAACAGAGGCAGACTTGAGAAGGCTGATGGGACACCCCTGGGGAGACCCTGGAGTGAGGGAGGGCTGGGTGTGGAGCCCCCCCAGTCCTGGCCTTTGTTATTCCACTACACCCAGCTGTCCTGACCTGATTTCAAACTCAGCTTACCCAAAGCAGACAGGCCACTTTCTCCTGTCCTCTCTACTTGTTTAACTGGGAAGCCTTGATAGAACTATTTAGTAATTTTTTGAGTCCTGTCTCATTCAGTCTCTTATTGAATCCCTCAGTGAGCACAGGGACACGTCGGAAGGCCTTGCATTGGCCGCCCTCTCCTCCCCAGGCCCTCACCTTTGCAGGAGACTTTCAATTTCTCAGCCCATATCAGGTCTCAGACAAAAGGAAGCCAGGGTTGTTTTTCTAAGAGATATTTGTTCCTGTCATTCCTCTGTCTAAAGTTCCTACTGTTGGGACCCTGGAGCCTGGCACTCAGGACCCTTCATGGTCCAACTGAGAACCGTGGGTTCTCAAACTCAAGACCATGGGGAATGTCATAGGTGAATCCAGCAGATGAAAACCAGGGCATTTTTTGGTCTCTATTTTGTTTATTCAATTTTGATGAGGACAAAATACCAGAAATAGTTTACTCTCCTCTTCACTCTGTAGTAAAACAACACAGCACGCAAGGTGTGACCATTCGCACACGGCCTCACTGCTGGGGAGAGAGTAGAGAGTGGTGGGGACTAGGGCTAAGACTAGGACAAGGCCAGCAAGTTGCCCAGTGAACAAATCTTAAGGAGGCACTCACTCTCAGGGCCTTGCAAGTACAGGGCTGGCACCTGAAAGTGAGCGCATCCTTAAATTTTGCTCCTTGGGCCTCACTTGCCTCACCTTAGTCCATCCCTGGTGAGGATAGTGGTAAAATGGAAAGTGGATCCACCCAAAGGGATGGCTGATAATCAGCTTCAGGTAGTTGTTGCCAAAAGGCAACGCGGTGGTCCCACTGCTGTCTGCAGGCACAGAGCAGGTGCTCAGTGATGTCAAATGACAACATAGACTTTAGAAATAGAATTTTGGAGCCGGGTGAGTCTTGAATTAGCATTATTCTTTATTCAAGGAATAATTTGTTAAGAGTCAGCAGCTCAGCTGCTCTCAGCCCAGGGAGCATTGGCTGCTTCAAGAGAGAGTAGGTTTTACTGGTATTGCAGGTATAGTCCCTCATGATTTCAGGACCCCGACAAACTCTTCTTCATGGAGCTTCACTCTAGTCGTTATGTAACAAAGTAAGAGGAAGGCAGGAAAGAAGAATAAACAATTTTTTTTAAAGCACACAAAACGTGTAATAGCAAAATAATAATTACAGTAGCTATAAATAGGCTTAAACTCATCTACTCCAAGAGAGGAATTAGCTGATTGGATTTCTCTAAAAACTCCCATTATATCCTGCTTCCAAGATACCATCTAAGACAAAACCACACAGAAAGGCTATTTAAAATAGAGGGACAGAAAAATATACACTAGGTCACTGCTAGCGATAAGAGACGAATTAGAAGAAGAAAAACCACATAATAATCAAGACATCAGATCAGAAGCCATCTTAGTTCTAAACGTATACTCATCCAATGTATACACACCTCAAAATATAGTAAGCAAATTTACAGAAGTACAAGTCAAAGATTTTGACTCATCTAACTTCACCAGGAATTAATAAAGCAAGCAGCTGGAAAAAATTAAGATATAAAGGATTTAGAAAATAAAATTAATGGGCATTATTTCATGGGTGTGTGTGTGTGTGTGTGTGTGTGTGTGTGTGTGTGTATAAAAGTCTGCAGCCAAAGAAAAATCGTCATCATATTCTTTGGAGATACATAGATCATTTGAAAATTTGACCACATGCTAGGTCACAAAGAAAGACTGAACAAATGTCTAGAATTCACCAAAATCACACAGATTATATTCTCTAAACACAAACCAATTAAATTATAAATCAATACTAAAAACATAGTCTCAAACTCGTATGTGTGGGAACTCAAATTATTCGTAGGTTAAAGAGAAAATTACAAATGAAATTTCCTTGGATAGACTGACAGTAAAAGTACTGCGTATCAGGGCTTCCCTGGTGGCGCAGTGGTTGAGAGTCCGCCTGCCGACGCAGGGGACACAGGTTCATGCCCTGGTCCGGAAGGATCCCACATGCCGCGGAGCGGCTGGGCCCGTGAGCCATGGCCACTGAGCCTGCGCGTCCGGAGCCTGTGCTCCGCAACAGGATAGTCCACAACAGTTAGAGGCCTGCGTACCGCAAAAAAAATAATAAATAAAATAAATAAAATAAAATTAGAAAATAAAAATTAAAAAAAAAAAAAAAAAAGTACTGTGTATCAAAATTCAACAATTTGGCAACTGAAAGTATACTTAGAAGCAAATAAATAAATTAATGAATTTATTTATAAAACATAAGTGATTTAAAGTAAATGAGGTGAGCGTTCAAAATAGAAATGATACGGGACTTCCGTAACGTGATCAAAGATATCTTCCCATCAGCGTCAGGAGCAAAGACAAGGATGTCCATTATCAGTAGCCCGGAAGCCTCACTGAGGGCACTAAAGCAAGTGAAAGAGATAATAAAAATAAGAATTGACCCCAAAAGAAGCAAAAATGTCCTTATTTGCAGAAAATATAATAATCTACATAGAAAATTCAAGAGAATTTTCAAATAAGTTAGTCCAATGGAAAGAGAATTCAGCAAATATGCTATAGATGTAATATCTATACACAACAATTAGCACTATTTTATAAAGTAGTTAAACCAATTAGAAAATATAACAGGAAGAAAATCTCGTTTATACTAGCAGCTAAAGCTATAAGATATCTCTGCATGCCTCTAACAAAAGATGTGCAAGTTGTTTTGGTTTTGATTTGGTTTGGGGGGGTTTTTTTTTTTTTTTTTGGAGAAAACTTTGCAGTACTGCTAAAGAAAATGAAAAAATATTAAAAAGTGGAGTGATTTATCACGTTCTTGAATGGAAAACTAGACTTTAACAAAGATGTCAATCATCCCCTAATTATTCTCTAAATTCAATACAATTTTGTCCAAAATCACAAAGGGTATTTTTCATAAAATTCGAAAAGCTGATAACCATCAAGACTAATTATAAAGTTACGATAAGGCAGATAGTGAAATATTGGTACAGAGGTAGCATATAGATCAATAGAAGAATAGAGCACTCAGAAACTGACCTATGCATATGGAAATTTGATTTATGACAGAAGGATCATTACAGATTAGTTTAAAAAAAAAGGGACAGATGAGCGCATTCAATAAATAGCCTGGAAGTAATAGGTTATCCCTATAAGAATAAGTTAGTTACTTACATCACAACACATGCAAAAATAAATCCTATGTTTATTAAATACCTAAGTGTAAAAAGCCACCACTCTAAACAATTTAGAAGAAAATATAGAAACCTACCTTTAGGAACTCAGAGTAAGAAATAATTTTCTCAAACTAGTTACAAGAAGACAAACATTAATGCAAAAAGTTAATAGACTATTTCGAATAAGCAGAACTACATTAATTTTTTAAAAACATTGTTTATAAAAAAGGTTAAATGTCAAGTCGGATACAGATGCTTGCCATGCAGTCATGTAACCGACAAAGGGTCAGAATCTAGAACACCTACAAATCACTGGGAAAAAAAAATGGCTCAATAAAAATAATGGGCAAAGATGAGGACAAGTCCTGGATGAGGCAATCCAAATGTCAAACGAATTTTGATCAGATGGTCAACATCACTAGTAAACAGACAAATGCAAACTCAAACAACAAAGAGATACCATCTCTGTGTTTGGGTTCTCCAGAAACAGAGCCAATAGGATGTGCATATGTATGGAAAGAGGTTTATTTTAAGGGGTTGGCTCATTGATTATGGAGGCTGGCAAGTCCAAAATCTGTGGGGTGGACCAGCAGGCTGGAGACCCAGGGAGAAGCTGAAGCTGCAGTTCAAGTCTGAAGAGCTGATGTTGCAGGTGAAGTCTGAAGAGCAGATTGCTGGAGAATCCCTGCTTGCTTGGGGAAGTCGTCAGCCTTTTGGTCTCTCCAGGCCTTCAGCTGATTGCATGAAGCTCATCCACATTATGGAAGGCAATCTGCTTTACTCAAAGTCCACCACTTAAAACATAAACATGGAGAAACACCCACCTAGAAACATCCAGAATAGGCCCAACCAAACTGACACATAAAATGAACCATCACAACCTCTTATGCATCAGATTGGCCAAAGTGTTTGTGTGCCAGTACCAAGTGTTGGCATGAACAGGGAGCACTGGGAATTTATTCTGTGCTGATGATGTAGAGTGGGGCCATCTCTTTGGAGGGTGGGGATCCACAATGGGAAATTCACACACATGCATAAATACTCAGAGCAGCCTTGTCTGTGACTCCAGTGAAAAGCTGAAACGGAACTGGAAAATCATCAATAAGAGATAGATAAATTCAAAGTGATACTTTCATACAATAGAATATTATACAGCAGTTAAAATAAACAAGTGAAAGCAGCTCATACCTTCATGGGCAAACCTAAAGACAATGGTGAAGGACAAAACCTAGTTTCACAGGGATATATACCGTAGGGTAGATTTGCATAAAATTTAAAAACATGCAAAACAATACTACGTAATATTTATGGAAAAACACCATAGGGAAATCTAAAAACCATGCTTGAGATGAATATACATTAAATGCATGGTCGTGCGGTCTCTGAGAAAGAGGGATGGGCAATGGGATCAAAGAGGCCATCAGCTGTGTCTATAATGTTTACCTACTAATTTTTTTTTAAGGCTTGAAACAAATGTGGCAAAATATTGACTTAATGAAGCCATGGGGGTGCATGAATATTTGTCATATTTTTCTCTCCACTTGTTCATGTATTTGAAATATTTCCCCAAGAGAAGTGTACAGAGGGTTCTGTGTGTCTGGTGAGATGTTCCAGTAAAGATAAGTGTACAGGAGTAGAAGATATTAGAAAAGTGCCCCAAATGCCAGGCTGTGACCCTGGGGTGTTCCTGCATGCTGGTGGCAATCCTTACAGACCAACAGCATTGCGGGAGCCCAAGGAGGAGCAAAACACGGAGGTGACGGGTGCAATACCCACCCTGTGGTACATTGAGTCTGGGCACGAAGCACGGTGGAAACCCAGAGGCTGGTGACCCTACAAAGATAAGAGTGCAAAGGAAGGGGTGGGGGTCTGTCCAGCTCGACACAGCCAGTGCAGAGGACCACGCACAAGGCCTTGGGGGCTGTAGAAATTAATTACTGTACAGCGTGGTGGTGCTTTTCTCCAGAGAGGGGCTGGTCCATGTCCGTTCCAGTGGGTTCAAGTTCCCCTCCAAGAGACCTATTGACAGGAAAAGAATTGAGTCACTCATGTGGGTTGACTCTTATGACCTCAGCACTGAACCCTTAGGTTTTCAACACGTTTCTTAAATGGGGCCGAGAAATGAGAAAAGGACCCTGGGGGTAGCAGGAAATTAGACTAAGATCTTCCACTGGGGCTACAGGTCCCTGGGACTCTTCTTAGGACCTGAGGGCTCTGGCAGCTGGCACCGCAGGGGTTTCATGCAGGTGAGTCACTGAGAAGGAAGTAAATCAGTGCTATGCTTATCTCCACCTCTGCGTGTGGAGGAGGAGATATTTTAGAGTGTTCAGAGGCGTTTTCTTTAAGGATGTTGTTTTCTCTTAGTCGTGATACGAAGCCATCCAGAACCAGCTGTATCTCCGTCGGGGCTGGGATGGGCTGGGAAAACATCTGTTGACTCAAAGTGAGTTTAAGGGTCTCAGGCTGCAACTTGTTAACATTTTTCATTGTAAGGCACACGAGGGCAGTGAATTTTGTCTGTTTTGGGAGCAGAGGGTCTCCTGGATAAAGGTGGCGTCTCATTTGGATCAGACCTGGGAAGGAGGGAAGGATGGACCGCACAGGGAACGGGCACCTTCAGTTGAGCCCAGACGCTTGACCCTAGTCATCCCCCATCATGGCCTCGTTGTTATCGATTAAAGGGTGGACATCAAATAAACCCCAGAGGGACAGCCCAGCCAGTGTCTCCCCGACACGCTCTGCGTTCTGCCCTTGCCACTATCAGTGTCAGTTCTGGGATATTTCTCCAGTGCCATGAAGCCAGAGGTGTGACTCAACAGAAATCACAGGAATATTTGGAGGGTAAAGTAGATGATCTTAATGAATTGCTTTGAGTCTGGAAACAGAGAAGCTGGCTGGTAATAAAGGAGAATGGAGCCTTTCTAGCTCCTTCCCAGCAAATGCGGAGATCCAGAGAAGGAAGAGAAAGCCAGCTAATGCGACATAAGTAACGTATTAAAGGGCCAGACGGATGTGATGCTGGGCTTCAGCGATGTGTGTGAGGGCAGCAAAGACACACCAGGTACATGTTTGGAGAAGCCACCCGATGGCCTTCGGGAATGCACTGGCCTGAAACCCAGATCGGAATTCCGGAAGCTTCCCCTGAGGCTAGAGTTCTGGGGCCTCCGACTAAAATGGGAGTGGAGGGGATGGGGGGCAGGGTCTCTCTGCCCACCAACATGACCCTTTCTTCTTGGTCCTCGCCTCGGAGGCTGCCAACCCCCTGGGAAGCTGACACTGTCCATATTAGTACATCATGACCTTCGTGTGTCATTTAGTTCACTCTGTAGGTTGAAATTTATTTTACAGCTAAGATTTCAAGCATATTGTAATCAAAAGACTATGGTAACAACCACGCGCGGTCTGTATCTAATGCCTCCCTGGACCAGGCACTGGGCTGGGGCTCCTGCACACGTTATCTCGTGGAATGGCCTGTTGCCTGAGTATTATAATCACCATTTTTACAGATAAGGAAACAGGCTCAGAGAGGTAACTTTAAAATTCAAGTCACACAGCAAAGTAAGTGCAAACAGCAAGTATAAAGCCAAATTTTAGTCCCAAATCATTCTTTTCACATCTCTGCATAGCAGTACAAGTGAATACCCACTTTAAGATGAGAATACCAAAATTAAATATTAAATATTCTCATAGAATCATACATTTGCATGAACATAGAAATTTTGTTGCAGAAACGCCCATTTATATGTCTTGAAAGTGACTCGTTGGAAAATAAGCAAAAACAGAAGCAAGCAGAGAGGCTGAGAGGGTGCTATATTGGCTCTGATGTGAGTTTTAAGGGAACAGGGACCAGAAAGCCAGGCTCTGTCTCCAGCTGTCCCCCCACTGCTTGGGTAAAGCTGAGCCATGAAGCCTGAGTCTCCCTGTGTGGTTTCTTCTGACACCAAGTACATTGTTGCAACACCAGTTCTCCAACTCTCCAAAGCCAGCTGGATGTCCTGCAATTCCATCCGATTCTGACGCTAACTATTCAGAGTTAGAGCAGAGCCCACAGGTTAGGGGCTCAGTCCCCCAGGATTACCCCCACTTCAGATGGCAGCTGCAGGTGAGGAGCCCAGGCTACCCACACTTCTGCCTGGCCAACTGCAAACTCAGGGGTTCCCACACCCCCTCCTCAAGTTCAGTAATTTGCTAGAGCGACTCAGAGAACTAAGGAGAGCGCTCTACTAACAATTACCGATTTGTTATAAAGTATACAACTCAGGAACAACTAAAGGGAAGGGATGTGTAGGGCAAGGTATGGAGGAAGGGGCAGAACTTTGATGCCCTCTCTGGGTGTACCACCCTCCCAGCACCCCTGTGTGTTCACCAACCTAGAAGCTCCTAAATCCCATTGCTGAGGGATGTTTATAGAGGTTCCACTACATAGATATGGTTGATTGAACCATTGGCCAATTGGTGATTGAACTCAATCTCCACCCTTCTCCCCTCCCAGGAGGTCAAGGGTGGGACTGAAAGTTCTAACGCTGTAATCCTGTGGTTGGTTTTTCTGGCTGACTAGTCCCATCCTGAAGCTATCCAGGGCCTCCCCATGGGTCATCTCATGAGCATACAAAGGACAGTAAAGTCTGAGCATTTTAGGCAGTCTATGCCAGGAACTGGGGACAGAGACCAAGTATTTATTTTTATTATACCCCTCCCTCTCTAAAACCAGTTCCTGTTCACCAAGGCGTAGCATCCCAGGTTCACCAATTCCTAGAATCTTAGGGTAACTTTTAGCTTAATTATCATAGGTAGACCTGACGGCCTTGCAAGTATTCTTCATGTAGCCTGGAACTATTTCACGTTTTGATTTTGCTTAGTAATTTGGCCATCTTTTCTGTAGTTGACCCAAGGCTTCTTCCACTGTGGTCAGAGAATCCACAATCTGCTTTCTATTTGGGAAACTTATTTATGATTTTCTTTGTATTCCAGTGTGGTCATGTGTTCTCTGATTTTTAAAGATGTACGTACACACATTCATTCATTCATTCACTCATTCCTTTACTTATTTTTATTTTTTATATAATTTTAAAGGTTATACTCCATTTAGTTATTTCAAAATATTGGCTGTATTGCCCATGTCACACAATATCTCCTTGAGGCTATCTTACGCCCAGTAGTTTGTACCTCCTACTCCCCCACCCCTATACTGCCTCTCCCCCATCACTGGTAACCACTAGTTTGTTCTCTATATCTGTGAATGTGCTTCTTTTTTGTTACTGATATATTCACTAGTTTGTTGTACTTTTTAGACTTGACATATAAGTGACATCATACAGTATTTGTCTTTCTCTGTCTGACTTATTTCACTCAGTATAATATCCCCCACGTCTACCCATGTTGCTGCAAATGGCATTATTCCATTCTTTTTTATGGCTGAGTAATATTCCTATATATATATGTATATATGTATGTATATATAACATCTTTGGACACTTAGGTTGCTTCCATAGCTTGGCTATTGTAAAAAATGCTGCTATGAACTTTGGGATGCATGTTTCTTTTCAAATTTCACTCATTCGTTCAAAATGCTCCTCAAAACCTCTGGATTTTCACAAAACCTGGGCACGCTGGTTCTCACGTTGTCTGAGGGTTCTTCAACTCATTGTTCTTTGGCATTTTGAGATGCGAAAAGCTGCTCACCTCCAGCCCTAGCCTCCTGTACTTACTTTCTCTGTCACTAGACTGTCGCTGTGAAGGCAGGGACACTGCTGAATCCCTGGTCTGATACTCGTGTGGGTGCTAACAGAGGCTGCCTGTCTCCTGCCCTTTCTCTGTTTTGGGCCGATGGGACTGAAAGAGAGAGAAAGATGTGGAAGAAATGCACAAGATTACAACTGTAAGGTTATTTTAAAATAATAATGATGAGCAAACCTGTTTATTTTAGAGCTGGAGAGAACTAATTCGAATCCTGGTTTTATCCCTTTGTACTGAGAAACTTTGAGATTGTTACTTAGCCTCTTGGAGCCTTCCTCGTTGTTTAACGGGAAAAATAATGCCTGTGTCCTGTGGTTCCTGGGACCTGTGACAAGACATAGTGCGCACCCACACGTGCCATACAAGGCAGCTGACCGTGGGCTGCCTATGGCTGGGGTCCCGATGGTGGTGCTTGTTGCGTATCTGCTATCACTGCCGCTCTCATTCCCCTTCCTCGCTGGGTCCCATCAGACTCGCCTGTTTTCAGAAAACTGACAGAGACTGACCAAAACTATAGCACCTTGAGGCTGCTGTGAGCAAACACAGATCAGCATCAAAGACACAATTTCTTGTCTTATAAAATGAGGAACACTTTAAAGCTTACTAACAGTAACAGCTACTATATATTGGGTGCTCACTATGAGTCAGGCACGATTCCTAGTGCTTTCCATGTATGAACTCCTTTAATCCTCCCAATGGCCCCATGAGATAGGTGCCCTGACTATCCCCTTTTTATGGACAAGGAAACAGAGGCATTGAAAATCACTAACTCACCCAAATCACTCAACTAGCGAGCAAATCGACCCACGGTGAGATTCCATTTGTAGGAAGTTTAAGAACAGGCAAAACTAATCTCTGCTGATAGAGATCAGAATAGCAATCACCTGGGCAGGGGGTGGTAGTGGTGAATATATAAATGTACACACACTCACACACACACATATCTTTCAGTGAAATGTACACATTTTGTAAAAGAAAGAAACAAGAAAATAAATACATCATTTGAACAGAAAAAAAAAACAAAACAAAACATGTGATTGCCCAAACACCACTGCTTGAGGTTCTGATCTAACTGAGATGGGCAGCAGTCTGATTTAGAAGTTTACTCATTGATGCTATTACGTTGCTGCGGGGTTGTAAACTAGAAAGGCTAAGAGGAAGCGGAGTGGCTCTGTGTTGGGATTACACCATGTGCTTGGTGCAACCATGAGGCCCCATTGGCCTTTCGTTTCGCTACTCTAACCTTGAATTGCTCTGGAAATCCCTCTCTGAATTCTGCAGATGTTAGCTCTTCACCCTTGACATCTGCCAAGTTTCCCATTTTTACCAGAATCACCCTGTCTGAATTCCTCATCCCTTTTTATTCATCACCAGGCTAAGGACCTATATTAGTTGTCTTTAACTGTGTAACGAATCACCCCCAAACTTGGCAACTTAAAAGAACAAACATTTGTCATCCCACACTATCTGTGGGTCAGGAACATAAACACAGTTTAGCTGGGTGCCCGTAGCTCAAGATCTCTCATGACGTTGCAGTCAAGCTGTTGGCTGGGGTCTCATCCGAGAGCTTGATGTGGGGCGTGGGAGTGTTTCCGAGCTCACTCATGTGGTTGTTGCTGTGCCTCCATCCCTCACCACCTGGGTGTCTCCATAGGCAGCCTCAGGGCACTGTGACTGGCTTCCTCTAGGCTGTGTGATCCCAGAGAGGGTGAGAGAGCACCCAAGATGGAAGCCACAGTCTTTTCGTAACCCAATATCAGAAGTGACAGCTCATCACTTCTGCCCTATGCTGCTCAGTAGAAGCAAGTCACTTAGGGGACTTCTCGGGTGGCACAGTGGTTAAGACTCCATGCTCCCAATGCAGGGGGCCCGGGTTTGATCCCTGGTCAGGGAACTAAGATCCCACATGCATGCCGCAACTAAGAGTTCGCATGCCACAAATAAGGAGCCCATGTGCCACAACTAAGGAGCTGGCAAACTGCAACTAAGACCCAGCACAACCAAATAAATAAATAAATAAACAACTAAATATGGAAGCAAGGGCCACCTTAGAGGTTGCCAACTTCAGGACTGCTAATTGTTTCTCTGAAAACAAAAGGGGAAGAAAGAGAAAGACCCAATATTGTATATTTCTTCTCCCTTCTGAGTCCAGATGGTGGGCCCAGTGTCTACTTCCATGCTTTAAAAGCCCACTTCCATTTCACTGGGTGGTTTTCAAATGGTCACGTCAAGAGAGGGATTCCTTTCAAGGAAACTTCAGTCCCTTCTTTGGTTGATACCGCCTTTGGCTGGGTCTCTCCACAGAGCCGTTCTGGGGTGGAGGGAATACTCTTTCCCAGGGGCTTCTGTCTGAATCCGTGGGCTTAAAAACGGACATGGGGGACTTCCCTGGTGGCACAGTGGTTGGGAGTCCGCCTGCCGATGCAGGGGACGCGGGTTCGTGCCCCGGTCCGGGAGGATCCCGTGTGCCGCGGAGCGGCTGGGCCCGTGAGCCATGGCCGCTGAGCCTGCGCGTCCGGAGCCTGTGCTCCGCAACGGGAGAGGCCACAACAGTGAGAGGCCTGCGTACCGCAAAAAAAAAAAAAAATTAAAAATGGACATGGAAGGGCTTCATGAAAAACATCATTTGAGCACCTCCTGGACACCAGGCTCCATGAGTCTGGGGCTGGGAGTGCTGGGCTCCATAGAGAAGCCAGTGTGATGGGTGAGAGAGATGCAGAGGGTCAACTTGTCAGAACCTCCCTCCCCGAAGTGCTGTTATGGGGTGAGGGATTTGTGGGGAGTTACTCGACCTTCAGGAGCCTCAATTTCCAAGACTTCTTAACTGAGAGATGATGTCTGTGACGCCCTCAGAGCCACACTGGAGTCGGGGTGCTCCAGCTAGGTCTCTGTGAAGCGTGGGTACGCACAACGCAGCAACAGAGATTACCCTGCAGAACCGTGTCTCACCTGGGCCAGCCTGAGACTGGGCCCAGGGGATCTCAGTGATGGTTTGAGCAAACCTGTATCCCGACGCCACGGGAGGCGCCCAGAGGAGCCGCTTCAGGGAGTGATGGCCCTGGGTCCACGTTCAGGTTTGGATGGGAGCTGGGTCAGGGTGAGCCATGTCCGGCTTCAGAGCCTGGTGGCTCTCTTGGCCGGTTCTCCCAAGACCGAGGAAAATGGGGTAGTCCAGATAAAGGGGCCGGTTTTCAATCCTCGTCATCTCCTTATGCCTTCTTGCTCGATTCTTGCCTCCTGTAACCCTTCTCAGGGATGTCACCTGGCTACTTCCTCTTGGCTAGAGAAACCTTTAAGAAGTTGCAAATTCTAGGTGGGTCCAGAGTTAGCCTCTGCCATGGGAAGTCCCTTCGGTTTTCCACCCTCCACCCACATCCTGCACCTCACACTTCACATTTGGGTCTTGTTTACCAAGTGATGGAATCCCACGGCGGGTGTCAACCTCAGTCTCATCTGAGGGGCCCTCGACTTGCCCATCTGGAACAGGAGGCTGCTAAGTCCCGAGAACCTGGGGCTCCCAAGCTAGTGCTGAGTGGGTGCAAGGGCGTGTCATCCTGAAGGTCAATGCCATGTGGGAAAAGGGTGGGGCTCTGTGCCCCCGCCCCCTTCCCAGCCCCAATACTATCTTGGGTGATTCCTTTAGCTTCTTTTAGATGTTTTTGCAATTTATAAATCAGAAAAATATTGAGGATCTGATAAAGTAATGAATGTGGAAGAACTCAGAAAACTGTAATTCAACAACAAGAAACATGGAGCATCTGCTAAGTGTCAGACTATGCTCTGAACATGAAGCCAAGACGGAGCTCACAGTCTTGTGGAGAGACAGAGAAAAACAAACACAGGCATGCAGAGCTCCCTGCAGAATAACGAGGCATGATGGAGGAGACAGAAGGAGGGGGCATGGTTCATAGTAAGAGGTTCAGGAAGGAAGCCCGCTCAGACCTGGATGAAATGGGCACTGAGCCATGCACTTTCCTATGAGAAGAGCATTCCAGAAGGAGGAACAGCCAGGTTCCCCAGATGGAAGGTGTGTGTGCCGGTGACTGCGGTCTACATGGGAGCTCTGCCCCCAGGACTGTGATCCACGAAACAACAGAGTATCTGGGGCACCGCGGACGCTTGCAGCAGCCATGGCAACATGTGAAGTGTCTTCGGCTGATTTGGTGAAGATAAGGTCTAGAAATCAGTCAGCAAGAAGGTGATACAGAGTTCCCTGGGCTATACAGCAGGGGAAATCTGCTCAGTATTCTGTAATAACCTAAATGGGAATAGAATTTGAAAAAGAACAGATACATGTATTTTTACGGCACACCTGAAACTAACACAACGCTGTTCGTCAGCTATACGCCAATATTAAAAACAAACAAACAAAAAACGTGATGCAGATCGACAGGATAAATTCAAAGTCCGAGCTCCCTTCACAGCCCAGCACAGCTCCGATCCCCCATATCTCCCACCACACATCTTCCCAGCCTGCACGTCCCAGCAGCAAACTTCTCACTAGTCCACAACTTGCCTCCAGCCTCGGTTCTCTGGCTAAAATCTCCAGCCTCACCACTGTGTCTGACTTTTAAGAACCGCCTCAAACATCATCACTTCATGAAGACTCCCATCCTCCCTGGGGTCACCCAAGCAACTGGTCACTCCTCCCAGGCCTTCTCCTTTTTTTTTTTTAAGATCTTTTTTTGATGTGGACCATTTTTAGTCTTTATTGAATTTGTTACAATATTGTTTCTGTTGTTTGCGTATTGGTTTTTTGGCCACGAGGCATATGGGATCTTAGCTCCCTGACCAGGGATGGAACCCACACCCCCTGCATTGGAAGGCGAAGACTTAACCACTGGGCCACCAGGGAAGTCCCCATCCAGGCCTTCTCTTGCACTTGGACCTTCCTCCAATGTGATTCTATTGCCCAGGGCCGCTGGGAGGTACCCGAGGACCTGCCCCCATCAGTAGTGTGACAGAGCGTTAGTGAGAACTGAGGCAAACAGGCAGGGGATCACGTTAGTGATGGAGCAGAGGTGCGTCCCCTGTGATGTGGAACCACTGGAGGGTCACTGTCAGTTCATAATTACTCCAAAATACTCATAGTAAATTTCTGTTTTAATTTTATCTTTATTAGTAGTAATTTTGATGTCATATCAGAAGAAAAGAGTGTTGCCCTTTTGCTCAGTCTACAGCTGGCTTCATCCACACTTGGACAGTCCTGCTATGTTTCTGGGAGTTACACACCACTGCCTTTCCTTCTGGGAAGCTGCAGCGGATGCATTGCCTCCTGAAAGGATCCAGTGGTTGTATGCTGGAGGGTAGAGGTGGGGCACGTTTTACCCCACGCTCCTCTCGCTTAGCACAGAGCCTGGCAGCGTGGAGGGTCAGTGGTTATTGAGATCAAACACCTGCCCAGCACCCCGCCTCCTGCCTTCTGCCTTGGAACTGGCATCTCAGCTTCCTCAGGAGTGATGAAAAAGGAAGCCGACCCTGACCTGTAGAAATAGTCTGTTTCCTTAATTCCAAGGCACACAATTGTTCAGATTTTAATTATTCTGGATTCAGGATATGTCTTACAATTAGTTGGTACATTACATGGGTGTTTCTTTTCTTTTTTTCTCCCTCGCACAAAAAAAGCTCTTCTGAAAACAATGCCATGTCTTACAATTGATGGCATCTTAGAGTCAAAGAAAATAGGAGTTAAAATCATGGGGTGGCAGCTGAAGGCCCAACTCACGTCGGACTCCCAGGAGCCACTGTGAAAATCATGTCCTGTTGTAAATGTCTGTGGGTGTGAGCGCAGGGCGACCGGATTCCTAGAGCCCTGGGCTTCCCTGGCCATGCCAGGATCACGGGGCAGACAAAGAAGAGTGTAGCATGGGTCCTGCCCACGTGTGGTCAGCCGTGCCAGTCTGGCCACTGGCTTTTGTACTTTTCATTCCGGAATTCGTAGAGAAGGCTGCCAGCGACGAGAGGTAACCTCGGGACACACAGGCCTGTGTCAGGCCTTAGAATTCCGGAAGTCAGTGGCCAGAGTTGTATGGAGCCAGACAGGACACATATGGGAATACAATTACAGTGAAGCCAGCGTGGCTGGAGCGGGGAAGAGGGCCCTGTTGCATGAGGGCCCAGTATGGTGAGCAGGCTCAGGCCTGGTGCTGGTCTTGCAGAACCACACCTCCTGTCACCCATCCCTCACCGCACACTCCCTCAAGAGCCTCCTTGAACAAACACACCACGGTCTCAAAAAGCTTAGAAGTGCTACGGCAACTGTCATGCTCTTGAAGAGTCATACACATTAAAGGCACTGAGAAGTCCTGCAGAAACATGATGAATGTTTGTTGAGTGTTCTCCAAACATCTTTGATCACAGAACCCTTTGATTCAAGTTGCATCTTATAAAATCTGAAGATAGGAATTTTCTGCAGAAGCACTACTGGGCAACAGTCCTGTCTGAGCAGAACGTCTGAGAGCTGAGAACCACTTTTGTCACTCTCCAGCTGACCATGGAAAGGAGAAAGCAGAGTGGAGAAGGGAAGGGCAAGATCACAGAAGAGACCCTTTCTGGGATCCAGTGCATGGCCCCACTTGCACGCTGGCCTCCTCCGGAAGTTGGCTTTGGCTGTTCACAGGTGTCCCGGGGGCAGTGCACTGCCAGCCCTGGTCTGACAGTTATGCGAGCCAGGTGGGTGTGCTCAGCATGGCCTTGGCACACGGGCTGAGTTGCTTTTGGAAGGATCTTTTCTCGAACAGGAGCTCACACACGCAAAAACAGCAGCAAAATACAAGGCCACACTCACCCACAAAGGTTGTTCTCTGGTTCCTCCTGCAAACCCAGGACAGACCTTGTAGAAACAAGCACTGCAGGGCATGGGGTATGGAGCCAGACAAAGAGGACTGTTGCTCTCTGAATTAGGGAAACACAGATGCTGCTTGCCATTCTCTGGAGATTTGAAAGGAAAAATGGTGGATAATACTGGTTGATAAGCAAGGCTCGAGTTTCCTAGTTTCTCCCTAAGCCCTTGGTGACCACCTCCTGGGTGCAGGACAAACAGAACTCCAAAGTACTTTAGGCTGCAGGTGGGTCTCTGGTGCCCAGCAAACTCTAGTGGGGAAAAGGATGCAGCCCTGGAGAGGTAGTGATAGCCAGTATAAAATCGCTGATGTCAAACTCTCCTCGAGACAGCAGGGATCTGGGAAGAGCAGGGAGGTCTTTCCAGAAGACTCACTGGAAACATTGAGACGTGTGCTAGGTTTTGAAGGATGGTCTGGGGAGGAGGGAGTCACATGCAGCAGGCACGGCCACAGCAAAGGCGGGGAAGCAGAACGGTCAGGATTTGCTCTTCGAGTGACGAGCTGGTGCCTGGGGTCCTGGGACACCAGCTGGGAGGTGGGGCGCAGATACCTCCCACCTGGTGGATTTGTTCGTAGAGATATCTCTTGGGTACCAGATGCCATGCAGGGAAGTGTCTCTTGGCTTGCAGCAGTCAGCAGTCAGGAGGGAGCCATTGAGCGCCGGCTTGGGGTTGAGGACCTCTGGGGCGAGGAGGTGGATGTCGGCCAAGGGTTTGGTGTGGCAGTCATTTTTAGTGGACAGACGTGGTCGTAGAAGGGGAGCCCCTGAGCTGGGAGAGCTAGAGTGGGGAACAGTGAAGTGTCAGGCCGGGGTGATTGGGCCAGAAGCCCCAGGAAAAGTGGGGGGAGGGAGGGGCACATCCCTGCCCCCTGGTGCCAGGGTTATGGTTATGACTGAGGCCAAGTGCAGCAGGGGAGCCGGCTGTGGCCCCCACCCAGGATTCCACTGCAGATGTGGTTTTCTTTCTTTTATTTTTTGTTAAATAAATTTATTTTATTTATTTATTTTTGGCTGTGTTGGGTCTTCGTTGCTGCACGTGGGCTTTCTCTGGTTGCGGCGAGCAGGGGCTGCTCTTTGCTGCTGTGTGCGGGCTTCTCTTGCCGCAGAGCAGGGACTCTAGGTGTGTGGGCTCAGCAGTTGTGGCATGTGGGCTCAGCAGTTGTGGCTCGCGGGCTCTAGAGCGCAAGCTCAGTAGTTGTGGCGCACGGGCTTAGTTGCTCCGCGGCATGTGGGATCTTCCCGGACCAGGGATCGAACCCGTGTCCCCTGCATTGGCAGGTGGATTCTCAACCACTGCGCCACCAGGGAAGCCCCAGATGTGTTTTTCTGACCTGCACCGTGATCATTAAAAGTGGGAAAACTTTATATAGATATCTCGACTTCTGGCGTCTCCTGAACAGTTGAAAGGCCTGGCCTTCGTGCGCCCACACCTGGAGTGCTGGCCAGAGCTGGTCATGTGGCACCTGGGACTCGGGGACTGGGCCCCTAAGCCCCCATGTCCCCACTCTACTGACTGTCTCGTGCTCGGCCGGCTTCTCTCCCATCCCTTTACAGCCCTGCTTTGTCCCTGACACATAGGTTCACAGCCTGGACACAGGTCAGGGGCACGACGGGAAGCTATTGACAGCAAGGAGCTGGGGGTGAGATCCAGCTCACATCCGGGTCCCCAATCCTCGGCATGTCCACCCCAGGGAAGGGGCTCCTTTTGCTATTCACACAAAGATGTAGAGATTAGAGCTGGCCCTGCCCCCGAAGTCTCCCATTCATTGTTCCTACGAGTTCCCATTGACCACAGTGGACTATGTAGCCCATAAGAAGGAGAACAAGGCGGGGGAGGGGGCTGGGACTGACAGGGTACTGCATTCTCAGACACAACTGTCTGGACATCTTTAAAAACGTGGAGAGATCGGGATACCAATGCTCAGTAACGCTCAGCTTTGGGAAACGGTCGGTAAGCGTCTAACCGAGCCGTGTAAAGCTCAGAGGAGATTTGAACAAGTTGCTACTACGGGTATAAATCATTGACTGCCTACAAGGATTTTCCTTCTGACCCTCCCAGCCTCCTGTGTCATGGTTATTTTTATTTCCCTGTTTTGCTGATGAGGAAATGGAAGCTCACAGAGGTTGAGTGATTGGCCCCCGGCCACTGCCCTTCACGCTAATACTAACAGTCATTACCCGTCCGGGCCGGGGCTGGGCTGAGCATTTCACACACTTGGGCTCGTTTAGCCCTCACCCCATGGGAGAGCTGGGGCTACTCTTCCTGTCTAGATGGGGAGACTGAGGCCTGTAAGGGTCTGTGTGAGTTCTAAGCCACCTCCATTTATAAGACCAAAGGCCCACACCTAAGGGCTAATTAGGAAGCACAAACATGGGATTAAAACCTAGGTCTTCAATAGAGAACAGTTTTGTGGTTGCCAAGGGGGAGGGGCATGGGGGAGGGAGGGATTGGGAGTTTGGGATTAGCAGATGCAAACTATTATATATAGAATGGATAAACAGCAAGGTCCTACTGGATAGCACAGGGAACTAGATTCAGTATCCTGTGATAAACCACAGTGGATAAGAATAGAAAATTGAGTCACTTTGCTGTAAAGCAGAAATGAACACGACATTGTAAATCAACTATACTTCAATTGAAAAAAAACGAAACAGGGCTTCCCTGGTGGCGCAGTGGTTGAGAGTCCGCCTGCCGATGCAGGGGACACGGGTTCGTGCCCCGGTCCGGGAAGATTCCACATGCTGCGGAGCAACTAAGCCTATGCGCCACAACTACTGAGCCTGCACTCTAGAGCCCGCGAGCCACAACTACTGAAGCCCCGACGCCTAGAGCCCGTGCTCCGCAACACGAGAAGCCACCGCAACGAGAAGCCCGCGCACCGCAACGAAGAGTAGCTCCCGCTCGCCACAATTAGAGAAAAGCCTGCGCGCAGCAATGAAGACCCAACACAGTCAAAAATAAATAAATACATTTATTTAAAAAAAAAAAAGCGGGCTTACCTGGTGGCGCAGTGGTTGAGAATCCGCCTGCTGATACAGGGCACACGGGTTCGTGCCCCGGTCCGGGAAGATCCCACATGCCGCGGAGCGGCTGGGCCCGTGAGCCATGGCCGCTGAGCCTGCGCGTCCGGAGCCTGTGCTCCGCAACGGGAGAGGCCACAACAGTGAGAGGCCCGCGTACCGCAAAAAAACCAAAACCAAACAAAACCTAGGTGTTCAGTATAGAATCTGTACTACACCATTACTACTACTCCTTCTCCATTTTTGATGTTAACCTCCTGGTACCCTGAGCTGAGACCATCTGTTCAGGTTGTATGGTTAGGAAACCCCAAACTCTGAGCATTAACCAGAACGTTTCTAACAACTGGGAATCTGTGCCTTTCCTACAAGACAGACCACCTGTGGCTGACGCTGGTCAGTTGTAGGGATAAAGCTCGGGCCGAGTCAGCGACCTGTGTTCCAGCCCAGCCCGGCGACTCTAGCTGTGTGACGGTGGCCAGCCGCTTACCTCTCAAGGTCTCACCTGCCTCTCCTGGGACATGAGCACGGCCTTGGCCCCTGCGTTCCGGGCTGTGGGGTCTGGTGAGATCACATCTGGATGGGGCTCAGATCTGGTGCTTGGCGAGCCACTGAGGACGGGGATGGAGAGGGGGTGTGTTTCTCACCCCAGGCAGAGGTGTGAGGGCCAACCACCAGCAAGGCCAGTGAGATTTTTGAGCCATTTCAGAGCAAGGCTGGCAATGGACCTGGGAGCACAATCCAGCTGCAGGGACAGGATGGAGGGGCAGCCCCTTCATCTTATCACATGCAATGCCCCCCACCCGCCGGCAGAGTGGGGAGAGAGCTCCTGGCCGCTTCCCACAGAGGAGCACCGCGAAAGACCTGCCCCAAGACCTACATCCTCCCACCCAGCCCTGCCACTTAGACACCTGGCCCTGGACTAAGTCCCCAGGCCGCCATGTCTCAGGATGGTCCCAGGCAGCAGGGAGCACTTAATCAGCTTCCCCTAGCCTCCTAACAATGCCAGGCATTGAGCCACTCTGCTTTTCCAGAAGCTTCTGTGTCCAAGGTCAGGCGGCCACTCAGTTATTTTCGCTCTGTCCCTGGGGTCGCCACTGGGCTTAGGACAAAGATCTTCCTGCTCAGGACTTGGGGAGAAGAGGAGCCCTGTGCCCACCTCCCAGCTGCCGTTTACATGCACGGTGCTGCAGGTTTGGGGGCTTAGCTCTCCCCCAGGGGGAGCCCCACATGGAGGGTACCTTTGGTCCCCCAGCTGCTGAATCTTGCTGCAGCATCCTTGAAGACACTAGAAACCTGTTTAAAAGAGAAACTCTACTCTATTGATAGTCTGTAATGACCTATGTGGGAAAAGAATCTAAAAAAGAGTGGCCATATATATTTGTATAACTGATTCACTTTGCTGTACACCTGAAAGTAACGCAACATTGTAAATCAACTCTACTCCAATAGAAATTAAACGAAAAAAAGAGAGAGAGAGAAGAAAGCAAGAACGCCAATGTGTTGTGCTGAAGCAGTTCTGACTAGCATCAGGTCAGATGGAGCTGGGGTGGGAGCAGCAGCCAGAAGGCTTTGCAGTCCTGGATTGTTTGTCCAAGTACATCCTGTGAATATGCGAAGCTCTCTGGCCCCAGCCCGTGGCCCAGCTCCCATCCATAACGCATTCAAACACTTGAAAGCAATTACAGTAGTTGGAGCTGTCAGCCTGGGCTGTTTTTTCCTAACCAGACGGTGTCCAGGTGCCCATCCCCGCTAGCAGAGGGGGAAATGCCATGTTGAGGAGCCAGGTCAGAGCACTGGATGGGGCGGGGCGGGGGGAAGGGTAGACTGAGGAACTGGACCAGGGATGGAAAGTTCTGTTGTAGGGGGTAGAAGGGCAGTAACATTCCCTGGGAGCTGAAGATAGGAAGACAGCAAGGGGCTGTAAAAAAAGAAAGGAAAAAGAACAGGACACAGGACTTCCCCGGCAGTCCAGTGATTAAGACTTCACCTTCCAACGCAGGGGGTGCGGGTTCCATCCCTGGTCGGGGAGCTAAGATCCCACATGCCTCGCGGCCAAAAAAACAAAACATAAAACAGAAGCAATAGTGTAACAAATTCAATAAAGACTTAAAAAAATGGTCCACATCAAAAAGAAAAAAATCTTAAAAAAAAAAAAAAGTATTATTAAAAAAAAAAAAAAGAAGGGTTTCCCTGGTGGCACAGTGGTTGGGAGTCTGCCTGCCAATGCACGGGACACGGGTTCGTGCCCCGGTCCGGGAAGATCCCACATGCCGCGGAGCGGCTAGGCCGCTGAGCCTGTGCGTCCGGAGCCTGTACTCCGCAACGGGAGACGCCACAACAGTAAGAGGCCCGATTACCGCAAAAAAAAAAAAAAAAAAGAAGAACAGGACAGATGTGGGGGGAGAGTGAGAGAGAAAGAAGCAGGCTGGGGTCGTGGGGAGAAGTATGAGGAACAGCAGCTCCAGGTGCAAGTCGGCAGAGTCTGTTTGAAAGAAAAGTGTGCAGGTCCGGGAGGAAGGGAAGGATGGGAGATCTCCGAGGTTTCGCTGAAATTTTCAGGTGCGAATGATGTCTCATTAAAATAGTCACAAGAGAGAAGCTGCCACCAACTTATCCATCTGGAGAATGGGTCAGGGGAGGTCTCAGGAGGGAAGAAGTCTCCGTGGAGACTGAGAACCAACACAGGGTCACGGACCTTTAAGAGTCAGAAGGCACCTCTCATAAATGAGAAAGCGGAGGCCTGACAATAAAGTGATTTGCCCCAAATAATTTGCCCCAAATAATCCAGCCTGAATTCAAACCCTGAGTCCCAAACCGCCACGCTATATAATAAGGCAGGTCAAAAGTATGACAAAGATATATCAAATATATCTGAAACTAACGTCGTGTTTTACATCAATTATACCTCAATAAAAATATATACGATAAAGATAGATGGTGGGCTGGTAGTCAGAGCTCTCTGCCCACATCATCCTCCAACACACACTGAAACCCACATAGGACGATGGAATGTGGTGGCTTCTTGTCTCTAACAGATATTCATTTTAAAACCTGGTGTGCTTTAAACAGTACACTAATAAAACAGAATTTATACATCCAAACAACGACCTTGAGTTCCTTGAAAGCTGCACACCTATGTTTAGCAATTGAACTCACATTTGTTAATTCCTTTCAGAGTAATCCATCTACAATTCATACTCATTCCTGAATGCCTATGTGAGTCAGACTCTGGTATCGGCAATTAAAAAATAAAAAAGACAGAGCTCCTACTGTGTAATTGCTAAACACAGTAACAGTTTTAATCAAGGTATTGAAGGAGGGTCAGGGGAGCCCAGGAGGGCAGAACTGCAGCTGTGTGTTCAGCTGGGAGGGTCTCGAGGCAACTTCACCATGCGCTTCCCAGAGCAGACATCACTAATCAATCACAGCATTCTCTCCCAAGGAAGCTGGATCAAGCTCAGCATCTTTGTCAGCCTAGCTGAGAAGCTCATATACCTTCTCTGATTTGCCATCCCTGCCTGGGATGCTAGCTGAATCTGCCCATTTTCCAGAGGAAAGTGAGGGACAGAGAGTTCAGAAGCAGAGTGAGATCTAGAACCCAGATCAGCTGACACGGGAGACTGAGCAGCTCAGAGACCCTCCCACCAAGTGGTCAAAAACCACCCATGGCAGCCTCTATTTCACCCCTCAACCCCACCCCCCTGGCCTTGGATCCACAGATAAAATTACATTCCCAAGAGGAGTGCTTGGATTTTATGAAATACTATAGAAAATGGGTCCTCAACCCCCAGGCCGTGGACCGCTGGCCATCCGCGGCCTGTTAGGAACTGGGCTGCTCAGCCGGACGTGAGCGGCGGGCAAGGGAGCAAAGCTCCATCTGCAGCTCCCCATCGCCCCCCATCGCTCGCATCACCGCCTGAACCATTGCTCGCATTACTGCCTGGACAACCCGCCCCCGTCCCCACGCACCCAGCCACCGCTGTCCGTGGAAAAATTGTCTTCCACGAACCCGGTACTCGGTGCCAAAAAGGTTGGGGACTGCAGCTATAGAAAACAATTTGTTTTTTCTTCTCTTACTATTTTTTGTTATATAATACATTCTTTTCAGAAAAACTAGAAAATACAACCAAGTAAAAAGAAAAAATTAAAGTCACCTATAATCTAACCACTGCTATTTACATTTACACTTTATCGAAAATTTTTCTAGAATCTTCCCAGGCATTTTTCTCTCTGCTTATGCATCTGAGTGGCGTGCAATTGCGGAGGAATGCATTTATCCTGTATGTCTAAATGTATATGTGTGTATATGCATACATATATGTATATATGATCTGTATGTATACATATGTGCACATATATACACACATATATACATACAGACACATACATAGACATATATACATATATACATGATCCTATCGCACACTTGTTTGTAAGCTTCCTTTTCCACTTACCAATATATTATGAATATGCAAAATTTCCCTCTGAATGTCTGTGTCACTGCCAACCTACACTCTCCTGGCCCCCATTCCTCAACCACCAGTATTATGGGTATTGAACCCCTTCATTCAGGCGGGCTTCCCAGGCAGTGGAGGGGGGTGAGCCTGGACCCACATAGAGTACCACAGGGCTGGAGATGGGGTGAGCCAAGGAATGGAGAGTTCCAGGTAACAGTGTGCAGAGCAATGCCACAGCCTGTGTCCAGCAACCAGGAGAAACACAAGCAAGATGAGGCTGTGTCCGCTAGCCGAGAGCCAGGGCCCCAGGCCTTCAACCGGAACGTGGTCCAGCAGGACAAGGCTGCCAGACAGAGGAGGAAAGGTGGCCGCAGGACAGGACGGCGTTTTGTGGATGAGCTGATTCTCACGGTGGGCAACAGAGTGGAAAGTCCTAGAGAAACCATCACCCAGGACTTGACTGAGCAAATTGACTTGCTGGAGGAACCCCATTTCAAACCAAGAAATCCAGAGGGGGAAACAGAAGCATTCTATTTCCATTGTTATATATTTAAAAACTGGGAAAAGGGAAAAACCTAATTCGAGCATTGAAGTTCCACTGTTTAGAAATCCACACAGGTCCAGCCCGTTAACCTGGTTGAGGGGTGCACGCCTTGGCTGGGAGGTTGTGATTGGGAGCACCTGGCACGTGATGGCCATCAATCAGTTTCTACTCTCCCTCTCTTCCTCCCTGCACCCCTCCGAAGGACATTAGACTGAACACAGCTTGAGAACAGAGACCTCATTTCCCTGCTACCACTGACAACACCCTGCGCACAGTGGCTCCACCATAAACATGTTGAGTCTGTGACCCTTGCAGGACAGACAAAGTTAGAATGATGATGTCGAAAAAAGAATACCCTTGCCTGGGACTCATTACAATGGTTTGAGGTTTCAGACGGGCTCAGCGCAAAGAGAGCCTGGAATTCAGCCACGATCCCTGGAAGACATTGCGGGTGCCACGTGGGAGGGAGGGGCAGGGCCATTCTCAAAGACAAGGAGGGGAAACCACCGAAGACATCACAGACAAGAAAGGTCAGGAGCTATAGGACCTGGGATGAAAAAAAAATCTCACTTCTAAAACAGCCTCAAAGAGCACACACTTCAGAGCTTTCCAGAAACTCTTTAGGACACAAAAGGCTGAGGAAGTATGGGTCTAGGATATGAACCTTTAGCAAAAAACCACCTCTCTGGTCTCCTACTGCCTTGGGCTGTGTTCATGACTCAACATCTGCCCTTCACCAGCTTCCTCTACACCTCGGAAAACAAAGACGTGCTTTCACTCATTCAGAAGGCGAGCCCGTGTAGGTGTTGGCACCGCAGCAATAGAGGGGCTAGAGCAGCAGTCCCCAACCTTTTTGGCACCAGGGACCGGTTTTGTGGAAGACACTTTTTCCATGGCTGGGGCTGGGGTTAGGGGATGGTTCAGGCGGTGATGAGAGCCATGCGGGGGCGGGGGATGGGAGCAGCAGATGAAGCTTTGCTCGCTGGAGCCCACCGCTCACCTCCTGCTGTGCGGCCCTGTTCCTAACAGACCGAAGACCAGCACAGGTCTGCGGCCCCGGGGCTGGGGACTCCTGGACTAGAGGAAGGACGAACAAAGGGACGAGGTGATCCAGAATGGAGGCGAGGCCAGTTTGGAACACGTTTCTTGTTATCCTCACTTGTGCACAGCTGAACAAGCTGGCATGTGTGTCTGGACAAGAATGGAAAGGGAGGCTGCCCCTGACTCACCAACCAGGGAATGTCAAATGGAAGGAGTGGGAAATGGGTCAGGGCATTTGCCTTTGGACTTCACGGAAAGGCTAGGAAGCAGGAACCAATAGATCAACTTGAAAAATTGGAAGGGCTGGCAAAGAAAAGTCCCCCCAGAAATCACCAAGGTCATGGGGGAAGAGAAATTTTTATGCATTAGGAAAAGGTATACTAGAAAGCCAGGTTGAGGCTCCCACCAGATCTGGCTTGTCCCATCACATTGTCCACTCTGATGGGTTGGCCCCAGCTACTCATCTGGATGCCCCAAGGACTGCCCGCTCTGATGACCTCATTGCCCCTTGACTACCTCACTGAAGACCTTGTCTCCAAATGAGGTCGCATTCTGAGGTCCTAGGAGTCAGCACTTCAACGTGTGAATGTTGAGGTGGACACAGTTCAGTGCATAACAGAGATTAGCAGGTAGAATGTTTACTGTGGGGTGTCAGGATGAATACCTGTGAAAGGAGGAGGAGAAGTAAGAATAGGCGGTGAGAGACGAGGACAGTGACATAGGGCTGACCCTACAGGGAACTCTGGAGCTAGGATGACCCTTTGGAATTGTCCTGAGTTGGGTCGAGATGCGCTTACACCCCTACAGTGATGAGTGGCCACCCAGGAAGGGCTCTAACCTTGCTTGGCTCCGTGCACCTGAGGTGGTCCCTGAAGGGGCCACAGCAGGAAGCTGTCAGCAACGCAAGTCCTTCCTTGAGGGTGGACATCTTAACCTTGAGGGTGGATGATGGTTGCACATCACAGGGACAGACCCAGCCGAGGTGCCGTGACAGTCGGGGGCCACGGTTCCTCCCCCCAACCACGGGGAGATCGGGAAAGACCTCATGCAGTGGGTGTCATTCGGCCCTGAATTAGCAGAATGGGAAGAACTGGCTCATGGGAAGCAGGTGGGAGCTCCAGGGACCACGGCGACTTCCCAGGTGGGGAAACAGAGGTGAAAGAAATGTGGCATCACTGAGTGAGGCCCTTATAGGCAACTCCAAACATTTGTGATAGGCAGAGCAGAGAGTTTGTGGAGAAGAATGAAGGCTGGAAAGGAAGGTGGAGGCCTGAGCAGGGGGACCTTTGCTGCCCAGATCGGCAGGTGGTGGGAGCCACCAACATTTCCAAACAGGACAATGACATGGTCAGAGCCATACTCAAGGAGATTTCTGGGGCAGCACTGTAGGAAGTGAGTTTTTGGCAAGAGGAGAACTCCTGAGGCCCCTAAGTGTCAGGGGAAGAGGGGAAGCCGCTCTGGAGTGGTGGGGGTGGACCACTGGGGATGGGCAGGAGAGGGGCTACTGAGGTAGGGCTGAAGATGTGCCATGAGGCAGCAAGGGAGGAGGGAGGTGAAGACTTGACCGAGGGCGTGGGAGTTTTCCGAGCAGAAAACTCAGGAGTGGAGCAAATTTGAGAGAGAAGATAGTTTCTGTGAAGATCCTCCATGGGCAGTTGAAATATGGGTTGAAAATCTGAGAACTGGTCAGGGCCGTGATGATGGATTGGGAGCCCAGCCACAGCAGGAGTCCCCGGGAGACTTCTCTTAAGGGACTTCCATTTGGGAAGACAAGACCAAGGCATAGAGCCATCAGCCCTTGATGTGTGATCCCACCTGCAGAGGAGCTGAATGGAGGTGCATAGCTGCAGAAGGGCAGCCTGGGCAAGGGTGGGGGAAGAAGGCACTTGAGTTGGATCTTGAGGGAGGAACAGAATCTGCTTAGGAGCAGGGGGTGTGGAATAAGTTGGGGGAGGGCCCCAAAGACCTAACCAAGCCCTAAGGAATAGAGAGAAACAGGTGGAACTGATCAGCAGTTGTGAGCGTGGAGAACTAGATCTCAGTGTGGATGGAATTTACAGAGAAGATGAGTTGGAGAGGGGGCCATGGACTGAACCACAAATGAGAAGGCTGTTGAAAGGAGAGTTGTTCCTTTACTCACAATACTTCTCATAGCAAATGCATGGGTTTTCCAAGCCAAGAAATTCTCTGCAGATACCAACTGGATGTCCTACAATTTAGTTCAGTTCTGATTCTAACGACCCAGAGCTAACACAAAACCCACAGGTTAAGGGCTCAGTTCCGTAAAACTCCCTGCATTTCAGATGCCAATCACAAGTAGTGGATCCCCAGGTTACTCACATTTCTGTCTGGTTTGGCTACAAATTGGGGGTTCCCATGACCTCCTGCTCAGCCTTGATAATCTGTTCTAACAGTTCATAGAACCCAGTGAAATAGTTTTACTTACTATTTCCAGTTTATGGTAAACGATATTGTAAACGATACAAACAAACAGCTGGATAGAGGTCTGGAAGGGTCCTAGATGTAGGAGCTTCTGCTCCCATGGAGTTTGGGGTGCACCACCCTCCTGGCTCATGGATGCATTCCCCAACCTGGAAGCTCTCCAAACCTCTTTGTTCAGGGTTTTTATGGGGGTTCCATTACATAGGCAGAGTTGATTAAATCCTTGGCCCTTGGTGATTAATTTAGTCCCCAGTATCTCTCCCCTCCATGGAGGTTGGGGGTGGGCTGAAAGCTCCAACCCTCTAGTCATATGGTTAGTTTCTCTGGCAACCAGCCCCCGTCCTGAAGCTATCCAGAAACCCCACCAAGAATCACCTCATTAGCATAAATTCAGGTATGGTTAAAAGGGCTCGTTATGAATCACAAAAGATGCTCTTCTCTCCCCTATCACTCAGGAAATTCCAAAGGTTTTTGGAGCTCTTCGCTTGGAACAGAGGATGAAAATCAAATATATATTTCTTGTCATATCACAATACCAGAGTGTCTGAGGTCTCAGCCCTGGTCCCACAGCAGGTAAAGAATATAGAAGGTTCACTCTATCCAGAACCCTCCCGCTGCAGCTCAGCTGGGGCCATGCCTGATCAGCCCCTTGCCTTGGCCTCCCAAGCAGCCCACCTGCTCCTTCACCAGTCTTTCCTCCCCACACCCTCAACCCCACCCACCATCAGAGAGGTCTGGTTCTCACATTTCATCCTCATCTGTCTGTTACCCAAGAGTATGCCAGCATTCTGCTGGTTGCAGGGGCAGCTCCCAAGCCCAGTTGGGACCAACAGAATCTTTGCACTTCATCTTGGCCGCTAGAGACCAGACTTAGATGTCTGGGCCGTCCTAGTGGGTGCACAGCGGCCACCTGGGTGACTCCACTGATGTTAACCCCCTACAGATGGCCACATTGGCAGCAGCAGCCACGGAGGGGGGCGCCCTCAGGGAGGGCCCAGTGTGCAGACCTTCCTTTATTCCAACTGCTTTCTGTTCTTACAGTTTAAGAAGAAAACAGGCAGCCCATCCCTCCTTGTAATAAATGCCTCTGAGTATTTGAAGACAGTAGTTAAGTCATGCCTGAGCTTTCTCATCTCCAAACTAAACAATCTCAGCCCCTGTAACCTTTCTTGGCAAAATTTAAGGCCCATATGCAGAGGGAAAGCAAAACAAAACCATCTGATGGGGGAGGCCTCCTATCTCCAGCCCAGACTCTGCGTTTTGAAACTTGCGTCTTTAATTACATGTAAATTGGGTAGCTTCAAGCATTGGAACCAGTGAGAGACCAGGTGTTCATCAAGCCCCCCACGTGTTTGGCTGCAAAGCTTCGTGCGAGCGCCCAGCTGAGGCTTGCATTTCTTCTGTGTTCAGATGCATTTGGGGGGATGAAAAGGTACATCGCTGGGCAGTGACCCAGAAGGCCAATCTGCTGAAACTTCCTGCCCCAGAGTCTCCTAGGGGTGGGATGGGTCCCGGGAGCCTCTAGAGAGCCAGGCAGCCTGCTGGGAAGGCTGCCCTCTGACCCCACAGAAGCTGGCAAGACCGGTTTCCCAGGAACTCTCAGTGGAGCTGGTAACCTTGCCTGTCAGCTCTCCCCAGAGACTTCCTCCTGCTTCTAAAACAGGAGAGAGGCTGCCTGTACTGAGTATCCTCAGTGGGGTCCTCATATCACATTCACATTCCCTCCTGAGGTGGTTTCCTGGGGGCACCTTTCCCAGGAATTCACTGGGTGTCTTAGGAGACCCCAGGTTAGTGGGTTCTGTCCTCAGGTTTTGCCGGCTGTGGACCAATTGTCCTTTGGGTCTCCGGGGCCTCTTTCTTCCTTCAGAGCCCAGTGTTTGTTGATCAGGTCGAACTTCCAGAAACAGGAGAGTCACATCACAAGCTCACTTAAGCAAACTCAACACATTTTTCTAAATAAATCAAAGTTATTTGGACAGTGCCAATACTTCGTGTGTCATCCTCATTATACCCAGGAGTGCATAGGGAGGGGAGGGTACATTAGTGCATCCCTCCGTCCGTCGATGCTGTCCTTCCTACTGGCTGTTCAGGCTGGAAGCCCCTTGTTTTATAGTACGGCCTCTAAGTAGAAGTCTGAAACTGGGGCTCAACCAGAGAAAGCATCTTTTCCAGCGTTGGAGAAAAAAATGTGCTGTGTAGACTTTTCAATAGCAAAGGAGGTGATCTCAAATGCGGTGCTTCCGTTAGGATTTTCAGAAGGTTTGACTACGTGAAAACTGTGCCTTGGGGTGACTTTAGAACTTCGCCCCCAAGTAGAGGTGCCTCCACTGTGTGGTCCCTGGCAGGGACTCGGCCACTGGACCATAAGTGAGGGCAGCCCTACATCCGCCTTCCTCACTCTTGCATCCCCAGCCCCCAGGACACTGCCTAGCGCTTGCAGGCCCTTAATAAGTAATTTCTGATTGGCTTGACTGGTTGAATTAACTTATTAGAGACACAAAGTCCCACTTGGATATTTATGGCATGCCTACTGTGTAAACTACTCTATGGCTGGTAGGGGACAGGGATTCAAAGAGACAAAAATCACATTTTCTTTCCCCAAATGTACATAAAGCCAACAAGAAGACAAGACATTGACACGTCAAAAATGTAAATAAGGGCTTCCCTGGTGGCGCAGTGGTTGAGAGTCCGCCTGCCGATGCAGGGGACATGGGTTCGTGCCCCGGTCCGGGAAGATCCCACGTGCCGCGGAGCGGCTGGGCCCGTGAGCCGTGGCCACTGAGCCTGCGCATCCGGAGCCTGTGCTCCGCAACGGGAGGGGCCAAAACAGTGAGAGGCCCGCGTACCGGAAAAAAAAAAAAAAAGTAAATAAAATATAAAATGGTTTACCCCAACCATGCCAAAGCTGTGTTCACAGAAACAAATTCTGTCATCGAACTCCTGTTTTCTAAAGCAGTTTTTCCTAAAGCATGTTTTTCAGGATATCAGTTTCTTTGGGTGTTAATGTGAGAAAAAAAAAATGTGGTGGTTAGATGAATTCAGGACCAATTTAGGCAGATTTCTTTAGCACAGGCTTTCTTGAAAACCTTTTTTTTTAGAAAAAAAAAAAAGCTTTATTGGAAGTTCCCTGATGGTCCAGTGGTTAGGAATTGGTGCTTTCACTGCTGAGGCCCCGGATTCAGTCCCTGGTCAGGGAAATAAGATCCTGTAAGCCGCACGGCATGGCCAAATAAAATAAAAAAGCTTTCTTGAGCTAGAATTTTACATAACAAAATTTATCCATTTTAGGTGTCCAATAGGTTTTATTTAAAAATTATTTTATTGAAGTATAGTTGATTTACAATGTTTTGTTAATTTCTGCTGTACAGCAAAATGATCCAGTTATACATATATATACATTCTTTTTCATATTCTTTTCAGTTATGGTTTATCACAGGATATTGAATATAGTTCCCTGAGCTATATGGTAGGACCTTGCTGTTTATCCATCCTATATATAGTAGTTTGCATCTACAATAGATTTTCGTATACTTATAGCTGGGCAGTCATCACCATGGTAACTATAGAACATTTTCATCACCCCAAAATGAAACCTTGTGGCCATCTGAAATGACCCTCCCACCTAGGCAACCACTAATCTACCTTCTGTCTCTGTAGATTTGCCTGTCCTCGCCGTGTCATATAGATGGAATCATACAACATGTGGCCTTTTGTGACTGGCTCCCATAACATAATGTTTTCAAGGTTCGTCTAAGTTCATCAGCCCTTCATTCCTTTTTGTTGAGGATTGATATTTTATTGTCTAGTGATGTCACATTTTGTTTATCTCTTCATCAGTTGGTAGACATTTCATGGGCACATTTTGTGTGAACAGGTTTTCAATTCTCTTGGGTATATACCTCGAAGTGGAATTCCTGGGTAACTCGGTGACTCTGTATTTCATTTTGAGGACCCACCCAACTGTTTTCCAAAGTAGCTACACCATTCTATATTCCCATCAGCAGTGCGTGAGAGTTCTAATTTCCCCATGTCTTTACCAATGCCCTTTATTGTCCCTCTTTTTTTATGCTAGCAATCCTAGTGGGTGTGAAGTGGGGTTTGATTTGCATTTGCCTAATGAACTAATGATGTGGGGCATCTTTTCCTGGGCTTTGGAATCTTTGATATGTTGATTGCTTTGTGACGCTTCCAAAGGGAACACAGTGCGCAACAGTTCCTAATGCATCGCACCACAGATCACCCTTGCACAGGGCAGCTCCTGGAATGCGAGCCCACAGTCCAAAGCTGGGATGCACTGGCCCAAAGCTGTCTGTGCCCGGAAATGTGAGTTTGGGGAACACCTTTAGGGCATTACTTTTACAAGATTTTCTCAAAGTAAAGAATTCTTAACTCTTTGCTGTTTTACATGAAACTTTGTCAAGGGTAATTTTGGCTAAAACGAAAAGGGAAAAGCAGGCTAAGATCTATCT
This sequence comes from Phocoena phocoena, assembly GCF_963924675.1. Classification (NCBI taxonomy): domain Eukaryota; kingdom Metazoa; phylum Chordata; class Mammalia; order Artiodactyla; family Phocoenidae; genus Phocoena; species Phocoena phocoena. The sequence continues at coordinate 10,684,646 of NC_089232.1, read as the reverse complement.
CCTTGAAAACTGTAAAAATTCTGTTGTTTGACAGGGAGAGTTGGGGAAGTTGAACCCCCCATACCCCCGTGTCCCTTCTTGTGGCGAGCAGTGGCCAACTCTGCAAGATTGTCTTAATGCTTTTGCCCCCAAAATGGTTCAGGCTTAGCTGGAGACATGGTGCGGGGCATCTCGGTTGCGCTGGGTTGTCTCAGCTTGATTGGGGACTCCAGGTTCCCAGAGATCACTTCACGGGGACAGAGAGGCACCCTAGTCCCAGTTCTGTCCCAACACATGTAGTGATGCGGTCCTGGGCGTCCTGGGCTTTATAAGCCAAACAGACCATAGGCCAGAACTTCCCAAGTGTTGGAGAAGCAGTGCCCATCTCCTAGTCCGTTCATTGCTCTGGTGTCTTTTCGGGAGCATCCTCCCTCTGTCCTCCCGGGAGCCAACCACAACCTCATCCGGGCTCTCTAACAGTGTCCACGCCTCTGATTCCCCGGGGGGCGTCTCTGTTGATCCTGTGATTATGGGTTTTGAGTCTCCTCCGGGATCTTCCTGAAGCCCAGTGTGGCCTCCAGGCACACCGCCCTGGTGTGTGTGCCTCACAAGCCAGGCATGGCCTCTCACCTGAGCCCTATGAGAAGTCCTTTGCCAGAAGCTGAAGCTTTCTCCTCAGTATAATTCAAACGAGCCCCTTCTTGCAACACCCAAAACCGTGGTAGGGATTTTATTCTTTTTTTTTTTTTTTTTTTGCGGTACGCGGGCCTCTCACTGTTGTGGCCTCTCCCGTTGCGGAGCACAGGCTCCGGACGTGCAGGCTCAGCGGCCGTGGCTCACGGGCCCAGCCGCTCTGTGGCATGTGGGATCCTCCCGGACTGGGACACGAACCCGTGTCCCCTGCATCGGCAGGCGGACTCTCAACCACTGCACCACCAGGGAAGCCCAGGGATTTTATTCTTATTATTTTTTTTTTTAGTAGAGAGACAGGGATGAAAAGGGGGATATTTGGGTCTCCTGAATTCTATAGCCACGCTCTTGGCTGAACCTACCAGTGGCTGGTTTTCCTAAGCTGCTGTGTTGCTGTCTTCCTTGTCTTCTTTGTCTGGAGGCAATGACACCTGCCTCTTTGGTGCTTTTCATCAGTCACTTTTCATCACATCTGGTCTTTCCCTCTAAAGAATTAGCCTAACTGGTCACGCTGGATGGTACAGCCTGGACTGGACTCCTGAGTCAGAGTCCCTGTCTCTCTTCTTATCTGTGCCAGGGCAGGAGAGGACCTCAAAGCTTCCCCTCACTCCAGCCTCACTGCCTAAAGGGGCACAAGACCCTCCAGGATATGGGGACAGGCACACTGGAGCAGCCCAGGAACCTCTCGAGCCCTACATCCTCTCATAAAGCTTATTATAAAACTTTATAATTTACTTTATGATTGCCATAGCTTATTATAAAGTTAAAATAATCAGTGGGGTTGGTGTCAAGATAGACATATAGATCAATGGGACAGACTTAGGAATACAGAAATAGACCCACACGTACATGGTTGATTTTTTTTTTTCTGACAAGGCACCAAGGAAATTCAGTATAGAAATGTAATCTTCAACAAATGGTGCTAAGAAAAAATGGGCAGCCATATACAAAAAGAAAAAAAAAATCCTTCACATTATACAGAGTCAACTCAAAATAGATCATAGACATAAATGTAAGAGCTAAAACTATAAAACTCTTAGAAGAAGACATACGAGAACATCTTAGTGACCTCGGTTTTGGTACCAATTGGTTAAATTCAACAAATAAAACGCAAATCATAAAAGAAATAATCTATTGACTGGATCTTATCAAAATAAAAAATAAGCTTTTGCTCTTCAAAAGACACTTAAGAAAATGAAAAGGAAAGCCCCAGACTGAAAATATTTGCAAAACATATACATGACAAAGGACTTGTACTAGAATTTATAAATAAGTTATTTATAAGAAGACAAACAATGTAATTTTTTGAGTGGGCAAAAGATCTGATAGAAAACTTCGCCAAAGAATGCACAGAATTGGAATTTAAGCACATGAAAAGAGGCTCAACATTGTTAGTCATTAGGGAAATGCAAATTACGACCAAAATGAGACTAACCCACGTGAGTGAATAAAACGAAAAGGACTGACCATACGAAATGTTTGCAAGGGTGTGAAGCAACTGGAACACTCATTCACTGCTGGTGGGAATGGAAAATAGTATGACCACTCTGAAGAGCATTTTGTCAGTTTTTTTAGAAAGCTAAAAATATATCTACCATATGACTCAGCCATTCCACCCCTTGTTATTACACAGAAAGAAAGAAAGAAAGAATATATTCACACAAAGATTTGCACCCCAATGTTCATAATGGTTTTTTCTGAAATTATAAAACTGGGAAAGTAGCACAAGAGGACCCCAGCAAATGAACAGATTAACAACTTGTAACATATCCGTACAATAGAATGTTACTCAACGATAAAAAGGAAGAAAAGATTCATGTACACAAAAGCATGATTCAATATCAAAATAATTATGCTGAATAAGAGAAAAAGGGCAAACACAAGTACATACTATGATTCTAGTTATATAAAATGGTAGAAAAATGCAACTAATCTATAGTAACAGAAAGATTGGTAGTTGCCTCTTGGGGGAGAGGGAGTTGGAAGGCTGCAGGAACTGCAAAGTGGCAGAAGGAAACTTTTGGGGGTGATGTATATGTTCATTATCTTAATTGGAATGACAGTTTCAGAGATGTATAAATATGTCCAAACTACTCAAATATACAATTTAATTATATAAGGTTTATTAAGTGGCAATTATACTTTGATAAAGCTGTTGCCAAAAAAAAAAAAAAAAAAAAGAACTCTTATCTTCTGGAGATAGACACTGAATGTTTTACAAACAAAGTTATCTAAGTACTGAAATTTGTTTCAAGATAATACAGGAATGGGGTGTGAAGTAGGTGGTGACACAGATACAAGGGTGATATAGAAAAGGGGCCACCAAATGACAAATGTTGAGGCTAGGCTCATTTGCATGTATGTTTGAAATACTACATTTAACAAAATGCCTACTAGAAAATGTGACTTTAACCCTAAGAATGTGGCACAGCTTATCGCCATGTTTCTTTCTTGGCTTTCTTTCTTTCTTTAGTCAGAAACCTCATTAGCTTTTATTTACTTTAATAAAAATATGTATGGGTGACATAGTCCAAATGAATTCGTTAAAATTGATGTGAAACAATTAATTAATAATTAATGCAGGGGACTTCCCGGGTGGTCCAGTGGTTAAGACTCCACACTCCCAGTGCAGGGGGCCCAGGTTCGATCCCTGGTCAGGGAACTAGATCCTGCATGTCGCAACTAAAGATCCTGCATGCCACAGTGAAGATCCCATGTGCCGCAGCTAAGACACGATGCAGCCAAAAATAAATAAATAAAAAATAAAAACAATGATAAAACGGATAAAAATAGAGTCAACTTTTTCAGAACTCTGTAAATTAACCAAATGCTAGCAGCTATCCAGGGAATATTTACGCAAGCAACACAAAACAGTGAGTTTTACGGCATTTTAACCTGTCCCACGCCCATCACTCTCTCTCTCCAGCTCCACGGTAACCTTGAAAGCCAACAGCTTCCATCATGAGAAAAACCAGTCTGGTGGTTCTCTGGAAGACCTCACCTGCAACTCTGTCCTTGTTTAATCTGATTTGGAATTTCCCCAGTAGAAAAGCCATTTCCTCTAGTGCATATGTTAAAAACATTTAGAGGTAATGGTTCAACTTCATGGATGTTTGAGGGAGTGGATAATAGCTGGGACAAAAAAGAGGCTAACCAAAATGCTTAAAGTAAAAACTGGGGAATAGGAATAATATGAAAAGCTCTGCCATATTCTGGGGAATCTAGAGGGCCCTCAGACCTTTAAGGAAATCTCAGTCCTATCATTAGCTGACCATTAACTTAACCAAGCGGAGACTTCAGTAGCTACACAGGACAAAGAATGCAGACTTTACAGAATTACATCAGAAATGTCACTAAACAACCAAACACCAACAATAAACAACAACAAAACCAGGGAAGTGGAGGAGAGACTCCGATTTCCAGAGTTGCCACATTATGTTATTTAAAATGTCCAGGTTTTAATAAAAAATTACAAGACATAGAAAGAAATAAGGAAGTATGGTCCATAAAAAGGGAACATGTATTCAACAGACACTGTCCTTGAGGAAGCCCAAACATAGGACTTCCTAGACAAAGTCTTTAAATCTAGCTCAAAGAGCTAAAGGAAATCATGTCTAAAGAACTAAGGAAAGTAGGAGAATAGTGTCTCACTTAATAGAAAATATCAATAAAGAGATAGAAATCATTTTCTAAAAAGAATCAAATAGAAATTATAGAGTTGAAAAGTAAAATAACTGAAAATTCACTAGAAGGGCTCAACAATAAATCTGACCAGGAGGAAGAAAGATTCAGTAAACTTGAAGAGGGGTCAATTGAGAAGACCTGTGGGACACCATCAAGCATACCAACATACACATAATGGGGAGTCCCAGAGGAGCAGAAAAAGAGAAAGTGGCAGAAAAGAAAAAAAGTTGAAGAAATAATGTCTGTAAACTTCTCAAGTTTTATGAAAAACATTAAACTACACATCCAAGAGGCTCGATGGATTCCAAGTAGGACACACTAACATATATCCACACCTAGACACATCATTATCAAAATCTCAAAAGTCAAAGACAAAGAGAGAATCTTGACTTGTCACACACAAGGGATCCTCAGTAAGACTGAGCTGTTTTCTCTTCAGAATCCTTGGAAACCAGGAGGTGGTGGAATGATATATGAAAAGTGCTGTGAGAAAAAGATGATCAACCAAGAATTCTATATCCAGAAAAACAGTCATTAAAGAATGAAGAAGGGCTTCCCTCGTGGCGCAGTGGTTGAGAGCCCGCCTGCCGACTCAGGGGACACGGGATCGTGCCCCGGTCTGGGAAGATCCCACATGCCGCGGAGCAGCTGGGCCCGTGAGCCATGGCCGCTGAGCCTGCGCATCCGGAGCCTGTGCTCCTCAACGGGAGAGGCCACAGCAGTGAGAAACCCGCGTACCACCAAAAAAAAAAAAAAGAATGAAGAAGAAATTAAGGCATTCCTAGATAAAAACTGAGAGCATTTGTCGTTGACAGACCTGTTCCTATAGGAAATACTGAAGAGTCCTTCAGGCTGAAATGAAAGAACAGCAGCTTGAATCCACACACATAACTGAAGAGGACCAGTAAAGGTAACTACATAGGTAATGCAAAAGAGAGTACAGATGTACTTTTTGTTTGTAATTCTTTTTTCCTCTCCTATTTGATTTGAGACAACTGCATAAAGCCATAATAATAAATGTCTATTGATGGATATACAAAATATAAAGATGCATTTTGTACAATACAGAACAAAAGAGGGGGGCGAGAAATGAAGCAATGTAGGAGCAGAGTTTTACATACTATTGAACCATTTAGTATTGTTAAAGTGGTATTAATATAAATTAGATTGTCATAAATTAAGGTGATAATTGTAATCCCCAAGGGAATCCCTAAAAAAAAGAATAATAACAACCGACATCATCGTTAATGATGAAAGACCAAAAGCTTTCTGTCTAAGATCAGGAATAAGACAAAAATATCCATTCTCACTATTTCTATTCAACTTTGTACTGAAGTTTCTAGCAGGGGCATTTATGCAAGAAAAAGAAATAGAAGTCATCCAGATTGGAAACAAAGAAGTAAATCTATGTCTGATCTTGTATGTAGAAAATCCCAAGGGACCCGCTAAAAAACTATTAGAATTAATAAAGGAGTTTAGCAAGGTTGCCAGATACAAAATCAGTATTTAAAAAAAAATCCGTTGAATTTTTATACACTAGTAAGGAGTAATCCAAAAGTTAAATTAAGAAAATAATTCCATTTATAACAGTGTCACAAAGAATAAAATACTTAGGAATTAATTTAATCAAAGCGGTACAAAACTTTATACGCTGTAAACTGCAAAACACTGTTGAAAAAATTAAAGATAACCTAAATAGGGCTCCCCTGGTGGCACAGCGGTTGAGAGTCCGCCTGCCGATGCAGGGGACACAGGTTCGTGCCCCGGTCCGGGAAGATCTCACATGCCGCGGAGCGGCTAGGCCCGTCAGCCATGGCCGCTGAGCCTGCGCGTCCGGAGCCTGTGCTCCACAGTGGGAGAGGCCACAACAGTGAGAGGCCCGCATACCACCACCCCCCCCAAAAAAGAAAAAAACTAAATAAATGGAAAGACATTTCTTGTTTGTGGATTGTAAAATGTAATATTGTTATGATGGCCATGCTCTCCAAACTGACCACCAGATTCAACACAATGCCTACCAAAATTCAACCTCCTTTTAGGAGAAATCAATAAACTAACCCTAAAATTCACGTGGAAATATAAGGGACCCAGAATAGCCAAATAATCTTTAAAAGAAGAACATGGTTAAATGATTCACACTTGCAGATTTGAAAACTTTTACAAAGCTACAGTCATCAAGACCGCATGGTATTGGCATAAGGAGAGATACATAGAACAAAGGAATAGAATTGATAGTCTAGAAATAAACCCATATATTTAAGGTCAATTGATAATCAAGAAGAGTTCCAAGACAATTCAATGGGAAAATAATAGTCTTTTCAACAAATGATGCTGAGACAACTAGATATCCACCAGCAGAAGAATGTAATTAGACTTCATACTCACACCATGCAGAAAATCAGCTTCAAGTGAATCAAAGACCTAATGTAACAGCTAAAACTATAAAACTTCTAGAAGAAAACATAAGTCTTTGTGACTTTGGATTAGGCAATGATTTCTTAGATATGCTATCAGAAGCATAAGTATCTAAATTAAAAATGGATCTAGTTAACATCATGAAAATGAAAACTTTTTGTGTTTCAAGGACGCCATCAAGAAAGTGAAAAGCCAACTCACAGAATGGGAGAAATACTTGCAAAGCATATATTTGACAAGAGTTGAGTATCTAGAATACATAAAAAAATTATTACAACTCAACAGTAAAAAGACAAATACCCCAGTTAAAAGGTGGATGAGAGATTTGAATAGACATTTCTTTGAAAAAGATATACAAGTCGTCAATAAGCAAATGAAAAGATGCTCAACGTCATTAGTCATTAGATAAATGCAAGTAAAAACCCCAATAAAATGCCACTTCACACTCGGTAGGTTGATTAAAATTAAAAAAGCAAGATAAACCCAAGTGTTGTTGAGGATGTGAAGACATTTGATCCCTCAATATATTGCTGGTGGGAATGAAAAACTAGTGCAGCCACCGTGAAAAAGAGTTTGGCCGTTCCTCAAAATGTTGAGCACAGATTTACCGTATGACCCGGAGATTCCACTCTTACATATATAAGCGAACTGAAAACATGTCCACACAAACGTTTGTGCATGGATGTTCGTAGCAGTGTTCTTTATGATAATGTCCATCAACTGATAAATGAAGAAACACAATATCAGGACATTATTCAACCGCAGAAAGGAATGAAGTACCAATGCACGCTAACACGTGGATGAACCTTGAAAACATTATGCTAAGAGAAAGAAGCTGGTCTCAAAAGTCCATATAATTCATGGTTCCATTTAAATGAAATGCCTAGACAGGCAAATCCATAGAGACAGGAAGTAGATTAATGGTTGTCAGGAGCTGAAGGAGAAGGAGATGGGGAATAACTGTTAATGTACCAGCTTTCTCTGGGGGGTTATGCAAATGTTCCAGAATGAGATAGTGGGGATGGTTCATAGCCTTGGGAATACACTAAAAGCCACTGAATTGTACACTTTAAAGGGGTGAATTTTATGACAAGTAAATTATATCTCAATTTTCTAAAAAAGCGAATGCAGTCTGATGGTTCAAAATTCAAAAGACACAAGAGTCAGCAATGATAAGTCTTCCTTCTTCCTATGAAAGCAGCCACCCATCGCCCCTGCAGCCCTTGGGATCCATGTTCATTAAGGACTCAATTTTCTATTGTTCAAGATGTTGTCTTAGGGCTTCCTTGGTGGCGCAGTGGTTGAGAGTCCACCTGCCGATGCAGGGAACACGGGTTTGTGCCCTGGTCCGGGAAGATCCCACATGCTGCGGAGCGGCTGGGCCCGTGAGCCATGGCCGCTGAGCCTGCGCGTCCGGAGCCTGTGCTCCGCAATGGGAGACGCCACAACAGTGAGAGGCCCACGTACCGCAAAAAAAAAAAAAAAAAAAAAAGAGAGAGGAAGGACTCGGTGCTCCTGGGAAAGGATGGGGATTCCAGAAGGAGGAGCATCAAGGATGAGATCTCAAAAGAGAAATAACTTTGGGAAAGAAGAAATGTATTTAACAGGGAATTTTGCGGGCTTTGAAATACGTGGGGTTAATCTCTTCCTTGGGCTACTCAACAGCGTGTGTCAAGTCTATGCTTTTCACTAAGAGTTGTGGAAAAGTGGACTCTTTTGGTTTATCTCGAAGAGTTTGAGTTGTGTTGAGTTAGGCTTGGGATGAGAAACAGACTGACCCTATGAATGCAGGATCCAGAGGACAGGGAACTGCTGACATCTGGGCTATAGTGCTGTAGCTATGACGGTGAATCTAGAAGAGGGGTCAGTGGTTGCGGACAGGAGATGCAGATGTGGCTTAAGAACATGGTTAGGGAGGTGAGGGAGGGAGGGAACCCAGTGACTGTATGTTCCTTGAACAAACTCCAAAAGGAATCCAGGAAGAAGAAAGACGGTTTAAACCTCAGAAAAAGCAAGAGGATCACGCAGGTCCAAGTTAAGCCAGGGTAGAGGGTCTTGCACCAAAGCCCCTCCCCTGTGGTGGAGGTGATTATGCCTGAGAACCTCAGTGGGTCTTGGGTTGTAACCGAGCAGGACCCAGTGGGGCCTTCCCTGGCAGACCCTTCCCCCATATCCTCTGCTTTAGCTCCTCCCTTAAGGACCTTGATAATAGTATCTGATGCACATTCCTGAGTTGTTTTACAGATGCTAAAACCACCCCCCAAGGGAAGAAATGAACTACTTGATAACCACAAGCATGGAGCCCCCCAGACCTCCTGGCACCTAAGGGTTGACAACGTTCACCCCCGTGACATCGCCCTGTTACCCCACCACCAACCAATCAGAGGATTGTGCACGAGCTGATCACACACCCTGGGACGCCCCTCCCTAAATGCTTTGCTGAAACCCATCGGGGTTTCTGGCTTTTTGAGCACTAGCTGTCCTGAACTCTCTCCTTGGCGCCCGGCAATAACCGCTTCATTTCCCTTCACCGCAACCTGGTGTCAGTACGTTGGCTTTACTGAGTGCGGGCAAATGGACCCGAGTTTGGTTCGGTAACAGCATCAAGAGTGGACAACCTTAGATCTGGGTCAGGAGGCACCACGTGTGCAGATTGCACTTCCTTTTCTTGTGGTGGTCTTGGAAAGGGGCCAAATTCCTTAAGCCCTAGTGGCTGACATATTCCTTGTGCTCTAATGACATAAGGTAAGCTGATTCTCATGTCTGAAGAATCAACTAGAAGAACATAGACAGTTTAGGAGAGAGGTTACAGGTGTAAGAAGAGCTGACGAGGGCTGATTATTCAGGCTTACAGTCCAGGAAAGAAGTACTTATTGAGTGCCTACTGTGTGCAAAGCATCATACCCTTGTTTCCATACTGGAAATGCAGGACTCCTTTACCCAATCAAAAACATGTCATAAGTGCCTACCGCACAGAGTTTTAGGTTCCACACACTGAAAACGGTCTAAGATGCCTGGGATACAACTTTCCTCCTTCTCTTATCTCCTTGCAAGAGCCTTCAATATTAGATCCTATTTATAATTCCTTCAACTTTAATTTTACCAAAGAGGCATTTGTTTTAGCCAAAAACAACATTATACTGTATATACTTTTGTCAGTCTGAGACTGGAAAATCAAAACATGACCTGTTCTTGTTTTTTTAACATCTTTATTGGAGTATAATTGCTTTACATTGTTGTATTAGTTTCTGCTGTATAACAAAGTGAATCAGCTATACGTATACTTATATCCCCATATCCCCTCCCTCTTGCATCTCCCTCCCACCCTCCCTATCCCACCCCTCTAGGTGGTCACAAAGCACCGAGCTGATCTCCCTGTGCTATGAGGCTGCTTCCCACTAGCTATCTATTTTACATTTGGTGGTGTATATATGTCAATGCCACTCTCTCAAGTTCATCCCAACTTATCCTTCCCCCTCCCCATGTCCTTAAGCCCATTCTCTATGTCTGCGTCTTTATTCCTGTCCTGCCCCTAGGTTCTTCAGAACCATTTTTTTTTTTTAGATTCCGTATATATGTGTTAGCATACGGTATTTGTTTTTCTCTTTCTGACTTACTTCACTCTGTATGACAGTCTCTAGGTCCATCCACCTCACTACAAATAACTCAATTTTGTTTCTTTTTATGGCTGAGTAATATTCCATTGTATATATGCGCCATATCTTCTTTACCCATTCATATCTCCCCATCCCAGCCCCACTAGCCCATGAAGAAGAGAATCTCATTGGTAGCTGTTTTTTCTCAATGGTGCCGTGACCACAATCTGAACTATATCCAATAACGTAGATAGGATGATTTTAAATTATGTTGTCTTTAACTTTGTTTTATCAAGGAGGCTGTGAAATCTCTGACCCACCCTAGTCTTGTCTTTTCATTTGCAAAGAGAAGACTGTGCTCTTTGTAAGAGGCCTTAAATTATTACTGGAGCCATGGATGGAATTTTCATATGTAAGCTTATAGAAATGGCAGTAATTTTCTACCTGCCCTTTACTGAACAGACTACCTTTACACTTTTTGAGGAGTTAAATTGAGGACTAAAACTACAAATGTTTTACTACTTATTTTTTTTAAGATGACTGTTGTATTTATATGTATTAATGTGTTGTATTTAGGCAACCCGCTTATATCTTTTTTGTTCTCCAGCTGGTATTTCCTGTTTCCAGTGATACAAAATGGCTGTGATGGTTAATTTTATGTGTCAGCTTGACTAGTCTAAGTGATGCTAAGATAACGAGTAAAGCAGTACCTCTGGGCATGTCTGTGAAGGTGTCTCTGGGAGAGGTTAGCATTTGAATGGTAGACTGAGGGATGCAGAGGACCCTCACCAGATGGAAGATGCCGTGGGCATCTTCCAATCTGTTGAGAACCTGAATAGAATAAAAAAGCTAAGGGAAGACAAATTCACTGTCTGCTTGAGCTGAAACATCCATCTTCTCCTGCCCTGGGACATCAGTGCTTCTAGGTCTTGGGCTTTCGAACTCAGACCAGGTCTTACACCATCGTCCCGCCTCCCCCATTCTCAGGCCTTTGGACTCAGGCTGAATTACACCATCAGCTTTCCTGGTCCTCAGCTTGCATGTGGCAGGTGGTGGACCTTCTCGGCCTCCATAACCACGTGAGCCCGTTCCTATCATCAGTTTCCTCTTATATATGTCTCTCTATACACACCCCATAGGTTGTGTTTCTCTGGAGAACCCTGACCAGTACAGTGGCTCCTTCAGAAAAGACACCATCGAAGCCCAGCTTTCTCACAGGGGACTTTTCTGCTCTCAGGAGAACTTGGAAAAGGGCAGTCTGGCCTTCAGGGGACAAAGTGGAGAAAGGGTCTAGTGCTAAAAACACTCACATGGTCACATGGGGAATGGGAGCTATGCAATATGCCTAAGTTTCAGGCTCACTTTTCTAGAACCTGGGAGGGGAGGTGTGCCCATCCCTGTTCCGACTGGGGAGCCCCGTGTGGTTCAGGAGAGTCCCTGCAGACCGGCCACCAGTCTGAGCCCTGTTTTTCTGCATTGTGGAACCAGCAAAGACATGCCGGGCCTACGGGGGTGCTGACAGTACCTGCTGGTAGGAAGGAAGATGGGGTCCATGAGGCTCGAAAGTCTGGGGACTGAAAACAAGCCCAGGGACCCAGGGAAGGAAGAGCAGCTCAGGTCGCCACACTTGAGTCACCACACCAGCTCTAAGTCAGCACAAGGCTCTTAATCATCTTCCTATGAAAAAGGTGTGTCTGGAGACCCAGTGGCCAAGGGTGAGTCACAGGTAAGGTGGCCAACCATCCCAGTTTTCAGGGGACAGAAAGGTTTTCCAGGACTTTGGGTTTTAAAGCCAGGAAAGGAAGCCGGGATGAGTAGGTCACCCTAGGAGGGACAAACATGAAGGATGTAATTCATTCTAGGGCGCAAGCCATGTTCTGAATCGTCTGGTAAAGGCCATGCTCTCACCAGGAACCGCCCCCTCCCCGAAATGAGAACCGGCCATTCTAATTCTGCCTGTTCTCTTGCCGGTCCGAGGTCAATAGATCCCTCCCCATGGCCAGGCCCTGGCTTTCAGCCCCACGTTGGCCTCTGCTCCATCCTCCAGAGATGAACCAGAAAACAGATCTGGGAGAGGACAGCCTGGTGTCCTCTGCTACCCTGGTGAGGGCACCCACCCTGATTGCGCTGCATTTTCATTTAAAGCATTATATTTGCAAACCAAAAAAAGAAGGTCTAGAAATGCAGAACTCCACCTGCCTCTCAGAGAGAATAAATCCCAGGTGCATTTAAAAAAATGACAATCCTGAAAGGATTTATGAGTAGCAAACTGTAATTAAAAAACTAATCTTTTATCCAGAAAGCAGCACACATTCTTTTCTTAAGTTGTGTTTCTTTGTTAAAACGTCCTGCCTCTCAGAGGTGTAATATGTCCATCAGGACAAACACTGAAGCATGCCCATTTAATACCTTCCACACACCACATGGGTCCAGCAGGGATGTAGTTACAACAGAAAAACAGCAGGCATGGCCACCAAACCAATAAAAATGATGGAAATGACAATTTCTCAATTTCAGCCCCAGTCTATGCCTGGGCCAAAAATCCATCTGCTTGGGTTCAAATTCTGACTCACTCAGGCACAAGCCTCAGTTTCCTCATCTGTGGCATCCTCCTCTACTACTGGCGGTTAGCCTGAGGCCTAGTGGATAGCAAGTGCTCAGTTGCTATGACAATTCAACCTTCCTGTGAGATGCCATGTTTTTTTTTAATTAATTTTTATTGGAGTATAGTTGTTTTACAATGTTGTGTTATAGTTGTTTTACAATGTTGTGTTAGTTTCTACTGTACAGCAAAATGAATCAGCTATACATATACATGCATCCCCTCTTTTCTGGATTTCCTTCCCATTTAGGTCACAACAGTGCATTAAGTAGAGTTCCCCGTGCTATACGGTATGTTCTCATTAGTTATCTATGTTATACATAGTATCAATAGTGCATATATGTCGATCCCAATCTCCCAATTCATCCCACACTCACTTCCCCCCCGGTATCCATACATTTGTTCTCTATGTCTGTGTGTGAGACACCTTCTTGAATCTCACAGATGTGTCCCTTGCGATTGCAAAGGCAGCTTTGTAAATCTTGGCATTTCAAGGGAGCCAGGAGCCCTCAGGGACTCACCTGGTGGCCTTTTTGCTGGTGGGGAGAGGGAGGTCCCAAGAAAGGCTGCGATCCACTCTGGGCCACACAACAGGAAACCAGGGTGAACTCTCTGGACTCCCTCTTCGGGCTCTTTCCATGACAACTGGCTGTCATTCTTCTGTTGGACATGGAAGTACAGCCAAAAGGAAACCAGAGGGGATTTTTTGGTTTTTATTATTGTTCTTTTGTTGGTTTTGTTCAGTTCTGTTTTTTCTTTTTGTTTTTATGTGTTTGAGATTTTTCTGTTTTTTAAAGAAAGTTTTAAAGACCTTTTTTTTGATGTGGACCATTTTTTAGTCTTTATTGAATTTGTTACGCTTGCTTCTGTTTTATGTTTTGGTTTTTTGGTCCCGAGGCATGTGGGATCTTAGCTCCCCAACCAGGGATCAAACTCGTACCTCCTGCATTGGAAGGTGAAGTCTTAACCACTGGACCTCCAGGGAAGTCCCTGTTTGTTTGTTTTTGTTTTAATGAGACTTCCTCCATGTAAGCATAGGATGTAGAAATCTGAGTCTGCAGCTTGATGATGTGACAATTATAACCCTCTTCATTTTGGCGTGTAACAGAACATAGTCTCTGCTTTGGGTCCTTGATTGCTTTCAATGGAAGCTTAATCTCGGTGTACCAAAGTTATCCCCCCTCCCTGGGGTAGCACTTGAGCTTGGGCCTGCCGACATCGTGGTGAAGGATGGGTAGGCGGCACCCCCTATCCCACTGGGCCTGGCTTCTCGAAGGTCTGGCTTCAGCCTCTTTCTCTGCCCTCAGGCCCTTGAGAGGAGCCTCCCTCAGTGGCTCTTGTGCCCTCCCAGGCCCTCCTTCCAGGGAGAGTAGGGGAGCCCCAGTAGAAAGCAGCCTGAGCATCCAAGTACCACCAGCCCCTGCATCAGGGCACCCTGGGGAGAGAGAAGACCAATGTCATTCCTTTGACCCTGGATTCCAGAAGAAAGCAGCTGTGAGGAAGAACAAAGGAAAACATCCCTGCCAGGACAATTTCTCCCCACGCAGGCTGCAGGCAGGGTCCAGGAAGCCACAGACTGGGCTGTGGTTTGTAAACTTGCATGTGGACCTAGGCACAGAAGAGTCTTCAAAGACCCTAACATGTTTCCAGAGAGGGTCCTGGGCCCCTTCAAAAATCCCCCGAGGAGGCGTCCATCTGGCCACACACACTGCACCTGACTCTCTTGCATCGTGAGTATTAGTACAGAGAAAATTCGGGTAGTGATGGGTAGATAGATGAATAGGAAAGAGACAGAAAGGGGAGAGAGAGAGAATGAATGAGAACAAGAGAGAAGGCTGTTTGGTTTTTCTCTGTATCATATATGCATACACACTCATAAAGCCCTTTTTTTAAAACCCCTTCCGTGCTTTCAGCTTGCTGTGGACAATTTTCCATCCCCAGCTGAGTTCTTTGAAGGTGAGGAGAACTGTGTATACGTGTGAAGTTCTCTGTGCCTTATCGGTCTTAGACAATCAATACATAATAAATAAATCAAAGAATGCCTGATACTCTAAAAAATGTCTTACTATTTTCAGGCATGTGATTTGGGCAAAGAGTATGCATATGATCCAGATATAGATGCATCTGGGAACCACGACATTTTAAATTTAAAATAAATTATAACTAGAAGCCAGTAAAGGCCTGGTAAAGAAGGAACACGTAGAGAAGGGGAAAAATGAAGCCCTCCCTTCCATTTCACTCCCCAGTGGGTGTCACTGTTAACAATTCAGACTTCATTTCTTTAATAAAAACATTTTTTGAATTAACTTGGTGAAATTGAGAGCTATTCATTTTTTAAAACTTCATTTTTTTCTCTCCTAAATTTTAATTTCCTCCGTGTCTGCTTTTGTATTCTCTTTACCACGTTTTGTAGTCCTCAAACTATTTATTGAGTTGAGTTTGCAGGTTGTTTTAATGTGAAAATTCCATACATCAAAGCACGCACATCTACCTGAGGTGACTTTTGACCAATATCAAGATAAAGAAAGTTGCCATCACCTTAGAAAATTCTCCCATGCCCCTTTTCTGTCAAGCCTCCCACTCCAAGAAGCAACCACAATTCCGATTTGTTCCACTGTAGATGAGTTTTGTCTGGTCTAGGGCTTCATGTGAACACAAGGAGAGTGTACTGCTCCGTAAGCCTTCTTTTGCTCGGTGTAATGTTTTGGTATCCATCAATGTTGTTGTGTGTATCTATGGTCTGTTCCTTTTTTATTGCTGTGTAGCATTCCATTTTATTAAGATATCCCCATTTGCTGATCCGTTCTCCTACCCAGGAACAGCTGACATGTCTCCAGTTTTTCCACTCCAATGAATAGAGCTGCTGTGAACATTCCTGTATACGTCTTTTTGCGAATGTATGTTTCCGTTTCTCTTGGGGAAACACCTGGGTATGGTATTGCTGGGTCACAGGGTAGGTGTTTGTATAGTTTTATAAGAAGTTGTCACATCCTCACTAACATTTGCTGATATCGGTCTTTTTCATTTTAGGTAGGTCTGTGGTAGTATCTTTTTGTGGTTTTAATTTTCATTTCCCTGATGAGTAATGGTTGAGTGTTTTTCACGCCCCTATTGGCCATTTGAATATCTTCTTTTGTGAAGTGCCATTCAGCTCTTTCGTCCATTTTAATTGCATTGTGTTTTCATCACTGAGTTAAAGAGTTCTTTATATATCCAGGATACCATTTCTTTTTCAGATGTTCTGCAAATATTTTCTCCCAATATACGCTCGCCTCTAGTTTTTTTTTTTTTCCTTTGGCTGTGTTGGGTTTTCATTGCTGCGCACAGGCTTTCTCTAGTTGTGGCGAGTGGGGGCTACTCTTTGTTGCGGTGGCTTCTCTTTGTTGCAGAGCATGGGCTCTAGGCATGCGGGCTTCAGTAGTTGTGGCACACAGGCTCAGCAGTTGTGGCACAAGGGCTCAGTAGTTGTGGCACAGGGGCTTAGTTGCTCTGCGGCATGTGGGATCTTCCCGGACCAGGGATCAAACCCGTGTCCCCTGCATTGGCAGGCAGATTCTTAACCACTGCACCACCAGGGAAGTCCTTGCCTCTATTTTCTTAATGGAATCTTCTATCAGCTGTACTTTTTGATTTTGATAGAGACTAATTTATTGATTTTTCTTTTATGTTTTTTGCTGTTTATCAAACATTCGCCTGTCCCAGGTTATGAAGTTATTCTTATATGTTTTTCTTTAAAAGCGTTATGGCTTTACATTTAGGTCTGTGATTCATTTCAAATTAATCTTTGTACATAGTGTGAGAAAGGAGTTGAGGTTTTGTTTCCATATGAACATCCAGTTAATACAGCACCATTTTTTTTTGAAAAGACTTTTCTTTCTTCCATTGAATTCCTTTGGCATCTTATCAAAAACCAAATGACTGTAAGTAAGGACCTGTTTCCTGGCTCTCTATTCAGATCTATTCGCCAATCCTTCTGCCAGTACCACACTGTCTTGTACTGTGGTTTTATGTTTTCGGGTCAGAGTTTGAGCACTCCAAATTTGTTCTTCTATTTCAAGATTATTTTAGGTATTCTTTGCATGTCTATACAAACTTTAGATTTGGTTGGGATTGCAGTGATCCTATAGATCAATTTTTAGAGAACTGAAACGTCTTCACAACTTGATTCCAATCTGAGAACATGGATGTATCCCTCCACTTATTTGGGTCTTCCTTAATTTCTCTCAGTAATGTTCTGTAGTCTTCAATAGAGATCTTGCCCATCTTTTGTTAAATTTATTCCTGAGTCTTTTATATTCTTTGATGACATTAATGGAATTGTTTTTCAAGGTTTTTTTCCCCAGTTTTTGCTGCTAGTATATAAAAATACAATTGATATTTTAATATTAACCTTGAACCTTGTTCAATTGATGTATTAGTTCTAGTCATTGTTTTGTAGATTTCGTAGGATTTTCTACATAAACAATCATGTCATGTGTGGGGTTAATTATAATTCTTTTCCAGTCTTAATGCCTTTACTTCTTGTGCCTGCATTATTGCAATAGTTAAGACTTCTGGTTCAAACGTTGAATGGAATTAGTGGAAGTAGATACCCTTGTCTTGTTCCTGATATTGGGGGGAAAGCACCCAATATTTCACCACTAAGTATGATGTTAGCTGTAGGTTTTTCATAAATTGTTTTTATCAGATTGAGGAAGTTCTCTTTTATTCCTTATTTTCCAAGAGTTTTTATTATGAATGAGTGTTGAATTCTTTTTCTGTGTCTATTGAAATAATTATATAATTTTCTCCATCATTCTGTTAACTGGTTAAATTATATTGATCAATTTTTCTAATATTAACTCAAACTTGCATTTCTGGTATGAAGCTTACTTAAGTATGATGTATTATCCTTTTTATGTATAACTAGTTCAACTTGCTAATGTTTTGTTTGAAATTTTTGCACTTGTGTCCCTTCTACTTTTTTTTAATGTCTTTGTCAGGTTTTGTATTAGAATTATGCTGGTCTCATAAAATAAGTTCAGAGGTATTCTTGCCTCGTTTGTTCTTTGAGAGAGTTTATGAAAGATTTGCATTATTTCTCTCTTAAATGTTAGACTTAATGAAACTATTTTGAGCAAAGTTTTCTTTGGGGAACATTTTTTTATAATAAATTCAATTTCCTAAATAGATGTAGAGTTATTTAGATTTCTATTTTATCAAACATGAGCTATGGTAAGTTGCATTTTTCAAGGAATTTGTCCATTTCATCTAAGTTGTCAAATTTGTTGGTGTAAAGGTTTTAAAAATATTTTCGTACCATTCTTTCAATATCTGTAGCATTTTCAGTGTTGACCCCTCTTTTATTCTAATATTGATAATTTGCGTTCTCTCTCCTTTTCTTGATTAGTCTAACTAGAGTTGATCTTTTCTAGAGAACCAACTTTTGGTTCTGTTAATTTTCTCTATTCTTTGTTTTTACGTCATATATTCCTGTTCTTATATTTCTTTACTCCCGCTTACTCTGGGTTTACTTTTTTCTTCTTTACCCTTTTTTTTTTTTTTAGACTCAAATTAGAACCTGAAGGCAGTGATTTTAGACCTTTCTTCTTTTCTAATGTAAGTATGTAAAACTATAAATTTCCCTCTTAGCATTGCTTTAACTACAGCTCATGAATATTACTATGTTGTATTTTCATTATTATTCTGTTCAGAAGTTTTTCTAATTTTCCTTATGATTTCTTCTTTGGGGTTATTTAGAAGTAGGTTATTTGATTTCCAAATATTTAGGGTCATCCTAGATTTCTTATTGTTATTGATTTCTAATTTAATTCCACTTTGGACAGAGAAAATACTCTGTAGGATTTCCATCCTTTTCAACTTATCAAGACATTTTATGGCCTAACATATGTTTTATCTTGACAAAAGCTCCACATGTATCTGGAAAGAATGTGTATTCTTCAGTTGTTGGGTGTAGTGTTCTATAATTATTAATAGGTCAAGGTGGTGATGGTTTTGTACAGATAGCCTATGTCTTTATTGATTTTAGGCCTAGTTTTTCTATCAATGACTGAGGAGAGGTGTTAACATTTCTAACTATGATTGTGGTATTGTCTACTTCTCCTTTTAACCCTGCCATTTTTGCTTTGTGTATTTTAAAGCTCTGTTATTAGGCCCACATAACTTTATCATTGTAATATCTTCCTGTTGAATTGACGCTTATCATTAGGACGTGTCCCTTTCCACACCTGGTAGCACTCGTTATCATGAAGTTAACTTCATCTGATATTGATACAGCCACGCCAGCATTCTTATGCTTACTATTCTCATGGTATTTTTTTCCATTCATTCTCTCAACGTATCTGTTTCTTTCTGCTTAAAGTGGGTCTCTTACAGAAAGTGTTTTTATCCATTCTGACAATCTTTGCTTTTCATTGGAGTTTTTAGTCCATTAGCATTCAATGTAATTATTGATATATTTGGAGACAGGTCTTCCATTTTACTATTTGTTTTATGTTTGCAGCCTCTAATTTCTGCTCCTCTGTCCCTCTTTTCCTAATTTCTTCTAAAATTATTTTAATAGATTTTAGAATTACTTCTTAATTTATGTATTGACTTTTTAGCTATACCTTTTTGCACTTTTTGTTGATTGCCTATAGATTACAATGTATTTCCTTTCCTTTTACAATCTGCGAGAGTTAAGTGTGTGCCACTTTACATAAACTGTAGAAGCCTTACAATCGTATAGATCCATTTACCCCCAATCATTCTTTACACTATAATTTTTATATGCATTACATCTACATAATTATAAACCCCACAAGACAGCATTACAGATTTTTCTTTAAACAATCATATGTAGTTTAAATAAATTAAGTGAAAAAATAGTCTTTTATACTTATCCTGAAATTCACCATTTCCAATGGTATAATTGCTTTTCAGTCTGAAGAACTTTCGTTTTTCTTATTGTACAGGTCTCCTGATGATGGATTCTCTTAGTTATCTGAATTGCCTTTATTTTGTATTTATTATTGAAGGATATTTTCACTCTATATAGAATTCTGGGCTGACAATTTACTTCTTAGAGCAGTTTAAGGATGTTGTTTCACTGTCTCCTGGTCTCTGTTGTTTCTGATGAGAAGTTAGCAGGAGTTGCAGGAGAAGGTTGGTTCTGTTGTCCACAGGAGGCCTTGTCTGCATACATACGTGCATCACACACCGGGGAGGAACCTATAATCTTTGCTGACAATGATGTGCAGCATTTAAAAATCTCTACAGTCAGACCCAGTGCTTGAAAATTTTAGACCTAACATTACTCTGGCCCAGGAAGGATTTTAGTTGGAAATTATAGTTTATAGCCTAGGAGCTATTTTCCAAGATCTTTAAGGCTTACCAGCAATGACAATGAAAACAATAACGGTGATCACAATGATATCGTTGCCAATAGCTGCTACAACCTATTGACCCCATAATATGTGGTCATAGGTTATCTCCATCCTTTTAACAACCCACTTTGCGGTTGAAGAAAGACTCAGTGAGCATATGGTCTCTGTTCATGACTAATGCAGCCAGGATACAGTCATTGTGGCCCTAGAGCCGCCCCCCCCAACCTTTTTTTCCACTGTACCACAAGGCTGGCCCCTGGGCTGGGACGCTACCTCAGACCACAACCGCGTGATGACAGCCATTTCCTCCAATGGGCCCGAGGATACTTTTCTGTTTTGTTTTGTTTTACTTCTCTACCTCACAAGGGGCCTGTTTGGTGACTCAGAGGTCCTGTGTTGTAGCTCCAGGGGTGGGTCTGAAAGAAAAGGGTCTCCACCTGCAGGTGTCCTGGGCAGAGGACTTGATCCAGCTCCCTTCCCTCTAATCCCCAGATCTCAGCGGCTGGGTGGAAACTCCGTTCTGAGACCACAAGGCGAGAAAATGTCAGGGAGTAAGTTGGGCTAAGCTTCGAGGTTTGGATGTGAGACGTAGTTAGTCTACGTGGCTGGAGTGTGGTAACAAGACACATGGGCCCTTGAGGCTTGTCAGAAACCCTGATTGGCCTGGCAGCGTCTGACCTGCAGTCCCCTTCAGATATGACTGAGACAGGAGATTCGGTAAACATGGTCCCTGAAGAGCTTGCACGTTTCTTGGAAAAGGGATTTCCAGAGAGTTCTCAGAGCACATAAATAGCAGGGCCATCAAGACAAAGGTAACCATTCAAGGAATGGAGAAGTATATTCTCAAAAATTACACTCCAAGGCAGAGTTGTGGTTCAGAAAGGGGGTTTTACGTTGTTGCTGTTATTGTTTCAGTTTTGGCCTCAGAAAGGGTGCGCTGACCTGCTGTCAACAGTCTCTCGGCAGTGGGAAGGGGCATGCCTCACAGTGGGTAAAGGCATCTAGACCCTGACATAGATAGAAAGACATGGAGGACCCACCCCGGCCAGTCTTGGGGTGCACTCAAGAGAGCCCTGATTTGAGAGAGGAGTATTTCTTTATAGAAGCAAGCATCTGGGATATGTTTCCAGAGAACTTGCCATGACTTGTAATGTAGTTTCTCCCCGCTGCCTTCTGCAGTTTGGGTTGCTATGCATCTCTGATGGACCAAAAATCTAAGTCTTGAGTTAGACTCTCTCAACTCTGAGCATGTAAGACCCAAAAGGATGAGGGAGCTCCAGCACAGCCGGAAGCACTTGGAGGAGAAATCCTCAGATCCTATCAGATCCTATTGTCTTGTTGGACTCCTGGGTTAATTTCTGCATCTCATCGATGGTCTACCCCAGGCTACCTTCCACTACACGCCACCCTCCTGGCCGTGCCCTGTTGACAACCTGCTTATTTTCCACTAAGTACTAATGGGAGCCTATCTCAGAAGAGGAAAGAATCAGAAAAGTTCCTTGCAATGTGTTACAGTAGAACTTCACTTCTCCAACAGGCTCCTTTTCAGATGGCCATTCCAACTCTCTGGGAAGACAGATCTCAGAGAACAGAGAGATGTGATTGGAGATGACCCTCACTGTGCTTCTTGGGCAGCCGCTGAACCAGAAAATATGCCTGCAGGGAAAGCCTCCTTTGGGGAAGTGAAGAGGCTAAAGTTCTTTATTTTGAAAATAGAGAACAACCTTCCTCACAATCCTGTCCCCCTTCTTCCCTTCCACCCAGAATATCATCCCCTCCCCCCTGAAAATGAAGAGTTAGTCAAATTTGAGGGACAAGTGGGTGATGATGAAGAAATAGCTGGAGAACAAACTCTGTCTTTGAGCCGTGAGTTTCTGAATGTCAGAGGCAGCTGTTCCCCAGGGCAGAGACCAAGCCAGGCCCTCACCCATTTGAACACCCTCTATGCACAAGGGCTTGAAGCTCTTGATGGATGGAAGTAACCAGTGAGGAAGGAGAGAGAAGAGGAAAGGAAGGAACCCAAATGTGGATTTGCCATTCTTTGTTGTCACAACACACACACATACACACACCTGCACTCTGGCCCCGTGGTCCCTGTTTGGAATCTAAAAGCCCACCGTGCAACCAGGTAGTCATGAACTGGTCATCAAGTCATCTGAACCTCTCACATAGCAAGGGGCACAGAGACTTTAAGGACATGATTATAAGACCCCTTCAAGGCAGCTGATGACAGGACAGGGGTCTACACTGAAGTCTGGGGCACCGAGGCCTGGGTCAAGGGGAGGGCTGGGCTCTATTGATCTTGTGTGGGGTGATCTTCCTGGGTAGAAGCTCATTCAGGGGATTTACAGGTTGGGTCTGATTATATCTTTTGTTCACGTTCTTCTAGATTAGAGGGACAGCATATACTGCTTTTAAGATGAACTCTGTAGATGACTTTCTCAATCAGAAGTTCTGTAAGCAATGTTTTGATCAACATTTAGGAATGTAGAGAGAATAGTTAAATATCTGTTTAACTGGTGATGGAGGGACATGTTCGTATTTAAAATAAGACATGAGTTTGGAAATGGTGCTTTTTTCCATCTTCACATTCCTCACAGCACCAGTATCTCTGTCATCACCAGATCCCTTTCTGATTGTGGTACAGTATGTTCACAAACATTGCATCATTTCAATGCAGTGACTCAGAGTCCGAAGGATGCACCCCCAAGAAGAGCAAGTTGCACAGCCACTGACGGAACATGAAGATGATTGAGTTTTACCTGCATCCCTTAGGTTTGTGGTGGTTGTTTCAACCCCTGGCATCGCCAGGCAGGGCGTTACATTTCTTTGCCTGCTCTTAGTGACCCGATCAGCATCTCAAACTAACCTTCTCTGAGGATGTTGGAGTCAACGGTTCTTTCCCGGATACGAATTTGTGCTTCAAAATAAACTGTAAAATCATCAAGCAAATCGATGCCCGCTAATGTGAGAAGTTGTATGAGGATTTGACTCTAAAGTGACTTCCTTTTCCACAGTCAGAGTTTAGAAACCAAAGCAAACCTGGCCGTAGGTTTGAGTATATCTCAGAAGCAATGGGGCGTGGCTCAGTGTGTGCTGACAAGGTCACTGTGAAGGTGGGTGACCAGTGCCTTAGCAAGTCTGGACCTGAGGGCTGGACCTCTTAAGCCCAGAAGGGCCAACGGAGGTAGGCTGGTCCACTTGCCATCCACAGGCAGAGATTCTGCAGGCCCCGGGGGACAGAGGGCTGCCCGAGGCCAGAGAGCAGAGGACCACTAGGCTGAGGCTCAACCCGGGTCCCTTACTCAAAGCCTCTGCCCAGGGCTTGCCCTTCCCCCTAAATATATGTGCCCCAAATTGTCACCAGATCTCAGGAAAGCACTGGCTTTGTCTGGAATAAACACTAACCCCACAGCACACCCAGTCATTATCAGATGGGCAGTTCTCATCTAGGTCTTGTGGCTTTCCTGGGGTTTTCTCGGGTGTCTCTCTCCCAAATCTTTCCCCCTTTCTTTGATTATATTCACATAAACATTCATCTTTGTAGCCCTAACGCATTCACAAACATCGCTCAGGTTACCCATCTGGATTTCCCTGAGTAGTGCCTGGTGGAGTCCCCTTCGCAGCTGCCTGTCAACTATTGTCCAAGGTCCAGCCCCAGCTGCCCCGGCCTGTCCAGTGGCTCCATTTTCTCTTCTCTTTCCCCTACTCCTCTCCTGGGAAGATGTATCTGAGGATCCTGAGGGAGGAGACCTGAGGTTCTTCCCTCGGGCAAACAGGGCTAGATGGATGACATAATCCCTTTAAGTCTTACAAAAACAACCTTGTGGCTCTTGGCTCTCTCGGGCTCTCATTTTGGTTGCCTCAAGGCACCAGGCAGAAGGCCAGGGAGCCCAACCCCAGCGTAGAGACTTGCCGGGCTCCAGGGAGCACCCACGATGAGCTGTCTGCCGCTGCCTGCTCCCCCTGGCCAAGGACTCTGGCCCACAGAACCTTACAGCTCTGAGACAAGCCCTGAAACTCCCCCTCACGCCTCCTAAAGTCTGCAATTGCTTGATCACACGCTGCTTCATGCTGACTTCCACTTCCCCTCTTTGCAGATAACTTGATGTCAGAAAGTGATTCCGCTGCTGCTCTAGCCCTGGGAAAGGGCAGGTTCCATGGAAGGCTGAACGCCTATTGTTCCGGGTCATTTTAAAGAGGGGTGAGATGTCGTGAAGAAAAATGAAGACAAAATACTGACGGGTGCTGAACTTACAACACTTAAGGGGAAAAAGCCTAAATGTTCATCAGGAATGGAACGGATCAACAAATCATGGCATATTCCCGCAATGAAATACTGCCTACCAACAAAAATGAATGACCTACAGATGGACACAAAAACGTGGATGATTCTACCAGACATCACATGTGAAAGGAACCGGACTAAAGAGCATATACTATACGGTTTCATTTATATAAAGTTCTAGAACAGGCTAAGTAATCCATGCTGATAAAAGTCAGAGTAGTGATTACTGAGGAGCAGGGGAGGAGGGTGGATTGACTGGTAAGGAATATGAGGGAGCTTCTTAAAGTGTCCTCTGTCTCATTCAGGGCGGTGGTCACAAACACACAGGTATGTGTGTAAAACTCCATTAAGTTCTACCTTTAAGAATTACGCTCTTTGCGGTATGTATGTTATACCTCAATAAAAACTTAAAAAAAAAAAAGACAAAAGGAATGAGTAGTCAATGGAGGAAAGAAGAAGAATGAAAGGCTCAGAGAAGGAGTGTAAGAGGACAGAGAAATCCAGGAAGAGCACCTCAGTAAAAGGGCAACAGGGTTGACTAATGTAGAGAGACTCTTAGATGTGGTGGCTGAGAAATTATTTGTCCTGACAGAAGAATTTCAATAGGTTAGCCTCAACTTGAAAAAAAAGAGCAAGATTAAAGAAATCCACGGATTATGATGTTCTTGTTAGATTGTGAAGGAAAGCTCATGCTGACCACTTGCCAGCTAGGTCTGGGAACCCAAGAGTGAATGCAAAGAAGGCAAGTGTATGGGGGTTACTCCAGCTTGGAGATGAACAATGCAGACTTGGCCCAAAGATGAGAATTCTAGGAAAGTAAAGATGCCTCTCAGAAGGAAGACTCATGATGATAGAAAATGATGACAGTATTTGTATTATCAAAGTCCCAGAAAGAGAAGATAAATAGAGGGGAGCTGAAAAAAACATGTGGAGAAACAACGGTGGGACACTTTTCCAACTTTGGCAAAAGACAAACTTGTAGATTCAAGAAGCTCAGAGAATTCTAAATAGGATAAACTCAAACAAATCAACACTAGACACATCATAATTAAACCACTGAAAACTAGGAACCAAGGAAACATCTTGAAAGCAGCCAGCAAAAAAATGACCTGTTGTTTATAGAGGAGCAATTATTTAAAGGACTGCAGATTTCTCATCAGAAACCATGTAGGCCAGAAAGCAATGGAACAATATAAAAACAAACAAACAAAAACCAAACAAACAAAAGAAAAACTTCTTATTTTAAAATAATTATAGATTCATACGAAGTTGTAAAGATAAGTTCTCATGTACTCTTCTCTATAGTTTCCCCCTGTGGTTAACATCTTACCTAAGTACAGTATAATAAGAAAACCAGGAAATTGACATGAGTAAAATGTGTGTGTGTGCGTGTGTGTGTGTGTGTGTGTGTGTGTGTGTGTGTGGTTCTATATCTTTTATCACAGATGCAGATTCCTATAACCACCACTGCAGTCAAGATACAGAACCATTCCCTCACTACAAAGTACTCCCTCGTGCTACCCTTTAGAGTTACACCCACTACTCCCTGGTAATTGTTAGTCTAATCTCCGTCTCTATAATTTTGTATAAATGGAATCATGCAATATGTGATCTTTTGAGATTTGCTTTTTTTACTCAATATAACACCCTTAAGATCTATTCAAGTTGGTGCATGTATCAAGAGTTTCTTCCTTTCTATTACTGAGTAGTTTTCTATGGTATGGGTGTATCATTTTGTTTAATCATTCTTATACTGTAAGACATTTAGCTTGTTCACAGGTTTCGGTTATTACATGTAAAACTGCCATAACGAATCATGTACAAGTTTTTGTGCGGCACTAAAGCTTCTAGTTACCTGGCATAAACGTCCAGGAGTATAATGGCTATGTCATATAGAAAGTGTATGCTTAGTTTGTTAAGAAACTTCTCAACTATTTTCCAGAGTAGCTGTACCATTTTATATTCTCACCAGCAATGTAGGATATCTGGTTTCTTACCATCTGGGCCAGCATTTGATATTGTCACTATTTTAAATTTTATTTCAGCTGTTCCGATAGATATGTAGTAAGATCTGATGGTGGTCTTAATTTGCATCTCCCCCATGGCTAGTGAAGTTCAAGATCTTTTCACGTGCTTATTGGCCCCCATATATCCTCTTTGATGAAATATCTCTCCAATTCTTTGACCCAAGTTCTATTAGGATTGTTTATTTTTTTATTGTTGAGATTTGACAGGTCTTTATAAATTCTAGACATGAGTCCTTTATTGAATATTGACTATTGGAATTATTTGAAAATACTTCCTTGTAATATGCAGCATGTATTTTCATGCTTTTAACAGGGTATTTCACCAACAAATGTTTTTAATTTTTGTAAAGCCCAATTTATCAATTTTCATTTTATGGAATGTGCTTTAAGTGTCACGCCCAGTTTTAAAATAATGAATTGAATTTCCTTCACAGTTATAAAGTTGTTTATATTATCTATTTCATATTGATGAGTTGTGGTAGCTTGTGCTTTTTAAGCTTAAATTTAATGTAAGTTGCCAAATGTATATATGTAGAGTTATTCATACTATTTTCTTTTTTTTTTTTAACATCTTTATTGGAGTATAATTGCTTTACAATGGTGTGTTAGTTTCTGCTTTATAACAAAGTGAATCAGCTATATATATACATATATCCCCATATCTCCTCCCTCTTGCATCTCCCTCCCACCCTCCCTATCCCACCCCTCTAGGTGGTTACAAAGCACCGAGCTGATCTCCCGGTGCTATGCGGCTGCTTCCCACTAGCTATTTATTTTACATTTGGTAGTATATATAAGTCCATTCCACTCTCTCACTTTGTCCCAGCTTACCCTTCCCCTTCCCCGTGTCCTCAAGTCCATTCTCTACGTCTGCGTCTTTATTCCTGCCCTGACCCTAGGTTCTTCAGAACCTTTTTTTCTTTTTTAGATTCCATATATAGGTATTTGTTTTTCTCTTTCTGACTTACTTCACTCTGTATGACAGTCTCTAGGTCCATCCATCTCACTACAAATAACTCAATTTTGTTTCTATTTATGGCTGAGTAATATTGCATTGTACATATGTGCCACATCTTCTTTATTCATTTTTATCGATGGACACTTAGGTTGCTTCCATGTCCTGGCTATTGTAAATAGAGCTGCAATGAACATTGTGGTACATGACTCTTTTTGAATTATGGTTTTCTCAGCGTATATGTCCAGTAGTGGGATTGCTGGGTCATATGGTAGTTCTATTTTTAGTTTTTCAGGAACGTCCATACTGTTCTCCATAGTGGCTGTATCAATTTACATTCCCACCAACAGTGCAAGAGGGTTCCCTTTTCTCCACACCCTCTCCAGCATTTATTGTTTCTAGATTTTTTGATGATGGCCATTCTGACTGGTGTGAGGTGATACCTCATTGTAGTTTTGATTTGCATTTCTCTAATGATTAGTGATGTTGAGCATCCTTTCATGTGTTTGCTGGCAAGCTGTATACCTTCTTTGGAGAAATGTCTGTTTAGGTCTTCTGCCCATTTTTGGATTGGGTTGTTTGTTATTTTGATACTGAGCTGCATGAGCTGCTTGTAAATTTTGGAGATTAATCCTTTGTCAGTTGCTTCATTTGCAAATATTTTCTCCCATTCTGAGGGTTGTCTTTTGGTCTTGTTTATGGTTTCCTTTGCTGTGCAAAAGCTTTTAAGTTTCATTAGGTCCCATTTGTTTATTTTTGTTTTTATTTCCACTTCTCTAGGAGGTGGGTCAAAAAGGATATTACTGTGATTTATGTCATAGAGTGTTCTGCCTACGTTTTCCTTGAAGAGTTTTATAGTGTCTGGGCTTACATTTAGGTCTTTAATCCATTTTGAGTTTATTTTTGTGTATGGTGTTAGGGAGTGTTCAAATTTCATTCTTTTACATGTAGCTGTCCAGCTTTTCCCAGCACCACTTATTGAAGAGGCTGTCTTTTCTCCATTGTATATTCTTGCCTCCTCTATCAAAAATAAGGTGACCATATGTGCGTGGGCTTGTCTCTGGGCTTTCTATCCTGTTCCATTGAGCTATATTTCTGTTTTTGTGCCAGTACCATACTGTCTTGATTACTGTAGCTTTGTAGTATAGTCTGAAGTCAGGGAGCCTGATTCCTCCAGCTCCATTTTCCTTTCTCAAGATTGCTTTGGCTATTCGGGGTCTTTTGAGTTTCCATACAAATTGTGAAATTTTTTGTTCCAGTTTTGTGAAAAATGCCATTGGTCATTTGATAGGGATTGCATTGAATCTGTAGATTGCTTTGGGTAGTATAGTCATTTTCACAATGTTGATTCTTCCAATCCAAGAACATGGTATATCTCTCCATCTGTTTGTATCATCTTTAATTTCTTTCATCAGTGTCTTACAGTTTTCTGCATACAGGTCTTTTGTCTCCTTAGGTAGGTTTATTCCTAGGTATCATACTATTTTCTTATTAACCTTCTGAGGTCTGCAGGACCTGTAGTGATTTTTCCTGCTTCATTCCTGATATTGGTAATTTGTGTCTTCTTTCCCTTTTCTGGTCAGTCTTGCTAGAGGTTTGTTAATTTTATTGATCTTTTCAAGGGCTGGCTTTTGTTTCATGAATTTTCTCTCTCTTTTTTTTTTTTTGTTTTGTTTTTGTTGTTTTTTTTTGTTTGCTTTCACTTTCATTGCTTTCTGTTCATATCTTCTTATTTTCTTCTTTCTGCTTGCTTTGGGGTTATTTTTGCTCTTCTTTTTCTAGTTTCCTGAGGTGAGAGTTTAGGTTACTCATTTGAAAAGGTTCCTCTTTTCTAATGAAAGCATTAACAGTATAAAATTTCTTCTAAGCGTTGCTTTAAAAATCCCACAAATGTTGATGTGTCGTATTTTCATTTTCATTCAGTTCAGTGTCTGCTTCCCTTGAGACTTCCTCTGTGAACCATGGATTATCTGGAAGTAGGTTGTCTAGTTTTTAAGTATTTGAGATTTTCCTGTTATATTTCTGTATGACACTGGGCAGTGGCAGCTGCCAGATCCCTGAGGTCTGGGGGTCCCTGGATGGTGCTCGGCCTTCAGCATGA
Source organism: Phocoena phocoena (assembly GCF_963924675.1). Lineage (NCBI taxonomy): Eukaryota > Metazoa > Chordata > Mammalia > Artiodactyla > Phocoenidae > Phocoena > Phocoena phocoena. The sequence continues at coordinate 10,654,945 of NC_089232.1, read as the reverse complement.
GAGAAGGGGAAGCTTCGTATGGATCATGGCAGGTGTAGGACAGGTTAGAAATGTCATTCAGTATGTGATGCACGGCCCTGTGAGTTGCATTCCCTAGACTGCTCAAAGCAGGAGGAAGCCTCAGAACTGAATGTTCATTGCTGTTTTAATACTTTACCCCTTCCAGATGCCATATTAGCATTTTAATAGGGCTTTCCAGTCCACAACCCCAGGAGTCACTGTTGCACTCCAGGCTGTGGCTGAGCTCCGAGAAGAGGGTGAGGAGTTGATGTAGGTCAGAGGCTCCCCAGGGGGACACCGTCACCAGCAGAGGGCTGAGGCTGCCTCCAGGGCAGACAGGGAGGGTGAAGGATGGAAAGGAACTTGAGGAGCATGGGGAGTGGTAGTGCCGTCCCCTGGGAGTGGGAGGAAAGACATTCGGGGCAGCATGAAGACAGAAATAGATTAATTTTATTCTCTCATGGATGAATGGCTATGTCTGCCCAGAAACAGAGGCGGGTTCCAGAGTTATGACTGTGTTAATTGCCATCCAGGCAGGGACAAGGAGGAAGGACCCAGGGATGGGGCGAGGGGGAGGCCAGGAGGAGTGCTTAAAAGCCCTTTGTTCTCTGTGGGAGAAGAGTTAATGGTGGCGGTGGAAGCAGTAACAGAGCCGGTGGTGGTGAGGGTGGTGTGTGTGCGTGTGTAGAAGTGAGGTGGAGCGCTTGGAGCCGGGCCTGAGAACATCACTAAATATTCTCTCACATCTCACTCGGGCAACTTCACAGTCTGTGGCTGACTCAGCCAATGCCATGGCCTCCCATGTCCCCCGATCGATCTGAGCTCCAAGGTCCCTCCCCCACCTCACACTCCCTCCAGTGCCCCCAAGGCCACAGGAGACCCTGGTGCCCCCAGCACTGTTCCACCTCAGAGTCTTAACTCCGTCTGCAGTTTTCCCACCCACTCTCGTCTTCCCCAGCTGCTTTACTCTCAGCAGACACGACCACACGGAGACCCCGGTTCCACCCGGCCGCATTCCCCTACTTCTGCGTTCATGACCGTCTTGGCTTCTAGGGCTTCTCATTTCTAATCCTTCTCTCCATCATCCTCGAATCTCTTCCTCCCTTATCTTCCCATAGCACCTGCCCAGGAAAACCCCAAACCCCCAAAGCAATCCAGCTGGTCACACCCAGGATGTGGAGGACCGCTGAAGAAATCACACCGGTAGGTGTGCGGTGGAGCTTCTCTGGTTGGGTCCCAGCTGGACCAGCTTCCCTGTGCCCAGCGAGCTGCTTCCTCTCTTCAAGGCCCCAGGCACTTCTGCTCCCAGACTCTCTGTCCTCAGATGTTCTTACCCCTTTCAACAAAAGGACCCACTCTCCCTGCCTCTGGAATTAACTCTTCTCATGCCCAGCTCTGCACATAACCTTACTTTCCTCCTTCCCCTCCTTTCCAGCAGAATCTAAATCTTGGGATCACATCCCTCCCCCTTTTCAGAACCGGCTAAGTCTCTGCGTCAGCCTCCTTCTCACCGTCTTCTTGAGAAACGGAGCCATTTGGGGGTAGAGTTCGCAGGTAGAGCATTTGACTGCAGAAACAGAGCCATTTTCTGAAAGACCATTTACCAAACGCCAAATCTCACTGTGACCAAAAAGCCAACTTATTAAAGATCAGTTTGCCCAGTGACCGATTCCACAGACTGCCAAAGCCCCCAAAACGTATTTCTCTTAATTACTTACAAAATGTGTCATGATAGGTGTTGCACAGGAAGTTTCAAAAGCCGTTAATGATGCTTTTCAACATTTTGGCTGTTGGTGTTTCTCTAGTTTAGAAGTTTTATTTTTGGTGTCTCCACCACTGTTTTATATTGGATTTATGGGTATGTGATTCACATTCTAAAGCTGACTACTTCTCAAAAATTACTTAGAAAAGGTTTTGGTAATGCATGAGGCTTTAACCTTTGGTTTGCAGAGGAGATAGTTTGCCCTTCAAGCGTAATTTTACACCAATTTGCAACTTCTCTTTTTTTTTTTTTCAAAGTGGTTTGGCAGTCAGCCAAATAAATGTTTCTTCTGCATGTTAATTTTCACATATCCATGACAACTTCCCCAATGGCAAAATCCCAAAGTGGGAGCTATAGTTCAATTTAGGTACAAGTCTTTAAATTAGAGTTGACAGTAAACACAGTTGAGGGAAAATCCATCCACTGGCACCAAATATATATATATTGGGCATTCAAGAAGTGCCCTGCTTCTGAAATATGGAAACCCACATAAGATTGACATTTACCAGAGATGGACTGAGAAATCTACAAGGAAATATCTGGTGAAAAGACACCTGAAAACTTGTAAACCAAGCTAAACTACTAAACATATGTGAAAAAGCAAACCAAACCTACAGGAAAATCTTCAGTGTTGTAGAGACCATAGCACACACATTTCTATAATTTTTAAAGTAATAGAGTAAAACAACTTTTGGGGGAATTCCAGGGATCACTCATCAGGGAAATGATAGACAAGAAATGAAATATTCTTCAGCAAACTGATTTTCAATAAATCAGTTTTCAATTAATTGGCCTTTGGTAAATGGTGATTGGTTATTTGTCAAATTGACCTATTTCTTCAACCTCTCTGTCTTTCCTGGGTCTTTCCCTCCGGAAGCCACGCATCAGGTACCTGGGGCTCCCATACCTGCTAGCCTCCTTCCTGTTACAGTCAGTGAATTGGGCTGGAGTACCAGCCTTTAACCTGGTACTTTGTAACCTCTGCTGCTGGATTCTCCCCCTCATTCACACTCTGATTCTTAGGGCTGTTTCCTTCTCTTCTCCCCACATTGATCTAAGACCCCCATCCCTAATTAAGCCCTCTGAACTCTACTCTCAAAAAGTACTTGGGGGCTTCCCTGGTGGCGCAGTGGTTGAGAGTCCGCCTGCCGATGCAGGGGACACGGGTTCGTCCCCTGGTCCGGGAAGATCCCACATGCCGCGGAGCGGCTGGGCCCGTGAGCCATGGCCGCTGAGCCTGCGCGTCCGGAGCCTGTGCTCCGCAACGGGAGAGGCCGCAGCAGTGAGAGGCCCGCGTGCCGCAAAAAAACAAAAACAAAAACAGAAAGTACTAGGGCATGACCGACCTTTACTGAGGTTTGAGGTTACCTGGCCAAGCAGGTAACTTCAGGTGGGAGGCCAGTCAACCCAGCTCTGCCAACATCACCCCTTTTCCTCCAGGCATGCCGCTGGGTCCTCCCCTTTTCAGCCCCTCCTTTTTGCTGTTCATGCTTCTTCCCTCTCTCTGGTCCTTCTTCAGTCACTCCTGTTGAGTTTTCTTATAGAACACCTCTCACTCTATCCTACTTAACTGCTTCCACGCACAGATGGGAGAAATTCACCCTCCAGAGCCAAGCAGGCTTCGGAAGCTGTTGTCAAAGAAACCTGACCCCTCCTTTGCAAGAGAGAAAAGGTGCTGTATGTCTATATATTGCAATGGAAAGAAACCCACTATGCATCTACATGCACTGAAATCTCCCACCTTGACACATCCTCTCTCTTGACCCTATATCCCCCTCTCCATCCTGACTTTTTTTCACAGCCAAGTTTCCTGGACCATCTACTGATACTCACCGTTTCTCCTTTGTCCCAACCAGTAGACACTTCCTGATCTTTTTCTTTCCTAACCTCCTTGTAACATTTGACATAGTAGATACCTCCTTCCAGAAAACTCTTTTTTGTCCAGCTGCTCTGGCCAGGGCTTCTCAATCTCTTTTGCGCTGTCCTTTTCTCTTATTGCCTTCTTAGAGGTCATTGAGTCCAGCTCTGGCCTCAGGACTCACCTGTTCTGTACGCAGACCCTGGTTGGTCCCACCCACCCATGGACTTAACCACCTCTGCTGTGCTGCTATGGGGTCTCAGCTCGTTGCCCTTGGCCATGCTCTGGGCAGCTCAGGACAACACTTGGTTGTCTCCTCGGTGTCTAGAATTCAACACCTACAAAGTGAACTCATTCTCTTTCCCCCAAGTATGTGTCCATTGTCTAAGCCAGCAAGCTCCCTTACCCACCACCACCAAACCCAAGCTGGGCAGAATCTCCTCTTTCATGCCTCTGAAAGCCACTTTGCTCTCCCCATCCCACTGCTGCCGGCGGAGCAGGGCACTCATCACTCCCTCCTTGGGGTAAGACCATTGCCCTTGGCCTTCCAGATCTTCTAATCCACACCCAACACGGCTGCCAAAGGAATCTTTCCTTAATGCGAAGTTAGCCATACCCTACCTCCCCTGGCTTGACAGTATGGGGCTCAGAGCTTTCAAGATGACATTTCAAGCACACAGGGCCTTTTGTCATCTAATCTCTTCTCTCTCCAGCTCCCCAGTTCAACGTAGGCTCCATGTCTTCTGGGAAACTTGCCTGACCCCTGCTCCTGCTAGGTGTTCTGTGCCTCACTAGCGGCCCACATTACTCTGATGAGGGACTTCACTGTCTGTGAATTTCTAGAGGGCAGGCCTGGTCTAACTCAGCTTCATCTCTCCAGAGTCTAGCTCATGGTAGGTGTTCCAAAATGTTTGATAAAGACAGGAGGGATATCTCAGGCTTCTCAGCTCATAAGGTCTCTGCTGAGACCTTGACATTGTGCAGGAGGCAGAGATAGGGACCCGTACAGGGAAACCCAAAAGTCCAAGGGTGCTACGACTTGGCTGAGAGACTTCTGAGGACCAAGGCAATCGGGGGAAGTGCAGCCTTCCTCCTACTTGGGAAGATGTAATTTCCATCATTCTGTCTCCCCAGGACTCTGCTCAAGGAGGCTTCTGCCGTGGCAGGTGAAGGTGGTTCTTCTGGAAGGGTCTGTCCTGCTGTGAAGGTGGTCAGTGGTGCTTGGACAGCATAAAGGTGCCACAGACATTTGTTGACTGCAAACAGGAAGTGCTTTTGGCTTTGCCTCAAGGCAGGGGCGCATTTTATGTGCCAAGACCTCCCCTTCTGCCCCATTATGCTTGACTTAAGAGAGACTCCGGCCCCCTCTCGGCTTGCCTTCTGAGCACTGAGAGGACAAGCATGGTTCTGTGGTGGCAGTTGGAGGGGACATATGATTCAGAGCCTTCTCTGGTGAGGCCACCAGTCCTTGAGGGGCTTCGCTGCTGGGCCGCTTCTTAGATGCCACTGAGCTGTGACCAAACAGTCCAGGAATACTTTCCCAGACCGGTGGCCATTGGGCGCTTCAGGTATAGGTGTCACCAAGAGGGCAGCCAAGAAGGAGGTGGCACCTGGTACCCAAGTCCAGTGCCACAGGCCAATTCCTCAAGCCAAGGGAGACAGGCACCTGACTCACCATGACAGGACAGGACCCTTGCCAAGTCCTTCCTGAGAGGGGGAAGAGCCACTTCCAAATAAACACAAAGCTGGGTCTATAAAACATGGCCTTCCTGGCATCGGTGGTCAGAAGTGGCAAGCCTGCCAAAGCTCTGCGATGCATGGCGTGCCTGGCATCAATGGTCAGAGGTAATGAGCTTGCCAAAGTTCTATGAAAAATAGCTTTCCAAGGTATAGAAACCAAAGGGAAACACTGCAGGTACTTAACTGGCTTGGAGCCACGGTGACTTAACTAGTCTACGGAAAATCAGTCAACGCTCATATTAGTCATCAAATTGAAATATCGATAAAGGACTATGCTTTAGTCTAATACACTAACAAAAATTAACATTTTAATGACAATTTGTAACGTTGGGAAGGATATGGTAAAACTGTTATCTTCACACATTGCTCTTGACAGTATATATTTGTACAGTCTCCCATGGAGAGCAATTTATCATTATCTGTCAAGAATTGCAAGAGTTCATGACCCTCTCTCCAAAGAAAATAAAGCAAGATATGGAGGAAAGTTTCATTAGAGTGTTAATTGTCATTTTGACAGATGTATCAAGTGTTCAAATTATAGTGCATGACAAACGTTTTAATATTGTGTTAGGTATTGAAACGATGACCGTGAGAACAACGCGGCAACATGGAAAAGTGCCTGTGACAATAACAGGACATGAGTCCGCGTGTGTCTATAAGGATGACAAGCGAGTGAAACAGCGTTCACAGCAAAGTGGAATCTGAGTCAATCCACCAAAATGATAACCGTGGTTGTGTCTGGGGGTGAAAGCGATGGGGGATTATTTTTTCTTTTTCAAATTTGGTATAATGTGATATAACAAGAAAAATTTTTTTTTAGAGATTGGAGGGTTGCCGAGTGGAGATAAAAAAGACAACTGAGAATCCTCTTCAGGTGGGTGGGAAGAAGCCTTTCAGGCAAGAAAGGCAGGGTAGCCCGACCTCCCAGAGCTGGATTCTGCTTTGGTTTGGACAGGGCAGGGTGCAGGCTGGGCACAGAAGAAAGGACAGGCCTTTGCTATACTGCTTTTTCTTGGGATCTGAAGAAGTCTGGGGATGTGACAAGCTGATCTTAACTGGGGAAAGGTTGGAGATCTCGCACAAGGCCCGTGTGGGAAGGCTTTTGGCTCTAAAATGGGCAGTCTCTCAACGAATCTGGCATGGGCCCATGAGAACCCCAGGGGGAGCCTGAGGAAGTGATGGTTTCAACACTGCTCCAAGGAACCGGTGAGGAAGGAGGCCAAGGAGAAGGGATGGGTGAGGGGCGGCAGGCAGGGAGCTGTGAGGTTCTCACGGGCAGTGACAGTCACAATGCCTGGGCTTGGAGGAATAAGAGGAGGCGTTCTGGTCCTCCAGTGGGAGGAGGGTGGAGCATGGCTTTGAGATGTACTCATGATCGTGTCTTAAGAGAGCAGGCTCAAGTTGAAGGAGACACTAGGCCAGGTGCATAGGGCACACACATAGCCCAAAGCCTAGTGTCAGAATTTTGTGTAGAAAGAGGCAGCTGAACAAATAGATGGATGAATAAGTGAACGCATGAGGCTTTATGCAAAGCACGGGAGTGTGATAACATGGCCGAAACTGGATCTGACATTGTCCCATCTCAACTCACCGTGTGTCACAGCAGCTAGCTCTTAGAAACATCAAAACACGTCTTAAATAATCCCTACGGAGAAACTTTATCAACCAGAAAGCATGTATGGAGATGCTGTGAGCTCCTTAGGGCCAAGCCTTGTAGGATACAAAGAGCCCCAAGACAGAGTTCCATCCTACGAGGGGCACCTCATCACTCCCCTACCCCCACAGGTAGGTTCTTATTCTTGGGTCTTGTCTGAAATACTTTAGGGCCAGTGCTACAAAATCAGGGGCATCATATTTGAAATTGACAATCTGTGGGGCAACGGAGAAGGGTCAACCTACAAAGTGAGAAACAAATCTGAATGTAAATCAGGTGAAGGCATAAATATCTTTTAGACTTAAGCTCAGACAAGAAAGTATGCAAAATTAGGGGGAAACCATTTCATCTTCATTATGTGTGTGCTACGCTCTCTTTTGCACTGGGAGTGACTTTAACTCACCCGTTTATTTGCATCTGGACAAAGAGAAACCTAAAATACTTTCATTATCTTAAGAGAGCGATTAGCCAGCTGAAAGCCAGCTGAAAAGAATGTTCCTTCTGACAGCAATTAATCTTGGTCAGCCTCCTCTCTGCTCCCAGGCCATTGCTTTGCTGAGTCATTCCACTAAGCAGGGTCCCCAGCCACAGAGCCCAGCTGCCTGCAGACACCATGGAACCTTAGGATCTCACCATTGGGGTTATTCTCACTGCTGTCACTTTATTGGTTTGTGTGTGTGTGTGTGTGTGTCCTTAGATAAGAAGCATACTATTCATGTAAAATTATGTATTTAGGTAAAAATCCATATTTAAGATCATGTCAGAGCTTAAAATGTGTATGAAATTGGCACATTCTTGGACTCCAAAGAGAAAGAACCTTCCTTTTCATCTGGTTTTAACTTCTGCTTCTAAACAGCTGTTTATTCTGTTTTATAAAGATCTCCAAGCAGAATGCTTAAGCAAAAAAGAGGAAGGAGCAGAATAATAGATATACTGTAACACCAGTTCCATCAACACACACACACACACAACCACAGGCACATACACATACACATATACATGAAAAAATCTGAATGGCTTACTAAACCATTGATAGTCATGATATCGGGGGCTGTGAAGATAGAGGAAACTCATTTTCTAAATGTTGCTTTTCTCTAATGTATGATTATTTTATATTGAGTTTATATTACTTTTGTAACTAAAACCAATAAAGATTGAATGTTAAAGTAAGACGCTCTTTGCATGAGAGGTTTTCCTAGTGATGAAATACCTTCTTAATTGAGCTACATACTTTCTCTCTTACAATTTATTCTCATTTCCTCCTTGGTTTTGTTTTTCCTAGGAATGAAGAAAGTGGTCAGCATCTTCTCTAGATCAGAGGGACTATGCATTTGTCTTTACTTTTTATCATGAAAATTTCAAATGTAACACAAAGAATGCAGAAGAGTCTAACGGGCCCCTGTGTATCTATCACCACCTTCTATAACTATCCACTTTCCGCCTTCATCTGTCTTCCACCCCCATCTCAAACAAATTAATTTATAGGCATACAGTTCTTTTTGGTTTTGAAGTAAAATTTATATACCGTGAAATGCATGAAATCTTTTTTTTTTTTTTTTTTTGCGGTACGCGGGCCTCTCACTATTGGGGCCTCTCCCACTGTGGAGCACAGGCTCCGGACGCGCAGGCTCACGGGCCCAGCCGCTCCGCAGCATGTGGGATCTTCCCGGACCAGGGCACGAACCCGTGTTCCCTGCATCGGCAGGCGGACTCTCAACCACTGTGCCACCAGGGAAGCCCCTGCATGAAATCTTAACATTAAAATTTTGAAAAATAGATACGTCTGTGTAACTCACATCCTCATCAAGATACAAAACCTTCCCATCACCCAAAAAACGTGCTCTTGTACATTTCACGGTCCCTTTCCTCACTTCCCTGACTTTTCACCATATTTAATTTAGTCGCCTGTCCTAGAATATCTGTTCATTGCTTTTTAATATAATAAAACTATTTCCATTATAAAAGCTGTACATGTTAGGGAAAATCTTGAGGGTAAAATAAAACCCTAGAAAAACAGAAAGAAAATTGTAATGAATAGTCCCACCACACAAAGGGAAAAATCGTTAAAAGTTTTGTTTTCTTCTAGTTCCTGGGTGTAAAGTTTTCTTATTTTATGTATCTGTGATTGCTTACTTCACATGACTTCCCATAATAATTTCACATAACTCTCATAATAATTTCATAAGATAAGCATCCCTCCTACGATAGTCACAAAGGGAAAAAAAAACTGTCAACCTAGAACTTAATACCGAATAAAAATATCATTCAAAAATGCAGAAGAAATGAAGATTTTTGCAGACATACAAAAGCTGAAAGAATTCTTCAGAAACAGATGCACACTGCAAGAAAGTTTAAAGGAAGTCTTTCAGGCAGGAGGTAAATGACATCAGATGGAAATATGCACCTGCACGGAGGAATAAAGAGTACTAGAAATGGTAAATACATGAGTCAATAATAGGAATTTTATCTTATTATTTAATGTCTTTAAAAGATCCTAGAGGACATCCAGTCCCAGCCAAGGTGGAGTAGCCCCATTCCCCCCAGGTCCTACCCTCTTACAACTAAAAACCTCTGGATGTAACACAACATAGCAAACAAAAGACAACTCTGAAAAGGGTCTGAAAGAATAAAGTGAACTGCCTAAGGGACGCAGGGCTTGAGGAACAACACAGCAGTGGGTACCCTGTTTGGCTTTTTAGAAAAGTTTGTGTTTGTGTGTTTGTTTTGTCTCCTACACATCCTGGATGGAGTACCCAAAGCTGTCAACAAAAAAGCCCTAAGAGGGCTTCCCTGGTGGCGCAGTGGTTGAGAGTCCACCTGCCGATGCAGGGGACAAGGGTTCGTTCCCCGGTCCGGGAAGATCCCACATGCCGCCGAGCGGCTAGGTCCGTGAACCATGGCCGTTGAGCCTGCACGTCCGGAGCCTGTGCTCCGCAACGGGAGAGGCCACAACAGTAAACGGCCCACATATCGCAAAAAAAAAAAAAAAAAAAAAGCTCTAAGAAAAGTCTGCTTCCCTAGCTAAAGAACCAGTAAAAGCTGACATAACAATAGAAACTCTTGTTTGATCATATTTGCCCTACTTAAGCGCAACACCAATGCAATCCCGTGCCCCCTCCCCCCTCCCCTCGATCCCGCTCAGAGGATTCAGTCCGGCCGAGTGGGAGCTCATGGTCCACTCCCTTTATGGCAGAAGCAGGCGGCACTCCAAGTCCCCCATTGGGGTTGCACTAGAAGCGTCCATTAGGGAGCTGAACCTCCTCCCCCAACCTGGCACCAACGAGACTGACTGAGGCAGTGTGGGGTGACGCTGGTTGGAACTCTGCTTTCCTACAGCTGGTGTCAGCAGGGCTCAGAGAGAAGCTGAGCATCCATCCCCACCCGGCAGCAACAAGGTAGAATGAAGTGGTGTGAGGGACACTGTGTCAACAGGGCATAGAGGGGGCTGAACTTATGCTCCCCTCAGTGCCAGCAAGAGGATGTGAGTAGATGCTCCATTTTTCTCAGGAAGGTACCAGCTGGGCTGAGAAGGGGGGAATTAAACATCCACCCCTACCACAACCTACCACTATACCTAAACAGGGTGACTGCCTGCTAAAAAGGAAGGTTAACTAGAATCCAGAGTCACACAACATAGTAGCCAAAAGGTCCAGGACATAATAAAAAATCGCTTGTCACACCAAGAACCAGGAAAATCACACTTGAATGAGAAAAGACAATCAACCAGTGCTTACACCGCGATGACTCAGATGCTGGCACATTCTGAAGAGTGTTTTAAAGCAGCGATTACAAAAATTATGCAATGAGCAATTTAAAACACGCTTGAAACAAAAGAAAAAACTAGAAAATCTAAGTGAAGGAATATAAGCTATTAAAGAAACAACCAGTTGGAAATGATAAAACTGAAAGATACAATGACTGAAATAAAAACCCAAAGGATGGGCTCGATAGTAGTTTAGAGACAACAGGGAATGAATGAGTGAGGTTGAAGATGGATAACTGGAAACGACCCAATCTTAGTAATAGAAAAGGAAATAGGCTGAAAAAAGAAATGAGCAGAGTCTGAGAGATCTGTGTGATGATCACAAAAGATCTAGCATTCGTATCATGAGCATCCCAGGAAAGAGGAGAAGAAGTGTGCAGCTGTGACAAGTACTCAAATAAATGATAGCTAAAAATTCCCCAAATTTGACAAAAGGCAAAACCTAGAGATTCAAAAACTGGAACAAATCCTGAACAGGACATAGCCAAAGAAATCCTCCCTAAGACAAATTACAGTTAAATTTCTGAAAACTAAAGGCAAAGAAAAAAGTCTTGGTAGAGGCTAAAGAGAAGTAAGGTATTGCTTATAAAACTATTCAGATGACAGCCATCTCTCATCTGAAACCATGGAAGCCAGGAAGAAGTGGTACAGCATTTTACAAGTCCTGATAGAAAAGAATTAAGAATTTACTTGTAAAATTCAAAAGAATTGTAAAATTCAAAAAGAATTGTAAAATTCAAAAGAATTCTGCTTCCAGCAAAACTATTCTTGCCGTATCTGAATCTGATTCTGATACTTGCTAAGTCTCTTCAAACTGTGGGCTTTGGGGTGTTTTTTTTCCCTCTTAATATGCCTTGAAATTTTTTCTTGATAGCCAGACATGATATACTAGATAAAACAAGTTGAGATAAATAGGTTTTCAGTAGGGCTTCCCTGGTGGCGCAGTGGTTGAGAGTCCGCCTGCCGATGCAGGGGACACGGGTTCGTGCCCCGGTCCGGGAAGATCCCACATGCCGCGGAGCGGCTGGGCCCGTGAGCCATGGCCACTGAGCCTGCGCGTCCGGAGCCTGTGCTCCGCAGCGAGACAGGCCACAGCAGTGAGAGGCCCGCGTACCGCAAAAGTAAATTAAATTAAAAAATAGGTCTTCAGTAATGTGGTAGTAAGAGGTAAGGTGTAGGGGGGGCATTCCATGGTCCTGTGATTAGGTCTCAGTCTTTTAGTGATCCTGTGCTTCTGAACTGTGAACTTCACAACTGCTTCCCAGTCTCTCTCGCCCTCCTCACCCCCCACCTTACATTGGACAGGATGGCTAGAGTGGCCTGGAGTTGGGTATTTCCCTTCCCCCAGGTCGGTTCGGCTCTGATAAAACCCTAATAGTTTAGGCTCTGGAAAAATAGTTTCACTTGAGGGCAGGTCTTGTTAAGAACAGAACGTTCTGACTTATTTCAAAATAGTTCCTTTTTCATCCCCTGATGGAAAAACAAGAGAAGTTTTCTCTGATGTTCACTGTAAAACCCTGTTTGAGTTCCTGGAGATAATATTTACAAAAGTGTGTGGGCTCCCTAGGATAGGTCTCCCTGGAGTTTTTGACCCTAAGACTTGTCCACGCTGAGCCTCCGGCAATTCAGGTTTTCTTACCCTGGCTCTGGTTCCTGCAGAGGTTTCTGCTCCCTCAGGAATTTTTGCTCCCATAAGAAGTGATTCTCACTATTTGCTTATCTGTCTTTTCAATTTGGGGAGATGTGGTTTGCCTTGTGATCTCATTTCTCTGAAAATCAAAGAGTTGTTGATTTTTCAGTTCACTCTACCTTTTGCTTGATGTTAGGACAGAGTGATGACTTCCACGCTCCTTATATGATGAATAGGAAGTCAAACTATTTTTTAGGAATAAAGGTAAAATAAAGACATTCTCAGATGAACGGAAACTAAGAGAATATGTCACCAGAAGACCTACCCTTAAAGAATGACTGAAGGAAGTGCTCTAAACAGAAAGAAAATGATAACAGAAGACTTCAGGACCTCGGGAGGAAATAAAGAAAAGAAAGCATGACTATAAATATAATTGACTATTTGAACAAAAATAATAATGATTAGAAGGATACTTACAAATATATGTACATGTAAAATGAATGACAAAAATAAAATCAAAGCCAGGAGGGGAGAAGCGGAGGTATCGTGTTGTAAGCTTCTTTTACTACATGGGAAGGGGTATAATACCACCTGAAAGTAGACCTGATAAATTAAATATGTATTCTATAAACACTAAGGAATACTAATATAACACAACAGAGAGAGCAAATAAGGCAACAAAAGAGGTAAAATTTAGTCATAAAAATATCCAATTAATCCAAAAGAAGGTGGAGAAAAGGTAAGGGGGGTGGGCAAAGAACAGATGGGATAATTTTTGGAAAAAATAGCAAGACGACAGGATTAAACCTAATCATATCAATAATTACATTTAATGTAAATGCTCTAAATATCTCTAATAAAATGCAGAGTTTGTGAAATTAGATATTTTTAAATAGCAGTTCCAACTGCATGCTACTTATAAGAAATGTATAAATAGGTTAAAAGAAAAAGGATGGGAAAAGATATACAATGTGAACATTAATAAAAAGAATCTGAGTGGCCATATAAATATAAAAGTAGATTTCAAGCAAAGAATATCATCAGGGATAAAGAAGGACATCTCAAAATGATAAAGGGCTCAATTTTTCAAGAGAACATAACAATCCTAAATAATGTATGTGCATCTAATAAAAGAGCTTCAAAATACTGAAGCAGAAATTGGCAAAACTATAAGGAGAAATAGATAAATACACATTTAGAGTTATAGATTTCAATACCTTTCTCAATAATTGATAGAGAAGTAAATAGAAAATCAGAAAGGATGTAGAAGACTTGAACAATACTATTAATAAAATTTAGCTACTTGGCATTTATAGAATACTTCACCCAGAAACAACAGAATGCACATTTTTTACAAGGGCACTTGGAACATTTTCTAAGAGGTAATATATTCTGGGCCATAAAACAATGCTTAACTTTAAATAAATTCAAGTTATTAAAAGTATGTTTTCTGAAAAAAAATTACAATTAAAATAGAAATCATTAACAGGAATGTATCTGGAAAATTCCCAAATATTTTGAAACTAAATAATTCATTTTCCAATAACTCATTGGTCAAATAATAAGTCAAGAGGTAAAAAAAAAAATTATTTTCTCATAATGAAAATGAAAACACCGTATATCAACATTTGCAAGATGCCACTATAATAATCTTAGAGGGAAACTTATGGCACTACATGTCTGTTTTAGAAAAAAGGAAAGATCTTGAGCCAATGGCCTCAACTCACACTTGAAAAAAGCAGAAAAAGAAAAGCAAATCAAACCCAAGTAAGAATTAAAAGGGAAATAATAAAGATCAAAGTGAAAAATCCATGAAATAGAAAAACAAGAAAGAAAAGCCAATAAACCAAAAGCTAGTATTCTAAGTAGATCAACAAAATTTAAAAACCTGTTGTCAGACTGATCAGGAAAAGAGTATTAAGACACAAATTACTCAATATCAGGAATGATAAAGATGACATCACTCAGATTCTACAGATATTAAAAGGATAATAAGAAAATATTATGAACAACTTTAAGCCTATAAATTAGAAAACATAGATGAAATGGACAAATTCCTTTAAAGACACAAATTATCAGAGCTCACTTAAAATATAATAATAACGTGAATTGCCCTCTATCTATGGAATAAACTGAATTGTAGTTAAAATGTACTCATGAAGAAAACTGCAGGCTGAGATGGCTTCACAAGTGAACTCTACCAAACATTAGGAAAGAAGGAATAACAATCCTCATAAACTCTTTAAGAAAATTGAAGTGAATACTTCCAATTCATTTTATGAGTCCAGCATTGCCCTGATTCCAAAGCCAGGCAAAGAAAACCATAGACAAGTAACTTTCATAAACAAAATGCAACAATTTTTAAAGAAAAATTTGCAAATTTAATCCAACAACATATAAAAAGGATAAAACATCATGGCCAGATGGGGTTTATCCCAGGAATGCAAGGTTGGTTTGATATGCAAACCCTAATCAATACAAGTCGCTGTATTAACTACAAGAGAAAAACCATTTGATCATCTCTATAGGATGCAGAAAAAACTTGGCCAATTTTAACACCCATTCCTGATTAAAAACTTAGAAAACTAAGAACAGAAAAGTACTTTCCATCTTGCGTAAGGTCAGCTATGAAAAACCTACAGTTGATATCATATTTCATGATGAAAGATGAAATCTTCTCACACTAATGTCATGAACAAGGCAAGGATGTCTGTTCTCACTACTCTTTTTCAAGATAGTACTGGAAGTGCTAGCCAGCACAAAAAGACAAGAGAAAGAAATAAAAGGCATGGACTGTAAAGAGCCACAGTTGGCATAATTATGTATGTATGAAGTTGCCAAGAATCTACGAATAAAACACTAAAAAGTGAATTTAGCAAGCTTGCAGGACACAGGACACTATAAAACATTATTGTATTTCTATGTGCCATATACCCAAAATACACACACACACACACACACACACACACACACACACACACACACTCGGACAGCTGCTTTTTGACAAAGGTACAAAAGCAATTAAATGGAGAAAGGACAGCCTTTTCAACAAGTGACACTGGAACAAGTGGATGCCCATGTGCAAAAGAATCAACTTGAGTCCATAACATGCATCGTATAAAAATAATTTAAGATGGATTATAGATCTCAGTGTAAAATCTGAAACTATAAACCTCTAGGTGAAAAACATAGGAGAAACTCTTTGTGATCTTGAGTTAGGCAAAGAGTTTTTAGCTACGACACCAGATACACAATACATAAAAAATAAATTGATAAATGGAACTTTATCAAAATTAAAACTTGTGCTCTTTGAGAGACACTATTAAGAGAAAGAAAAGACAAATCACAAATTGGGAGAAAATTTTTGCCACATATATATCTGATAATGCACTTATGTCTAGAATATATAATGAACTCTCAAAACTCAATAGTAAGAAAATAGCCCAATTAAAAATAAAATGGACAAAAGATTTGAACAGACATTTTCCCAAAGAAGTTATATGGATGGCAATGAGCACATGAAAACATGCTTAACATCATTAGTCATTAGGGAAATGCAAATTAAAATCACAATATGATACCATTACACATAGTTCAGAATGGCTAAAATTAAAAAGACTGACAATACCAAGTGCTGGAGAGGACGTGGAGGATATCAATCCTGATATGCTGCTGGTGGAATGTAAAATGATACAACCACTTCGGAAGTTTAAAACTTCTCAAAAAGTTAAACATTTACCACGTGTCCCAGACATTCAATTCCAAGAGAAAAGGCAGCAGATGTCTACACAAAGACTTGTACACAGATGTTCATAGCAGCTTGATTTGTAACAGCACCAAACTGGCAACAACCAAAATGTCCATCCACAGATGAATGGAAAAACAAATTGTGGTACATCTGTACAATGGACCACTTCTCAGAAAAAAGAAAAGAAAAAAGAAAGAAATGATTTATTGATAAATACAATATGGATAAATCTCAAAAATAACTATGTTGATACAAATAACAAATGCTGGAGGGCATGTAGAGAAAAGGGAACCCTCCTACACTGTTGGCGGGATTGTAAGTTGGTGCAGCCACTATGGAGAACAGTATGGAGGTTCCTCAGAAAACTAAAAATAGAATTACCATATGATCCAGCAATCCCACTCCTGGGCATATATCCGGACAAAGCTCTAATTCAAAAATATACATGCACCCCTATGTTCATAGCAGCACTATTCACAACAGCCAAGACATGGAAACAACTTAAATGTCCACGACAGATGAATGGATAAAGAAGATATGGTGCATGTATACCATAGAATATTACTCAGTCATAAAAAAGAAAGAAAGAATGGAATCTAAAATATGACAGAAATGAACCTATCTATGAAACAGAAACAGAATCACAGGCACAGAGAACAGACTGGTAGTTGCCAAGGGGGAGGGGGTGGGGGGAAGGATGGAGTGGGAGGTTGAAATTAGCAGATGTAAGCTTTTACATATGGAATGGATAAAAAACAAGGTCCTACGGTATAGCACAGAGAACTATATTCAATATCCTATGATAAACCATAATAAAAAAGAATATTAAAAAATTGTATATATGTATAACTGAATCACTTTGCTGTACAGCAGTAAACACAACGTTGTAAATCAACTATACTTCAATAAAAAATAAGTATAAATTAAAAAAAATAATGTTGAGTGAAAGAAGTCAGGCAAAAAAAAGAAAAGACTACATACTGTATATTCCATTTGTATAAAACTATAGAAAATGAAAATCTACAGTGACGTGAAACAAACGAATAGGGATGGAGGGGAAAGAGAAGGGAAGCCTGGGAGAGGTGACAAACGTACAGGGGGTGATGGAGACGTTTACTATACGGATTGTTGTGATGGTTTCATGGATGTATACATATGTGAAAACTTACTTTGTATATTTTAAACATGTGCAGTTTTTGGTATGTCAATTATACTGCAGTGAAGCTGCTTTAAAAAAATAAATAAGGCCACGGAAAGTAGAAGGACTTTACTCTCATAAGACTGTACTCCATCTGGTCTGCAAACAGGTGCACACAAAATCTGCACACTTAGCTGGAGCCTACCTGACAACACCTCTGCAACATTATGCAAATCACCGTGAGAAAGAAACAACAATTACGTTAGAAACCACCAGAACGTGGTTGTTTCCACACACATTGTTTTGTTTGTTTTCAGATCTGGGTTGTCTTTAGCACGTGGCTGTCAGTTAACCCAACTCGGGGCTTTTCTCGTCGGTTTAGAGAATCTGAAATTGAGCTCTGCTGGGGTTAAGTCCATGTGGTGGTTCATGGGTGTGGAAAGTACCTACAGCTGACCACAGACTAGAGTTCCCTACGGCTACATTAGTCTCGGAACTAACTGTTGTCCCCTAAGTTGTTTGTTTTTAAAAGAATCCCATAGTCTTCATTTTAATTGCTCTTAAATAATCTATGAAATATGCTTCTTTTCTGTTCTTGTCAGTTCCTAACTTCAGAGTTTTCTTTCTGCATCCTGGGGGAGATCTTGCTCTCACTAAAGAATGATTCCAACATCACGTTCAGTCTCTCCTTCTCTTTTGTGCTTCCCTGAGCAGACCTCCCAACCCAACTGCTGTGAAGGGGCCCAGATCTAAGGGCTGTTCTTGGTGCCCCAAACGTGCCAAGTCTTGTCACTAAGGTGGCCCCGTCTGGGCATAGCCATCTAAAGCAACTGTCTACTTCTTATCAGAAAATCTTGTGCTTCAACAAAGCCTTTTCTAGAATTAACCACGCCATGGTGAGGTGTGGAGGAGGGGCAGAGCACCCCTGGGCCTGGGTTTACAGAACCCCTCATCAGCTCTGCACCTCATCTCTGTTTTGCAGCATTGCTCAGGGAACCACTGGACTTTGTATCTGTGGAAGAAGGGGGAAGAGACCACTGACTGCATTTCTGTCCCTGTGCTGAAAAGGATGCCACGTCAGAGAACCATTCCAGCAAACTTCAAAGGTCAGTATCACCCCATGTTACAGATGAAGCTCAGAGAGCCTCAGCAGCTCACATGCCCCAGGTCTCAGTGGGAAGGGGCAGAGCAAGGATTCGAACCCAGGCCAGAGGACCCACATGCTTTCCCCAGCTTAGCATGCTGCCTCACCATGACCGCTGGGTCACCACCACTCTCCATGACCACCCGTTCATTGCTCTGCACTACTGCCGGGTCACTATTCCCCACTGGTCTGATCCTCCAGCTTTCCCTATAAATAAACCCATTTGTCCATGAAGTCAAGGAGGCAGGCAGGGGCCCTTCACACAGGACCTTTTAGGCTATGGTAAAGAGTTTAGACTTTAGTCTAAGAGAGGGTTTTGCTTAGAAGGAGAGATAGGATCAGATCCTTCAAAAAAAGATGCTTATAAGACTAGGATACAACCTAAATGTCCATCGACAGATGAATGGATAAAGAAGATGTGGTACATATATACAATGGAATATTACTGGCCATAAAAAGGAATGAAATAATGCCATTTGCAGCAACATGGATAGACCTAGAGATGATCATACTAAGCAAAGTAAGTCAGAAAGAGAAAGACAAATACCATATGATATGACTTATATGTAGGATCTAAAGTATGACACAAATGAACTTATCTACGAAACAGAAACACTCACAGGCATAGAGAACAGACTTGTGGTTGCCAAGGGGGAAGGGAGGTGGGGGAGGGTTGGGCTGGGAGTTTGGGAGTAGCAGATGCGAACTATTATATATAGTATGGATAGACCACAAGGTCCTACTGTATAGCACAGGGAACTAACTATAGTCAATATCCTGTGATAAACCATAATGGAGAAAAAAAAAAAAAACAGAAATAAAGGATGCTTAGGGACCAGTCCAGGCTCCAATGCAGTAGCCCAGGCAAGAGATGATAGTGTCTTGGACTTGAGTGGTGATAGTAAGAATGAAAAAAAGTGGAGACACTCAGAAATTGTTTCAGAGGTAGAGTCAAACTAGACTTGTTGAAGAGCTAGATGTGGGGAGTGAGGATTATGAGTAGAACCAAGGCTGACTCGTAGGATTTTGTCTTCAGAAATTTGAAAAGCCAAGACGAACAAGAGTGAGGTAAAATCAGACTTGGGAAAATCTTGTGCTTCGTTTGGGACAAATCTAAATTTGAAATGCCTGCTGAAATAGAAGCAGAGTAGACCATGGAATATATGAGTATGGACTCTGGATGGATATAGAAATTCAGGAGTCACGAACACATTGATTGTAAACATAAAGCCACGAGAGTGGATGAGATCACCAAGGGAGACATTGTGCATAGAGAAGAAAGAGGGGTAAGAGATGAACCCTGGACAGGGCAGCACTTAGAGTAGAGGAACAGATGCAGCCAAGAAGACTAGGAAAGGACAGTCAGTGCAGGAGGAGGAAAGCAAAGAGCGTGTGGTGTTCTGGAAGCAAAGAGAATAAAGGGCATCAGAAAAGAGGTGTGGTCAGTTGTGTCAAATCAGATGAAGACAGACTTGTCCACTGAATTTGGTAGCAACAAATCATGGCAGCCTGCCATATAAATGGTTACATCCAAAAATATCTAGAAAATATTGTTCATCCTCCACACATTTAATAAGCACTATGTGTGAGATATGCCCTCAGGTACTGGGAAACAGAGATTCATAAGACATGGTCTCTGTTCTCAAGGAGTTTACAGTGTTGAGGAGAAGAAAGAGGCAATAGCCACTACTGGTACTGCAACAGCCCTGTACGTCAGTTTGCCAATAGGACACTGCAGCAGGGAGAGGTCAAGGGATGCCTCAGATTTTCGACGACAAAGCCCAGGCTTAAATGTAACATAAAACATCCAAATAGGAATTCGCTAAGGTGACAGCAGTGATTTGACAAATCAACAACAGTTTGGCCAGAAAGCAAACGTTTGCAGTTGAGGCAGACTTCAGCACACAGGGAAGATGCTTTCCACTTTGTGAGATGTGTTCCGGTTGGTGGAAGACTGTGCGAATTAGGTAGACTGAGGGAAAGACTGATTTAGGAGCATACAATCAAGACAACTGGATAGCCTAGTGAAGCTCGCAGAAAACAAGAATATACAAGTATAAGGAAGATAAAATTAGATTTAACTTGGTGGCCATTGTGTCTGAGTAGAAACTGATGTATAAACGAAGACAGCAGAGTGACAAAGACAAGTTGCAAAGTAGGAACCGAGGGGCAGGAATGTGTTAAGTCTGGAAAAAACATAATGATCTGCTTTTCCATGTGGGATTATAAAAGGTTTTAACTGAACACCAGCTAAAATGGCAAAAGAAAAACAGACTGCAAAGAAAACTCAAGAAGCCCACCGAAGAGGGAACTTGGGGGCCCAGTACATACCTGCGGATCCCTAACCTTCCCCATCAGCAACATATGCAGGTAATATACATTAAATAAAAGTGAGATTGAGAGTTGTTTGCCCAAATTCCATTATCTGACATTATATCTCAGAATTCCTATTGATTTTGCCAGAAATATAACTACTGTAATGGATCTAGAAAATGCCTAAATGGTATTTTCCATCTGAAAATTGTTCTAATTAACTTTTGATCTTTTGTCCAGTTAGATTTTAAAAATTTCTTATGTCAAATCTTGTTTAAACTATTTCTCCTCATCATAATAGAAGAAACTTATGTCTTCATTTTTATTACCTAGTGGCTTTGAAGATTTTTTTAATACTGAATTTTCATTCTTATCTTTTGGACTGGTTATTTGAAAAATTATGATTTTAATGCAGATAATCTGGAAAGGATAAAAGTATAACTCCGAGTAATTTTCATATTGCTGCCAGTAGAAAAGTAATACACAATGCCAATCTATTTTGGCAAAAAATATTTTTAATGGGCAAAAGACTTGAGTGACCAGATGCCTCATAAAAGAGGATATCTAAATGGCCAATAAGCACGTGAAAATGTTCTCAATCCATTATTCATGAGAGAACTCTAAATTAAAACCACACATGAAATTTCACCATAAATCCACTCAAATGGCTAAAGTTAAAGAGACGGACAATACTAAAAGTTGGCAAGATGTAGAAAAAGCAGAGCTCTCACAGCTGGTACAGATGCAAAATGGTACAAGACCACTGAAAAGTGTTCGGCATTTTCTAGTAAAATAAACATTTCCCTCCTGAATCACCCAGCAACTCCACGCCTAGGAATTTATCAAAGAGAAGTAATAGTAAATGTCCACCAAAATGTTTATAAGTTTAATTTGTGATAGCTAAAAGTAAGACACAACCCATATATCCATTAAATGTCTATCAAGACACACTCGAAATTGCAGTGTAGCCATACAATGGAAAACAACTTAGCAACGAAAAAGAGCAAACTACTAAGATCCATGTAATTTAAATTTGGATGAATCTCGAAAACATTATGCTGAGTGAAAGAAACTGAACACAGAAAGACTGTATCGTGTGATTCCATTTTTATGAAGTTCAAGAACAGGCAAAACCAATACTATGATGATAGAAGTCAGATAGTAGTTACCTCTGGGGAGATGTTGACTGAAAGGGCCAGGAAGGAACCCCCTGGGGTGATGGAACTGCTCTGGATCATGATCTAGGTGGATATGCACATTTTACTGTATGTAATGTATATCTCAATTAAAAAAATATAGAATGAATCACAGATGTAGAAAACAAACATATGGTTGCCAGGCGATAAGGCAGGGAGGGGGGTGACAGATTGGGAGACTGGGATGGACATATACACGCTACTATATATGAAATAGATAACTAATAAGAACCTGCTGTATAGCACAGGGAACTCTACTCAATACTCTGTAATGACCTATATGGGAATAGAATCTAAAAAAGAGTGGATATATGTATATGTATAACTGATTCACTTTGCTGTACACCTGCAACTAACACAACATTGTACACCAACTATACTCCAATAAAATTTTTTTTAGAAAAAATATACAATGAAATACAGGCCGGGGGCAGGGAGCTATGGTTTTTTCATTTTCTACCATGTTCCAGAAGGGATCTCTTCTGGGGAGGCTGAGCCTCCAATAGCTTGAAGAACGGGTCCAGGCCCAGAACTGGCTTAGAATCAAAGTCTGGCTGGTCTCCTCAGTGACTGAGAGCAAGGCCTCTCTCGACTTGAAAGCACCCCAGCTCCAGCCTGTTGGCCTGCAAGTGATGACAGGTTTCTCTGTAGAAAGTGCTGGAAGGCCGCCCCTCCCTTCATAGCTGGTCTCAGAAGCCATCGATAGCACCTAACCACAGCCCAGAGGACTCTCCACGCCTGGCTGTAATTAGATAACAGCAGGGTGACCTCGCAGAGGAGAAGCAGGTTTGCTTTGAGACTTCATGCATTGAGCCAGGACCACTTGCCCCTGCTGGTCTTCTTGGGCAGAACTGGGTGTCAGCGGCCATGGGCACAATTCTTATTTATTGGGTTACATTGGCCCGGGCCTATGATCAGTAGCTTTCTTTCTCATGTGCTAGAGCCTTTAACCCACATTGTAGGTCAGGACTCTTACCCCAAGTGGTAGAGGCCACTCATACTAGAGGGCTGGTCCGTGAGTTCAAATCTCTCCCTCCTTCTCCCTCCCCGCCTTCCTCCCTCTCTCCGTCTCTCTCTTCAACTCCATTTTTCTCTGTACTGACTTTATTCTCTGGACCACTTTCTTGCCTGCTCCTGACTTTTTGATTTCAGAATAAGAGACCTTCTCTGGCCCAGGGTCCATACCAGTTATCCCCAAAGGACTCTTACTGAGCCATGCCAGGGCCAATCACTGCAACTCAGGCATGGGGCTTTCTGATTGGTCGGTTGTGTTATGGGCTCACCCCCTTGATTGACAGTCCCACCCCTGCAGTGGGGGAAAGGGCTGAGCCAGACGGAAAGCTAGGCCGTGCATACAGAGGAGTTTCCAGTGTCCATTCCATATACCCATTTCACAGACAGGCACCCAAGTACCTGAGCCCAGATAGTGTATCCGTAAGTGACAGAACGAAGATTTGAGACCAGCTGCCTGCCCATCAGGGTACATGAACTGGAAACCACCAGAAGCCTGTCTCCATCCCACTTAGGGGAATCAAGCCCAGCGTTCCCCAGCTTGCTCCACTGAAACAGAAAGAAGCCATGGGGAAGACACAGCCCTAGTCCAAACTCCTTCCCCCGTCCATCACCCACACTCGCTGGTGATAACAGTAGGACGGTTTCTCTCTGCAAAACGAATGAGATTGATCTGGGCGCTTATTAAAGGCAGGGGTAGATGTTCCATTTGGGGATGGGGGAGCAGAAAGGACTTCCCTGCTGTTAGGGAGATACACAGTGGGGAGGGGGGACCCCGGCTGGGAGGAGAGGGCAGGGGACAGACCCCACAGGCTCTCTTCACTCTCCTGGGAAGAGAAGTTAGGGCTGTGGAGGGGAGTCAGGGAAATGGGTCATGTTTTCCATGTGTTTGGGACACTGGTTGAGAGAGAGCCCCTTCAGACAAGGTGCAGCCACCCTGGGGCTCATGGCAGGAAATAACAAGGCTCCTCTGTTTTAGCACTTGCCCTTGGGCATCAGTGTCAGTTGACAGTCCAGGACATAGGGGTCTTTTCCTCAGAGCCTGAGTGCAACAGCTTCCCGGGCTATATACACCCAAACTTCTGAGGACCTCTCCCACAGGTTATGATTTTTAGGCTGTCAGCGGTGAGATCGATTTCTGCCAGGGCTCATGGGAAGGGGAGGATTCAGAAAAAGCCTTCCAAAAGTGGCAACTCCTAAACTGGGTTTTGAAAGATAAATAAGAGTGTTCCAGTTGGCCATGATGGGATGGGGGGCAGAGCATTCCAGGCAGTGGGTTGGCATAGTTCTGGGAGTTGTTGGTTCTTTATTCTTGTGGAAGGTAAAGGCTAGGTCCCCGACAGAGAGGAGAAGAGAGGAAAGCAGGGCAGGAGGCAGATCCCCTGGCCCCCTGGCTCACGCCACTCCCCAGATTCAGTTTGAGTCCATCTGTATGACTACTGCCATTTGCCACCACCTAGATCACTATCGACTTAATATTTTTCTTCCAATCAACTAAAAAATAAATTTTATCCTACTACCAAAAACGGAAGACCATCTTACTTGTCCTAAATAGAAGATAACCATAAAAATAGAAATATAACCATCAAAATAAAAACGTTCACCCTTATGCCACCTAAAGCCATCTGGTATGTTATATACCATGTTTTGGAAAACTGCCAGGAGCCGCAGGGAGCCAGGGAAGGGTCTGAAGCAAGAGTATCACACGGTCAGATCTGTGCTTTAAAAAGACCAGTTTGTTGGGAGGGCCGTGAACAAGCAGAGGGCCAGGCCAGAGGAGAGAGCAGTTAATCAGTGGTCTATTGTTACAAACCCCGTACAGATTTCCTTAAAAAGAAAGCAAAGTTTTTTATTCATACGTCCTTAAAACGAAATTGGGCATCCTTTTCTAGAAGCTCACTATTACTAGCAACTGGGAATTATGAAAATGGCCATTTGGTACAAAGAACCATTTTACGATGAACAGGCAGTCCAATTCTGGTCTCCCTTTGAGGGGTGAGTTTAGATTCTGGGCTCTCTAAGATCTTTGGGTGAAGAAGTGAGCAAAAACCTCTCCCCTCTTTTCAGGGTTGAACTCACGCAGAGAGGGAACTGGAGACTGCTGACTGTGGTGTGTAAAGTCATCGACTGAAGAGGACCAAGGAGCTTATCTGAAGGAGGTGCATCCTTCATCCTTTCCCCACTCAAGGGACTGAAACCGGGCTCTCCCACAGTGCCTGGCCCGTGGCTGGCCCTGGGCATCTCACATTCGTCGTTTGCAGCGATAACAGAGGAGTGACAGTCTTGTGTGCAGGCCTGAATGCCAGGGCATCTCACAGAAGTTTCACTGCTGTGATGGCCAATTTTGTGTGTCAACTTGGTGAGGCCACGGTACCCCCTTGTCTGGTTAAAAACCATCTAGACGTCGCTGTGGAGGTATTTTTTAGGTGCAATTGATGTTTAAATCTGTAGACTTTGAATAAGGCGGAGCCGATTACCCTCCATAACATGGGTGGGCCTCATCCAATCAGTTGAGGGCCTTAAGAGAAAAGACTGAGGTTTCCCGAAGAGGAAGGAATTCTGCCTTCAGACTGCAACAAAGAAATTCTGCCTGAGGTTTTAGCCTTTGGACTCAAGACTACAACATTGACTCCTGCTGGAATTTCCAGGCTGCCAAGATGCCCTGTAGATTCTGGACTATCTGTCTGTCTATCTATCTATCTATCTATCTATCTATCATCTAGCTAGCTGGCTAGCTATCTATTTATCTATCTACCATCTAGCTAGCTGGCTAGCTATCTATTTATATAACTATCTACCATCTAGCTAGCTGGCTAGCTATCTATTTATCTATCTATCTACCATCTAGCTAGCTGGCTATCTATCTATCTATCTATCTATCTACCATCTAGCTAGCTGGCTATCTATCTATCTATCTATCTGCCATCTAGCTAGCCGGCTAGCTATCTGTTTAAAGCCACAGCACCAAGTCTTTGCTTTGTTATTGTTGTTTTCATCTGTTGCTGTCACCCCCAAATGTAGTGCCTTAAAGCAGCATTTTATTATCTTTCATGATTCTGTGGGTTGACTGGACTCAGGTGGACCAGTTTTCTGTTCCACGAGGCCATGGCAGAAGAGGCCAGTTATCTGGGGCTCGGCTGGGCTGGAGTCTCCAAGACTCCCTCCTCGTGTAGCTGACAGCTGGTGCTGCCTGCTGACTGGTACCCCAGCTGAGCTATCCTCAGGGTGCTTGGTTCCCATCCACATGCCATGTGACCCAAGCTTCTGGTATCATGGAGGCCGAGGTCCAAAAGCAAGTAACAGAAGCCACCGGCCCACTTCAGGTCTGGACTCGGAAGTCCCAGAACACACTTCTGTAGGAGTCCTTTGGTCAAGGCAGTCACAGGCCCAGCCCAGGCTGGGGAGGGGAATAGATCCTACATCTCAACCGGTGCGTAAAGGAAGGAATGAATTGATGGTGGCCGTGTTTGGAAACTATCAACCACACCAAGTATATTTCCCCTATTTTACCCTGAAAAAACCAACAATACATAAGCATACTATGTTATTTATATCTATTTGGGAACACTTAAAGATGTTTCTTTAGCTGCAATTTCTCTCTGCCCACTTCCAAAGAGGATGTGTAGTCGCTTTTAGTGAATGTAATACAGTAATGGTACTGTTGGCATCAAAATAAAAGATTATAAGAAGCCATCTAGAGATAAGAGAAAAGCAAAGTTTGACTAAAATTGTTACTGCAATGGGGCCTCCATTCACTGAGTTCCTGCGTGCCCTGGAAAGGGGAAGCTAGCCTTTACCAAAATATTCCATTTGGTTGAAGGGACCAGGGCCCGCCAATGGGAGAACCTCAAGAGGTAGGAACTTCTTATAAATAACAACAGCATAGAAACAATCCCTCAACCACAGATGCAGAGCGCTCTTCTCCCAGAAAAGGAATCACATTACAGAGCGAGAGTCCTGCTGAGGGGAGTTAAAACAGTAGGAACCAAACCAATGTCTGGGCCCCCTGCCGCAGACCCCTCAGAGCCCAATCTCGGAGCATAGGCTGGTTCCCAGACTTTTTGAAAATTCTTCTGAAGTCTGGTGAGCACCCGGGCCTGTGTTTGTGCTGAACTCCCCACTGTCCAGCTCCTGGTAGTAATTGGTTGAGATGGTTGATAACTGAGCAAGGTTGATATCACATCAGGCCGTGACTCCAGGCTCTCCGGGAATCTCCGGAGCTCTGGATTACTGGACAGTGCGTGTGGCACTCCATCCAGATGTGAAGGTTGGTGGGAGGGCCACAGCGGAAATTCCGAAGAAGGCCATTAAAATATGTTAACCAAAACAGGAAACATCAGTGAGGTAGATGAGAGCGTTTTACTTCAGAAGTGTGATTTTATCAATACTTTTATTGTTCATATTTTATTTTTAGAGGTATTTTTCCAAACAAGCCCAAACTTTACTTCTCACTCATTCTAAATTCTTCTGTCTTTTTCATGCTTGCATTTGGGGCAAGATTGAGACAAAACACAAAACACTTTGTTCACGTTGGAGTGTCAGGTTCTTTTCGAAAAGCACAAAAGGAATTTTTACTGGTCAAGAGATGCTGCTTCTGAGGGAAAGAGGGCATCAGACCAAAGCACTGGTTTAATCAAAAAGATTTAGGAAGGAGTGAACACCTTTTTTCTGTGGTGACCAAAATGATCTCTGACCACTAGCAAACTCATAGCATCGGTACGCAGCGTGACAGATTCTCACAGCCATCTACTTCTCCAGATCCAAGATGGTTCTGTGCCCATACTCAGTGCGTCCATGGCAAATTCACTGAATGTGAGAATTAGACCCTTCCAAAGAACAAGTATATTAGCCAATGATCATCGTTATCATCTCTTTTTATTTTTTGGTCCTAAGAAATTTGGGACAAAATTAAATAAAAGGCTTTTGATTTAATTCAGCCTGTTTTTTGTGTATAAAGCTGCCATGTATTACCTTTACCTTAAAAAGTGACTGTGGGGGCTTCCCTGGTGGCGCAGTGGTTGAGAGTCCGCCTGCTGATACAGGGCACACGGGTTCGTGCCCCGGTCCGGGAAGATCCCACGTGCCGCGGGGCGGCTGGGCCCGTGAGCCATGGCCGCTGAGCCTGCGCGTCCGGAGCCTGTGCTCCGCAACGGGAGAGGTCACGGCAGTGAGGGGCCCGCGTACCGCAAAAAAAAAAAAAGTTACTGTGAATGGACTGGTGAGTATGCTGTAGTTTTCCGTTTTGTGGAGTACCATGCAGCTGTGAAAAGTATTGATGAAGGAGGTCAGGGACATGGAAAGTTATTTCCACACAATAGAATGCTGAGTGGAAAAGAAGTATATTTCCTAATGTGTACACTCATCTATCTATCTATCTTTTTATACTTACATGCATCCACACATACCTTTTTTTAAAGATTTTTCTCACGTGGACCATTTTTAAAGTCTTTATTGAATTTGTTACAATATTGCTTCTGTTTTATGTTTTGGGTTTTTTGGCCACAAGGCACGTGGGATCTTAGCTCCCTGACCGGGGATCAAACCCGCATCCCCTGCATTGGAAGGCGAAGCCTTAACCACTGAACCGCCAGGGAAGTCCCCATCTACACATACCTTTAAAGGACATATACCAAAATGTCAACAGTGGCTATCTCTGATAATGTTTTATTTCCTTCTTATTGTATATATTTATTTTCTAGGTTTCATAGAAGAAATACGTGAATTCTTATTTTAAACAAATTACCAAGACACTGAAGGAGCAAAGAACCCCAGGGGAGTAAACCTGCTGGTGCGCCTACGCTGTGAAGACCCAGCTTCTCCGGCAGGCAGCCCACAAGGAAAGCTACTTGCTCCCCTGACCGCCCCAAGCACAGACGTTAAGAGTGTGGGGTGAGACCCACCCTACTGGCTCTAATGACCGACCACACTTACGGAGAATTCATTTCCTGGGGAGAAAGTACAGCTGTAGGACAGGCAGATTCAGGACTGGACATTCAAGTGGGCATCTACTTAGGCTAGGAGATTAAGGATCTTCCAATCTGCATCCAGGTAGGACAGATGTGTGTCCACCCTGGGCTGGCTAGTCCTCTGGTGGCCCTGCAAGCAGACATTTTTTCCCATAACCATCCAGCTTTCATCTGGAAGGGATGTTGCAACTTTCTGCTGTTTCTGAGGCGGCATGAATGGTGGTCTTCCAGAGTGGGCGTGGGACGATTGGCAGGACAGCTATGGCGCCCCTGGTACCACAGCCCTTGGGCATTGGCCAGCCCACCTTTTCCCCCAGCTCTGCCTGCCTTCCGTCTACCCAGGAAGGGCAGCCAGTGCCAGAATGAGCAGGGACTCGAGGTCCAGAGAGCTGGGTGGGGCCGATGGGGGTGGAAGGAAGTAAAGGAAGTCTTTACTTTATCACCTGCAGAAAGGTGTATCGGAGAAGCCCCTGCTGTGCCGGGCTGCACGGATACATGGAAATTGCCCAAATGCCCGGCCCCTACTGTGACTGAGTCACACGGTTTCCAGAGCACAGACAAAACAGGAAAATGCTCATGGGAAGGTAACTTCCTCACGGGCAGGGATATTGGTCTGTTTTGTTCACTGCTGTCTGTCCAGTGTCTACAACAATGCCCGGTACAGAGTGGGCATCCGATGAGTAAATTCACCCAGGAGTGCATGAATGAATGGAACTTGCTAGCAATCAAAGAAATACACATTACAACAATGATGTGGCATTGTTTTGTATATTAATCTGCCCAAAAGTAGCATAATGAAAAACACTCAATCCTGGTGAAATCTGATGGGATCTGCCATGTATCTAGTATTAACGGCAATACGTATTGATATAAATCTTTTGGAAAGCAATTTGGTAACAGAGTTATTTAAGAAGTTGCTACTCAGTAATTCCAGTTCTAGAAATTTATGTTAAACAGGTAAATCAGAAGAAGGACAGAGCTGCATATATAAACTATTCCTCGAAACGTTATTTGTGACTGTAAAGAGAGGGAGGCAGTCTGAACGGCTAGAACAGTGGACCAGCAGAGAGCTTGCGGTGGTGATTAAGGCCTGTGAAACAGTGAAGCAAAGTGGCAAGTGAGAAAAAAGCAGGGATGCAGAAGTGTCCATATAAAATGAGTGTGACCATAAAATATATTCTGGGGAAAAGCCCGGAAGGATGGAGAGTGTATGGATTTTTTTTCCCTTCTCATTTTTGTCATCGAAATATTCTTAACCAAAAAGAGCTTAACCAAATAAGACCTCCCTACAGTACACCATGCACCAGTAAGCACACATACGGCGGCTAGCTCAAGGCGCTCACCGCTTACACAGCTCCCAAGACAGAGTGGCCCGCCCACCGCCTGCTCACCCAGCTGAAGTGGGCCCCCAGCCTCCAGGTTTCAAGCCACTGGACAGCAGAGCCAGGGGGGTTTTCTGGCAGTTCGCCGTGGGGTCGCCCACCTCTGGATAACCAGCAGGCGCTGCTGCGGGAACATTAGGTAGCACCAGCTGATCACAGATTGGAGAATGTTTGCCAGAAATAACCCTTTGGGCTTTGGCAAAGCAGGTACTGAGTTGCGCTTTCCGATGGTGGTTAAATAAGCATCGTGGCTGCCTTTTAACGGTAAAACCACCCATGTATCAAGACGCACTTCCCCTCCTACTGCAGGAGGGCAGTATCCAGGGCACCTACAAAAGGTATCGGGTTACAAAAATGTAAGAAGGAGGTTACACCCTAGGAGAGCCTCTGATTCTTGCTAATTCAGCACTAGGTGGTGGTTCTTAACCTTACTGCGAACAGAAACCACCTGGGAGCTTTAAACATGGACCCCTGGGTCCCTCTTGCAGAGATTCTGATTGAATTGGTTTGGTGAACCATCTGGGGCACTGGAAATTTTAAAAGCTCCAAGATGGTTTAGATGAGCATCCAGGGTTGAGAGCCACTGTCTTATGGTACAAGTGGCTGCCATCCATACTGAAAACATTCAGACGGAGTCTGAACGGGCGCGGTCTCTGTGCAAAGATCAAAAAGAATCCGTGCCACGTTTTGCAAAGGTTTGCCGTGCGCTCCTAGCCATCACAGGAGCAGAGCACAGGGTCAGGAGGCCCAGGGGGTTAAGGCTCTCAGAGGCCAGCAGGCTGGGTGCCAAGTGTGACTCTATCACTTACTAGCTCTGCAACCTTGGGCAAGTCACTCACCCTCTCTGAGCCTCTATTTAATCATCTGAAAAGGGGATGCTTGTCACCATGCCAATCTCACAGGGTTGTTTAGAATGTGATACGTCCATGCAGGGGGGATATGGACCCCTCAGGATACGTGGCTATTCCCCCAGATCATGTGGGCATGTGGGAAGAATACCGTTACCGTTTGATTTCACAGAACCGGGCCTACATTCCGACGACCTTCATGGATTTGATGGAGAGCTGCATACCTTGGGTTAGGTATTAAGTGAGTCAGATACCAAGTGAATTAGTGGGTCTGTGATTTATAGGAGACAGGGAAAATGCAAACAGGGCAGACGTTGACGTGAAAGTCTCCCACGATCTCCACCTTCAAAGTGAATTCAAGCATATTTAGAAGAATCACAGCCCACCCTCAGAAGAGCAGCTGACCAGTTCAGGAGCAGATAGATCTCTCTTTAGAGGGCAGAGAAGCGGAAGGTGGTAAGATTTCTAGGACCCATTCAAGGAGACAGCTCCTGACCCCACAAGATGTAGGGAAGTTGCCAGGGGACCAGGAGGCTGGCCTTGGTGTATTCCTGAATCTGCATGTGTCTTAATGACGAGACAAATGTTCTTAAATCTGCCTGACATTGGAAGGAAACAGACCAAGGCCTGACGCTCTTGGTGGAGGGCTGTGGGAGCACAGTAGTGAGCTTCTTGCTGTCCCTGACCGTCACCTCTCCAGGTGCCATTCCTGGGAAAAGGAACCTCTCTTCACTTAAACGGAAGAGCAAAGAGGTAAACATGTTACATTTTAGGAAATGTGTGATGGTCGCTGGCCACATGGATGCTAATTTCTTCCCCTGTCACTGGAGCGGGGCTGAGGTTTCACAGCTGACTACAATTAACTGGAGAATCACATCTCGCTGTCTGGTTTGGTCAGGAAGGGATTATGGCCTCTGGCATCGTACATGTGGCTGACAGCCACTGGAGGAGGCTTCGGGCTTCCCGGTTCAGCCATGGAGATGGCTGCAGGTAAAGGCTACGGCCAAGGGACTGTGGTGGGCACCCCTCCCCCCGGCCCCCCCAAACCTTGGCTGCCATCCTCCCTGCTCTCCCTGTGGCCAGTCTACTGCAGCAAGCAATCTCTAGGCTGTGTTGGTTTCTGTCTTGTGTTTTTTTTTAATCTTTTTTTTAAAAGTATTTGTGTTGTTACCATAGAAGCCCCCTTTTGCATTCACTTGTGTTTTGAAAAAAATTCTCTCATGTGTCTGTCTGGCTTGTGTTTGCAGTAAATTGTGGGCTCCCAGGGGAGGGAGGTATCTTGGAGGGGAGTCTGAGAGAGGCTCCTGCCTTCCCCATCTGCAGGTAGGGCCAGGGTTCTGGCTCCATCATCATCAGGAACCCACAGAGGGGAGCCCGAAAAAAGACCCGCCCCCTCCCCCCCCCACCCCGCTTCGGAAGCTGAGGTTCTGGTGTCACATTTCATTTCATCATTGTCATGACACTCTGATCACACCACTATCATTATCTCCACTTTACAAGGTACCATTTTTTGGGGGCCGCCGGGCTGCGTGGCATGCAGGCTCTTAGTTCCCTGACCAAGGACGGAACCCGCACCCCCTGGGGTGGAAGCTCGGAGTACTAATCACTGGACCGCCAGGGATGTCCCTATCTCCATTTCACAGAGGAGGAAACCGAGGCAGAGGGTGGCTAAGTAACATAGCAAAGGACCACAGCAAGTGCAGGAACCAGGATGTACCCAGGCCGTGGGACCTTGGAGCCCACGGCTGCAGCCATCCCACCAGGCTGCTGGGCTCCCATGCAGGGTGGCCCCCAAGGGTTCCCAAGCCTGGCTGGCCTCAGCCTTCTCTGGGAGATTTGACAGGTAGATGTCCATCCCCATTCCCCACGCAGCCACACACACCTGTTGAATCAGGTTCTAGGGGGATCTGAGGCCCAGAAATCTGCATTTTAATTCTCTAGGTGGTCCAATATGGCAGGACCACAGAAAGGTATCTGGCATCCCTGGGTCTAAAATCAGACGATGGTTTCCGCAGGGACCTGCCTGGTCTCACTCCTGGACACAGATGCATTTCTGAAAAGACCTGGATGTGAAGAAACTGTGGCCTGAGAAGCAAAGCCTGAAGAGTAGTACCTTCATTCCCTCTATGGAGCCAGTTCTGGAAGGAAGCCCTCCAGTGGCTGCATATGGAGCCAGACATCTTTGCCTTCGAAGGACGTAGTGCTTCCACCGACCACACTTGTACTGAGCCTTTGCTACAGGCCACGCAAACCAGCGTGGTCCCTGCCTGCCATGCAGAGGACGTGGCCTCTTGGCCAGGCATGGAGCCCCTGGCCCAACTCCCGGTACGGGGCACCCGGGCAGAGCAACCAGGCTGCTGGCAGGGCGAGAGACCCCCCGGCCGGGGACCCAGCTGAGCCCGGGCTTTCTCCTGCATCAGATGCGCAAAATGGTAACGATAACGCCTGCCTGTCTACTTTGCAAGGCGGAAGGGAGGTTGCCATCGCCGTGAGACGCTCTCCAGAGGCTGAGATCACAGCCGGGTCTGCAGGCTGTAAAGTGTTTTCACTGTGCTCTTCTGAGCGGAAGAGTAATGATGTGGACCACGGCGGTGAGAGTGAGGGGCCCGCCCTGGGGGACCCAAGGCAGGAGCGCACAGGCCAGTGGACTCGGTTGCAAGACAAGGCAGAGTGTGTGTATTCCTTACTTTTAGTGGTCAGCGCTTTCAATGAACGAGGAAGAGAGAATAACATTGTAAAAGGACCCCTGCCATCCCCCTCCCGGCTCCCAAGGGTACTTTTGTTAGTGTGATTTGTGTGTGGGATTTGATGATGGGGTCAAGAGGCTGACCTGACCACAGACTCTGCACAGACAGACTGAGGAGGGCTCAGCGTGGGTTGTCCGGGGGCCCCTCGCACTGAGAGACCTCTGGCTGGGGGACGTCTGGCTGTGTGGGACAGCGGAGGGATCCGAGCTGGGCAGCTGCCCTGGCTGCAGGGCGAGGTCAAGAGCAAGTTTTCCTGCCCAGCCCTTTCCACTCAAAAGACCGTGGAGCTGGGGGGTTGGGTGCATGTTCAAGGGTCTGTGTATTAGCGGGAGCCAGAGTCACTCAATGGCTTTTATTTTTGGATTTATCTGAAGGTTTGGACAAAAAAACACCAGCCTCGTTCACCCTTTCTCACGCCTCAAGAACCAAGGTCATATAGGACCTCCTCCCGGTGGTCAGTCCAGGGTGTTGTGGTGAAACGGCCCTGACTGCCTGTTCTAGGCCTCTGCACCCGCGCACACGGTGGTGGGTGGTGTCCAAACGCACAGGCCCCCAGTGTTGGTCTCACCCCGACATCCTAATAAGGGTGGCCAGCAAGCCCTGCCAGGTACAAGGGCATCCCCTAAGAGGGCTAAGCTCTACCAGGTCAAAGGCAGAAACTTCAAGGTGGGCTCTCCCCTCCATGAACCCTGCAGTGGGCAAATCAGGATAAGCCAGGAGGTTCCTGCTCACTGTGACAGAGGCCCAGTGTTCCCTCACCACCAAGCGCCTCCATCGTTTACACACACACACACCCCTCTGCACAGGGCACCCCAGAGGGAGGTAGCCTGGCTGGGTGTATCACCGTCACCAAGCGATGGGAGCAGAGGGGACCCGTGCTCTGCTCAGAAGTCTCGTCCCCAGGCCGGCCCCTGAAAGCCCTGGGGGAAGGACCTGGAACCCAGCTCATTCTATCCCCCACTCTGGAAAGGATACCCAAGAAGGCCCGTGTCATATGGAATGGCTCATTGTTCCAGGGAACCAGCCAGCGTTTGCCGAGCCTTTGTGCCTGGAAGCTAGCCTAGGCCTCAGTGCCACAGATGGATGAGAAGACAGCCCCAGGGCCCACAGAGCCTCCGTTGCAGCCATGACTGACCTGCCGAGTTCTCATGCTCCCATTCAAGCCCACGGTGGGGGGAAGCCGTGGATGTACAGGTGGGTGAGAGGGCGGGAGAGGGAAGGAAGCGTCATCGATGGAAGGGGACCAGAGGGAGGGGGTCAGTGTTCACAGTGGGGCTGTGACGAGCCATTATTCACTCATTATTCACTCCTTCACACAGTGTCATTGATGGTCCACATTCTACAGATGAGAAAACAAGCTCAGGGAGGTGACTTGCCCAGTCACACAGCTGAGAAAGGACAGACTAAACCAGCCTGACCCAACCTGTGCTCCTTCCTCTACACCATCCACTCCTGGCACGTATATACATGTACGCATGGTTGAAAAACATGGTTGATGCATGGATGGACAGACCGACCAACCACATGTTCTTGAGCTGGATCCTGAAGGATGACTAGACCTTAAGTGGCAGGCAGGAGGAGAAAATGCATTCCAGGCTGGGCAGATGAGATGAGGCATGTGGAACTGTTCTAGGCTGGAGGAGAGACAGCTGGTCAGAGCAACACGCTGGGAAGATGCCTCAGGCCGGCAGGAGCTGTGCCCTGCAGAGTTTGCCTCAGTGGGGTCCTGGGAGGGGTTCTCCCTCAACAAACCTGCTAGTACTTCGCAGAGCTCCCTGGAGAGGAAATGGGACTGGACCAGGGCGGGATTGGTCAAGCACCTGGTACCTCCTCCTTCAGGTAAACCCACTTATTCCCTCTGGTGAGGCAGCCAAGGTAGGCTTGGACCTCTAGAAGAGGCTAAGAATGGGGGAAGTAATTAGCAAAGAGCCTGGGGCCATCGGCCATCAGAATTATCACCACCACCACCATCATCATCATCGCCATCTTTATCACTGCTATCGTCTCCTGCATCATCGCTGTCAACCCTCCGTGGAAAGCTTAGTGGCTAAGAGCAAGGCCCGGGAAGTCTTCCTGGGGCTCTAGCCCAGCGCCATCACTCACAAACACTATGAACTTGGGTGTATTTTTTAACTTGCCCAAGCCTCATTTTCTTCATATATAAACTGGGATAATTGTAAAAGATAATAAAGTTCTTATAGCATCTGGTCCGGAACATGGTGCCAGGATAAGTTAGTCAACATTACCGCTAGTATTGTTTGTATCGTTACAGAGCCTTCTAAGTGGAGATGCTTTGGGTCGTTACCATGGTACCTGATTGACAGAGTGGAAATGAGGCTGACTCCTTTCCACTTTTCAGATGAGGAAAGGGAAGCTCTCAGAAGTGAAGACACTTGTCCAGTTGGCTCAGCTCAGAGCCTGGGCAGCGGGTGGGAAGTGCCGAGCAGTCCCCTCCCACTCTGCCTGCCTCCGTCACTCTTGCCCTTGGGCAGAGCTCCAAGAGCTGGGATGCTCTCCAAAATGCCCATTAAAACTCACTGCTATTTTATGGTTTGCTTGTTTGCTCCTAAAGACATAAAATCCAAGCTTATCAAAGAAAAGTCACACTTAGCCCTGCTGACTTGAGTGGCAAAGTCCACCATTATCTATGCTCTTCAGCCCGCACAGAGAACACTTAGTTCCCCACGGAGCTGGCGACATGCTCCAAGGGCTGACCTTTGGCCCTGCAGCCACGGACCAGTCACAGGGCAGGTGGGGTGGGGTGGGGAGTCAGACTGGCGGGGGAGAGCCCAGAGATCTTGCCTACCAGCTGGACACCTAGAGTAAGTTTTCAACCTCTCTGAACCTCCCTTAGTATGCTCGTCGGTAAAATGGATTTCATGATGAGCGCCTCTCACCAAGAAATCATCAGATGATATGAGAAAGCACTTAACCCCGTGCCTGGCCTCTGAGAAGTACTCAGCACATTGTAGCCAACAGAAAGGAGCGGCCCTGTGTTCTCAGGGGCAGGCACAAGACTGTTCAACCCGTGTATCTGAGATGGCCCGAGCTGGAACTGGCCTGGGATCTCGAGAGATCAGGTTGGAGGTTCAGGGTGGGGCTGGGAGTGGAGGGGGGCATGGGGACACGAACAGGGAAAGAAATGGGGTCTGTGGCTAAAAAGCACAGCTCAGGGAGAGGTAAGCGCCTATAAATTTTACCCAAAATTCTACCAGAAGCTGTCTTGATGGCTTCAGCCAAATGATCCCATGCACCAGAACCTGTTTTAGGGGAAAGGGAGAGTTTTCTAGGTCTACTTGCTCATTCAGGACTTGGCCCAAGTTTTAGGTGAGGAAGAGATAGCATGAGACCCAGCCCCTAGGCTTTGGGAACTCCCAGTTGACTTGGGGTGGTGGCCATGAGGGTTATTCACTACTGTTTCCATTGTACTACTGAGCACTTCATAGGATCACACTTTCTTCTCTCCACCTCTCCTCACCTCCCAGTTTAGGTGTGGCCCTGTGATGGCTCTGGCCTGTGATATGGGAGCAGAAGTGACACGGAGCATTCTGGGTGGATGCTTGGGGAGAACTGATGCCACGTTCCCTTCCTCCCACCATAATGCCTGGCAACACTCTAGAGGGTGTTATCAGCTTGTGTCCTTGAATGAGGAAGATGGGAGCAGAGCCTCTCACCAAATCCCAGTGGACTTGTAGTATGAAACCCCGCCCTTTGCCTGTTAATGCCCACCAGTGTTAAGCCACTGTGTGCTGGGGTTTGGCTGTTACTGCAGTCCTGAGAAACTAGCAAGACAGAGCCAGTCCATGGGAGAAAAGCAAAGTCCCGAGACAGGAGACAGCAGGGACATGCTTGAGGAACTAAGGGTCCTCAGGAAGGGCTGGGTAAGAGTTCCAGGAGGAGGTTTGGGGCTGGACCTTGAAGCAGGACCTAGAGGATGTTGAGGAATGGACCAGATGCTGGGGTGACCCTGGAGGTAGCTGCAGGTGGGAGGGACTTGGAGGATAGAAGTGTTTGAAAACACTTGTGCCTGGAAAAGAAGGTGCTGGCAGCAGTCTTAGAAGAGCTGGTATCCAATTTCTTTCTTTCACAGGCTAGATGTACGGGAGAGACAAGTTCAGCTCAGACTCAAAGCCACTTCGTCATGAGCGGGGCTGAGCAGTATGGGACCTGGTGTGATCAGAAGGCAGGGGACAAAGGATGGGGGTCTCATCCTTCTGGATCCACCTCCCTTCCTCCAGGAAGCCCTCTCTGACTACCATGTGGAATGTGAGAAGAAAGCAAAGCTCTGGAATCAGACAGATGTGGTTAGAATCCCGGTTTTCTTCCTTCAATCATTCAGTCCTTCACTCAGCATGTGTAACGGGTCAGGCCCTGTTCCATGTCCTGAAGATGTACTGTGAGCAATCCCCTGGTCTCCCTTGCATCTTCTATTCAAGTGAGAAAGTCAACCACAATAGTCACAACACAAATAAGAAAATAATATGAAGTCGTGATGTTGATGAAGAAAATAGCTGAGGGGCAGAAATGAAGCAGAGTCCAGAGGGACCTGCTCTAGACGGGGTGGTTAGTGGCAGTCGCTTCAAATGGGCAACTGGAAACTAACACTTAGACGAAGAACAAGAGAGAACATTCCAGGTAAGAAAAATGGTCTGTGCAAGACCTCTAAGTGGGAAAGAGCTTGGGTGGGGAAGGGAAGTAGAAACAGAAAGGAGAACAGGGTCTCTGGAGAGTATTCT
This sequence comes from Phocoena phocoena, assembly GCF_963924675.1. Classification (NCBI taxonomy): domain Eukaryota; kingdom Metazoa; phylum Chordata; class Mammalia; order Artiodactyla; family Phocoenidae; genus Phocoena; species Phocoena phocoena. Next base: position 10,616,309 of record NC_089232.1, on the reverse strand, counting down.
GAACTGAGGCTGGGGAGGTAGAGCTGTGTCTTCCAGGCTCTGTTAAGGGTGGATTCAAGATATATTTTAGAGAGCAAGTCGGTAAGAAGGGAGAAGGAGAAAGAGAGGGTTATAAAACCTGGGGACGGGGTGCCATCGACTGAGATGGGAAAGTCTAGGGAAACGATGGGGCAGGTCTGGAGGGGTCAACTGCGTCTGCCCTGGATGTGTTCATTTTGCCATGTCTGAGATCTAGTGGAGATGGCAGTGGGCAGTGGAATCTGCCAATCTGAAGGAAGCTCCAAGGAGAAGTCCAGGTTGGGGATACAGACTTGGGATCATTGGCATAAGAACGGTATTTAAATCCAGGGCACTTCACGGCATCACCTAGGAAGTGAGGTGAGTGTGGAAGGTGAAGAGAGAGGGCCCAAGGGGGTCTAAGGAAGACCAATACTTAGGGGTCAGAAAAAGGAGGACCCCATGAAGGACTGGGGAGTGGAGGAGGAAAACTGGGAGAGTGTTCAGCGTGGAAACTGGGAGAGCAGGGTTTCCAGAAGGAAGGAGCAAACAAAGGACTAAGAGGAAGCAGAGTGGGGCTGGACCCAGCAAGATGGGGTCATGGGTGACCTCGACTCAGTGGTGTCAAGAGAGCATCGGGAACAGAGCCAGGCTGCTGTGGGGTCTGGAGTGCGTGGGGTTGAGAAACTGGGTACCGTGTGTGTGCATCAAACTGGAGAAACTGGACTTGGAGAGAGAATCGAGGAATCAGGAGGTGGCTGTCAAGTAGGAGGACCAGAGGGGCATGTCTGAGAAAGGAGGAGACCCGTGTGAAAGGCAGGGAGGACACCACCGAGGGAGCCAAGTTCTTGAGCAGCTGGAGGGATGAATCCAGAGCACAGGTGGAGAGACTTCTCTCCATCCGTCTAGGAAGGAAGAAGCAGAAGAGGTGCCTATCTGGGTGGGGTGGTGAGTTTGGTGCCGGCAAGATGAGAGTTTGGAACTGGAGGGAGAGTGCAGGGATGGGGGAGGAGGTGTGAGAGCATCATCTTCGTGTGGGAGTGGGACAGCGGACTGGCGGAGAGGGCCGTGGGGTTGCCTGGACAGCGGACTGGCGGAGGGAGCCATGGGGTTGCCTGGCGGTACTGCTGGATGTGCCCAGACTGAGATCCTGAATTTAGAGCAAAGCAGCCAACCCTATTGTGTGATTATTCCCCCAGAACACTCAAGAGCTCTGCTGCAGGCAAGAAGAAGGCGGACGGGAGGGTTCACTTAGGGCTGGTATTTTGCCAAGGGGCTGTAACCTACAAGAGAAAGGCTGAGTTGCAGAGGGAATGCACGTTGGAGCAGTGGCTGGATGGGGAGGGAAGAGAGGCCAGTGGAGAGGCCCGGGGCAGGGGTGGGGCTCCGGGCATTGAAATGGAAGGAATGGGGCAGTGGGGGAACTTGAGTGGCAGGCATGGGAGGATGAGGACCTGTGTCTGGAATCCAGATTTGAGGTGGGTTAAGGTGCCGCACGGTCCATCTGATAGGATGTAGATGTCACCAAGGATGAGGACAGAAAGCCCTGAATAGGAGGGAGGCGCAGCCATGCGTGAGCTCTGAGAGCCAGGCCGGGTGCTGGGGTTCCCAGCAGGCTCTGCAGCACCACTGCCCAGCTTCTGCTACTTTCCAGATGCATGACCCCGGAGACTTATTTCCCCTCTCGCACTTTGGTATCTCCACTTGTAAAAATAAGGACAATAATTTGTACCTGTCTCCTCAAGTCGCTGTTAAGACTAAATGAGATAATTCAGATAAAGCACCAAACAGTGCCTGGGGCAAATTAAGTGCCAATACATGTTAAGTACCACCCCGTGGAGTGGGATGAATTGTAGCCCCCCAAAGACGGGCTCATGTCCTAATCCCCGGCACCTATAAATGTGACCTTGTTTGGGAAAAGGGTCTTTGCAGATGTAATTAAGTCAAGGATCTTGAGATGAGACAGTCCTGGATTGCTTGGTAGGGCCCTAAATCCCATGACCGAGAGACAGAAAGGAGACACAAGACACACAGAGGGGAAGGCCGTGTGACAGTGGAGGTAGAGGTAGGAGTGAGGCAGCCATGAGCTGAGGAGTGCCTGACTTATGGTATCAGAAGCCAGAAACAGCAAGGAAGGATTCTCCCCTAGAGCTTTCGGAGGGAGCACAGCCCTGCTGACGCCTTGATTTTGGATTTCTGGCCTTCAGAACTGTGAATGAGTAAATTTCTGTTGCTTTAAGCCACCACGTTTGTGGTAACTTGTTACAGCAGCTCTAGAAATCTAATACACTCACATGTCTGGGCGGTGATAATCGTTACCTTTGGAAACTGACATGGGCATTAAAGAGGAAAGTACATGAAAATTTCAGGTGCAATGAGGTGACCAATAAATATCAGTGTCCCTCCCAACCTCCACCATACTGGCATGCTTACACAGACACACACACACACACTCACATGCGCGCACACTCAGGCATGCACACAGGGACATTCTTTTGGCCTAAATGCTGCTTTGTGCTGTTGGTTATTATTTTCTTAGGCATAGCCTTTGATCTCTGTATTCAGACTCAACCAGAGACGCCGCTACCAACCGTCACAGACGTGCAGTTGGCACAAGAACACACGTACATATGAAACATGACAGGGACCAATGTCCGGGGCAGCGCCCAGCATCAGACATGATAACGTCAGAGAAGGAGAGGGTGGTGGGTCTTCAGAATGTGGTTCACTGAGAGGATGATGTGACTGGGGAGGTTTCCCTTCCTCGGCCGGCCACAGGCTGGGTCTGGACCTGCACGGGTTCTGAAGGACTTGGGACACAGCCGTGCGGGGAGAGAGGCTGGCCCTCTGTGGAGCTGTGAGTCATCTGCTCTAGCTTTAACAAGAACTAAGTCACGGGGGGGGGGGGCGGCGGGGGCTTGGGGGGGGGCTAGGGTGGGGAAAGGGCAGCCCCGGAAGAGGAAGGTGGGGGCTCCAGGCTGTCTGATGGATCAGCACAGGTCAATATCTTATCAGTTTCAAAGCTGGACCGCTGAGAACTTGACTCTCAGAGAACAGCTCCCCCCTGGATCAGCATTTGATCCTTTTCAGTCACCCGGAATGAAGCCTCTGACACTCACCGGCCAGGTTTGCTTCCTCCGCAGATATTTTCAACTGAAAACCATGGCAAATAACGTTCAGTCACAGAAAACATGAGAAAGAAGGTTCTTGGCATTTGGGAACAATGGTGAAGAATTCTGTCTCTCTGACACTGGAGTTTCATTTGATGCTTCTTGGAAAGAAACCATCCAACTTACTTTATATAAGTCTTTCACTTCTTCAAAGGGTTTAGAATCAGACCCCCCCCAAAAGCATAAATAATCCAAAAACATGTTGTACTCTGTCCTATGAATGCTGCTTCCTTCCTCCTCCTAAGGTAGGTATACTTATGAACTCTGAAAAGTAATTTCAGGGGAAAAAATGTAATATTAGTCCAGTTTTATAACAGTGAAAGTGTTTTGTTCTTGCCTTGCGATTATTTTTAAGTCAGTGTGGTATTACTGATACAAGTTGACATACACAACTCACTGAGGCCAAAGTCCTTTATGTCTGCCTTCCCAGGTGTTTATGCTTTTAGAAAAGGGGATTTGCCGCCCAGGAATGTGTGTGTTAATCCAAACAGGGCTCCTTCCCACTGTTTCAGATCCCCGTGTAGACCTGACCTGTGGGCCCAGCCCTCCCGTCCCCTTCCCCTGACCCACGTGTACTCGACCATGCTGACCTCATACCAGGTTTCAGCCATGGGGGGAAGCGTGTCCCCTCTCATCTCAGCCTGTCTGTCTGTCTAGACATTCAGAGCTCCACCAGGCAGGTCAGTCCCATGGCTTGGACCCAGATGGAGGCAACAGGGCCGTGACCCGTGATGATGGCCCAAAGCCCAGTCCCTCTGATGCTCTGAGAACAGCTCCCAGCGGCCTCTTCGCAGACAGCTGTCAGATAAGAGATGCAGTGTCCCAGGGCGGCCCTGGCCATCTGCTGGGCAAGTATTTTAAGCCCAATTTCTTCTGGAAGGAGGTTTTAAGTAACTTCTGCCTTGATGTTCCCCATCTATGAATAAAAGACCACACATGACCGGGTTCCACAAAGGGAGGCTATCGGGGGACTGGAGGGAGATGGGGAACCTCTCCTCTTTCCACCCAGTTGAGTGTTCTCTTAACTGGTCAGGGTGCTCGGGTTGCCACACTCTTCGGCTAAAGTGAGAACTAACCTACTATGTGTGATGCTGGGGAAGCTAGGGATGGGGTCCCCACAACCCTAGTTCTCATAGAGCAGACAGCCTTGCCAATCACCAGACCCCCAGAGATGAGAACCCAGGTCCCTCCCTCTTGTCCCACAGCCCCTCCAAGCTCCAGTGCCCCAAGTTCTAACACACACTCACGCTGGGGCTCCGAGAGTGTGTGCAAAGCCTTACTGCCCAGAGGATGAAACTGAAGGTGGGATTGAATGGGGTGGCAGGCAAGGCCAGGCAGGTGGCATTTGAGCAGAAACCTAAAAAAGCCAACCCTTTGCATATCTGAGCACTTTAGAAAGAGGGGACAGCGAGCCAGTGATGCAGGAGTGAGCTGGGGTAGTCCAGGAAACGGCCCACACTGTTGGGATTTAGTTCAATCAAAACGTCATTTTCTTAGGACCAGTGAAGACTTCTGTTTCATACTATAGCCACTGAGTTTAGACAGCAACTTAATTTTCCAAAATGCACGTGTCACCAGAGTTGCAAGAGGCTACCTTCATCAAGCCAGTATCAGTCATTTGTCCTCCAGGGGATGTGATTTGTCAGAACCCTGCCAGCACCATGGCTCTGACAGCAGCTTTTTTTTTTTTTTTTTGTGGTACGCGGGCCTCTCACTGTTGGGGCCCCTCCCGTTGCAGAACACAGGCTCCGGACATGCAGGCTCAGCGGCCATGGCTCACGGGCCCAGCCGCTCCGCGGCATGTGGGATCTTCCCGGACTGGGGCACGAACTCGTGTCCCCCGCATCAGCAGGCGGACTCTCAACCACTGCGCCACCAGGGAAGCCCTCACTACTCGTCTTTTAAGTGGCAAAAAGTGTAAACTGTGCTCTGCGGCCAAGAACAAACTCGAGGATTGGCCACGAATCCTAATCAGACATTTAATTGCCACCTGCCCATCCCACGGTCACGGGTTGAGTGCGCGCCGGGTGCCAGGGACCATGCTGGACCAGGGGTCTGCCTTGACCCTTATAGTTCAAAGGCCAGAGAGACACAATTGCAATGTAGTTATTAAAATCCCCTGGCGGGGACGAGGGCATTTACCTGCAAGCCAACAGAAGGCCGGCCCCAGAGCTCGGTGACTGGGAGCCTGAGTCAGGCCTGAACCCCTGGGGATAGGAGTGGAGCCCAGGGAGGGACTTGGAAGGGCCAAGGCTGAGCCCGTGCAGCCTCGCCCAGGGCAGTTTCTGGGACAGCTGACACAGCATCCTCGCACAGCACTGAGCAAATCCAAGCTGACATCTCTTTGAAGAGCCCCTATTCCAACTGGGGGCAACGTGGGCTGTGATGTCTTCCCCAGCACAGGTGGCCATGTTTCCTCTCTAAGTACTCAGACCTCACACCTAAGCACACGCTCTCAGGGCATGCTGTGTGTCCTCCTGCCTTTGCTTCTCACGGGACCGTGATACTTCCACACAATTCCAAGATGCCCTCACATGCCACGCCCACCAAGCTGCAGAGAGCTGGGGTCAAGCTCACTGCCATTCACACCTTCATTCATTACCTGCTCTGCACGCCGACGCCATCCCACCTCTGCCCCCGCGGAGCCCGGTCGGCAGCCCCTTCCCACGTCTCTGACCTGGCCGAGCCCTTTGGCGTTGCCATTAGGAGGCTCTGTCCTACCTGATGATGGACGGGGCTCTCCCCAGGCACACAGACTAGGGCGGCCTCACCTACAACAGGCCGTGGCCTTGGCCCTGGGCCTTCCAGCCCACTCTGTCCTCCCACTCACCCTGAATTTGGCAGGACACGTGGATGTCTGTGCCAGGGCAAACTGACAGAGGGAGACAGAAATGAGGATTGAACATTTTGCAACTACAAGAGAAACTGAAGCGAACAGAAAGCACCTTACTGAGTGGTGTCCTTCAGGGCATTCTCCCCGGGTGATGCTGCCGGCCCCAGGGTTTCTGAAGTCACCCGTGGGAGTCCTGAGAAAGCTCCCAAACCCTGCCACGCTGGATCATGGAGAGGGAGCTTAAAAAAAAATACTGCACTGGAATCCCACTGGAGTTTTGAAGAGGTGGGTATTTTGTAAAACCCCCCTGGGGGAGTCTACTGTCCTCCAAGGTTGAGGACCCCCCACCCCCCTTCCCATGCAGCATTCGGCCCATGTTCAGTAGATGCTTCACATGGGTCGTAAGGGTGGAATGGATCGTCCTCCATCTCTCATGATTAAAGACCCCTAAAGTAAATACCTAAATATTTACGCTGTAGCCTTTCTTCAAGCAGCCAATGGTTTACCGTCCAACTGGCTGGGATTTCTTTCCCAAAACCCAACATTTGCCCTTTAAAACGAGCTGATAACACTGTTTCTGGATCAGCCCTGAGCTGAGTTGGCAGCTCAAAAGAACAGAACTCTCCACGAGCCCTCCCCAGCCTATCCCTCCCTCCACCCAGTTTCTCTTCTCACCAATCGCTCTGGCCAAAGTCCGCAGTTAGGATCCTGTCCTCTCTCTCTCCTCATTGGGAGGACCTGTCTCCCCTCACCTTGAGCATCTCTCCCTCCATTCGGGTCCAGGACCAGGTCCCAGGTCTCCTGGGAGGACCCCTGACCGTCCCCTGCGCCTACACCTCTGTTCACTACCACCAGCCAGGTGCAGCCAGAGGGGTCTTAAATTTTTCACTTTTTATTCTGACATAAAATAAAAATTTATTTTGACTTACAAAAAAGTTGCAAAATGGTGTAAACAATTTCCTTACAGTCCCCACCCAGATTCCCCAAATGTTGACATTTTGCCACATTTACTTCATCCTTGTCCCACGCCCCTAAGATGTAACCCACATGCACGCCTGTGATATGTTTTTCTGACTCAACTGCAGACAGGCAACGCCGCTCACTCTTGAATACGCTTCAGTGGGTGTCTCCTAAGAGCACGCACGTTCTCGTGAATGACTGTGGTTCAATGGTCAAGATCAGGACAGTAACCTCGATGCGATACCATTATCTAACCTACATATTTGACTCAGAGTTTACCATTTGTCCCAATCGTGTCCTTTATGGCAAAAGGAAAACCCCTGATCACACATCACAGTCAGCCATCATGTCCCTTCAATCTCCCTTAGTCTGGAATTCAGAGGAATCTTTCTCAAAGAATTCAGATTGGATTATGTTGGCTCTGTAACTGAAGGCCTCCACTGCCCTGTGAATTTACCCGTCTCTAGGATGTGGTCCACGTGGCCCTGCAGCCCAGCCCCCAACCGTTCCCTACCGTGCTTGTTCCCGGCCTCCTTTCCGCGGCCCTGGTCCCTCTGTCTGGCCTCTTCTCCCAGCTCTTGGCTGGCTGCTCCTGGCTCATCCTGAGGGCTCAGAGAAAAGGCCTTCCTTGCTCTAGCTGCACCACCGGACCCTCTGCACCACGAGACCCGCTGCATCACCAGACCTGCCCCCCTACACTTGGCCTTGTTTATTTCCTGCACCTTTCACTCTCCGCTCACCTCGTTCACCTGTTTGTCTTACGCCCCTCAGCCCCACTGAATGTAAGCCCCAGGAGGGCAGGGGTCTCAGCAGCCTGGCTCCTGCTGAGTCCTGAGCACTTGGAATCCATCGTGTCTGGTACATAATAGACGTTCAATAAACACTTGTTGGTCAAATGAATACGTGAAGGAATGAAGGCAAGATTTTTCCAGACTATCTGAGTTAAAGACAATAAAATCCTTTCACCTACACTTACATGGGATAGAGAGTTCCTAGATGCTGACAGAAGAAGGAAAAATGTTTGTTCCCCAGATAGCTTTTCAGAATGCTATCCAACGACTGAAAAAGCTTTGGCGCCTGGCTCTCCTCTTCCAATGGTCCAGATATCAAGGTAACAGAAAAGATCTACGTTTTAAGAAAATGAGCCAGGGGACTTCCCCGGTGGTGCGGTGGTTAAGAATCCTCCACATTGAAAAAAAGTCAATGCAGGGGACACGGGTTTGAAGATCCCACATGCCGCAGAGCAACTAAGCCCTTGCGCCACAACTACTGAGCCCGCGCTCTAGAGACCGCGAGCCACAACTACTGAGCCCGCGCGCCTAGAGGCCACGCACCGCGAAGAGTAGCCCCGGCTATCCCCAACTAGAGGAAACCTGGGCACAGCAAGGAAGACCCAACACAGCCCAAAATAAATAAATGTATAGGAAAAAAAAAAAAAAAGCCAGATCTTCCACATCCAGGGCTTTCTGTGTCAGGCTTCTCAGCACAAATAATGACACATATTGACGTGAAGATCACGGTTGAATAACAGGGGGGAAGAGTTACTGACAGAGCCACAAGTTCTTTCCTGTTAGAGGGGCCTTAAGAGGCCGCTGGATGCCCTTGGGAGACCCCAGCCAGAACCCCAGCCTCTCCTCATGCCTCTGCAGAGATGGCTCCCGGCCCAGGGCCCCCGAAGCATGAGGACAGGGTAGGAGTGAGCCTGGGCCTTGGGCAGCAGGACTGAACTGCTGTCCCTTTAAATTGGTCGGATTCTGCCTCCTCACTGGGGAGATGAATCCTCAGCTATAGACACGAGTCAAAGTTTGTCGAGAAAACTGTGCACTTGACTGTACGTATTTGTACCTCCATACTTTTTTTTTTTTTTTTTTTTGAAAAGAGAGAAGAGGGGTCTTCCCTGGCGGTCCGGTGGTTAGGACTTCGCCTTCCAATGCAGTGGGTGTGGGTGTGGGTTCGGTCCCTGGTTGGGGAGCTAAGATCCCACATGCCTCGCAGCCAAAAAATCAAAACGTAAAACAGAAGCGATATTGTAATAAATTCAATAAAGACTTTAAAAATGGTCCACATTGAAAAAAAGTCTTAGAAAAAAAAACAAACAATGGGCAGAAAAACAAGTGAAACAGTGAGCAGGCCAGTGAGATGTAAGAGGTAGAGGAGAGCTGACCGTGCAGGGGCTTTGGCACCGCAGAGCTGGAGCAGAGGCATCGCATGGCAGTCTGCTGCGGGCCGGGGAAGCTCTGGGGAAGATCTTCCTGCTCCAGGTCTGGGGGCGAAGGTTCCAGGGCGAATGGGGGAGAGTGAATCCTGTTCCCAACGGATACACGCCAGGCTGTCCCGGACCTACCTCACTCACTCTACGTTCTAGTGAAGAGACCACCCTTGGGGGTTCTGTGACCCCTGTGCTCCATCACCCTGGCACCAGGATGCCGCCACTAACATGGCCTTACGTGTGAACAAATGTCTGGGAGCTGCTCCACCCTGGTGGTGGCATGAGTGGGACAGCGGGCAAAGAATGAGGGGGGCACAGCTTCCCCCAGACCGAGGCCACGCCTTACAGGGCAACTGGCAGCAGGCAGCAGGCTCAAGCCATACCCAGCACTCCTGGGACAACCCACACGTCAACAGCAGGCCCTCAGGCAAGGTCACCAAGAGTTGCAGGAGGTCTGAGGCAAGAAATGCAGGACCTGGGCCTCCAGAGGGAGGCGAGCCATTGGTAAAGCTGAAATGCCCTGGTGGCCAGAGATGTAAGCAAAGCCTGGGGTCTGGAGTGCCCACCCCCTCCCTCCCCTACGAGGTGGATTTGGACCAGGCCACAATGACGTGAGTCCCCAGAATGCCCGGAACTCTTCTGAGGCCGGCAGCCTCACGGGCATCCCCTCCAAGGCAGACCCTGCCTGGTCTCAGCCTCCCACACCTGCTCCGCTGGGACCTGAGAGGGGGACGGAGGAACAGGTAGACAGACCTAGGTGTGGTGACAGAGCCACACTGCCCAGCTTCACACCCCAGCTCTGCCACCCACGAGCTCGGTGACCCTCGGCAAGCAGATTAAATGCCCCGTGACTCAGTTTCCCTATCTCGGCACCTGGGGTCGTAACGGCAGTTTCTTTAAAGGGCTGTTTGTTTGTTCTGAGATGATGGGGTGCTGTGAACAGGATCTCATACATACCAGGTGCCCAATGGTTAGTTGTCACGATAGGTGATGGGGGTTAGGGTGCGGGGCTCTGGGAGCCGGATGGGGGTTGGGTGAGACACCCAGGGGAGCTGCGGGTCTCTCACTCTCCAAGCTCCGGAAACAGCTCCCTCTGCAATTCCAGTACAGAATTCTACTGTGGTCTTTCCGCTTACTGGCCTGGAGACCCTGGGCAATAGTAGCATATGAGTTTTAAGCACATTTATATTTTTATCTGTGCCTGGGAGATGGTAGGATCTTAATACACATACTTGGATTGAATAAATTGTTTAGACAAATGACCACCTAGAGGGCTAAAAATGTAACGAGGTGGTATAAGCTCTCTGATGTCCTTCCGGGCCAGAAAGCCCACACCCTTTAGGGTGTATTGTGAGAATGGTTCCCCAAGTTTGATCTTGTTTAGTCAGTAGATTGAGGGGTTACTATAGAGCTAAGTCTCCCAAAATCTGCTGTAAGGAGACAGCTGAGCAGCTAGTATAATTTCACCTTCCCAAATCCCTTTTGGAAATGCATGTCATATACGGGATAACATGCCAGAAACAAGGGCCTTCTACTGTGTCTTCTTCTTGGTACTAAATTCTCCTAAGGACTTAGGGCTTGCCTCAGGAAAGAGAGGTTTCAGGCAAAGGAGGCCCAGTGGCAGAAGTGAGAGACAATGAGAGAGCATCCTTTTGCCTTGTCATTTCCCTTCTTCTCAGCCCCATTCTGGTCTCGCCCAGCCTATCTCAACCTATCACCTCACGCCTTCGGAATTCGTACTGTTCATAGGGGGACTCCTAACAACCCTTGACTCCGTCTTTCATGACAGGTAGGAATGAGTCAGCGCTTCAGGCTGCCGGCAACAGCATCTGACAGCACAGAGAGAACTTATGGGAGGGGCCCTGCGCTCAAGGAACAAACAGGAAGCGTGGAGACCAGGCACAGGCACGCCGGCAGCAGGCACCACGGCCAGGGAATGCGCATGTACCTCCCTGTCTACCCAGCTGCAAGGATGCTGCACTCCCGTCAGCCCCTTCTTGCCTCGTTTGCTCCAGGTTCAAAGTGCTGGGGAAGAGTGCTGGATTGGCCCAGCTTAGGCCACAGCTGCCGTCGGCTGTCCTGGGGGCAAGGAAAGTTTCAAAGGTGGAAGGCAACCGTGGGGGGGAGGCGCACAAAGAGCAACTGTGGTGGCAATAAGAAAGGGGGGAGTGGGTGGGCTGGATGCTGGCTGACCCCCATCCCTCACCCTAGAGAAAAGCTCACAAGAAACGTGCAGGGGGTTTCCCGGGTGGCGCAGTGCTTGAGAGTCCGCCTGCCGATGCAGGGGACGCGGGTTCGTGCCCCGGTCCGGGAGGATCCCACGTGCCGCGGAGCGGCTGGGCCCGTGAGCCATGGCCGCTGAGCCTGCGCGTCCGGAGCCTGTGCTCCGCAACGGGAGAGGCCACAACAGTGACAGGCCCGCGTACCACAAAAAAAAAAAAAAAGAAAAGAAATGTGCAGGATGTATGGAAAGAAAAGTCAAGTGCACTAACATCATCAAAAAGAAGCCTAATAGATGAAAATACGAGCTGGCTGCCTTGGAAAACGTCTTGGGAAAATGGCAACGCTCACTAAATGAATATGGTCATTGCGGTCCCAAATTAAGACACTCACCGAACTTGTCAAGAAGCTTAAGCTAATTCCAAAATGCACGTGAAAGACAAAATGTGGAATGGCCAGGACAATCTTGAAAAATAAAGACGAGAAATTCAAAACATATTACGAAACCACAGTAATTAGCATAATGTAGATGAAAACAAAAAGATCACTGGAAAAAAAGAAGAGCAGAGAAACAGAACCACATAATAGGAGAATTTGGTAGATGTCAAAGAGCCATTTCACGTGAAGAAAAGAGGACAGTCCTGGCTGTCTATGGGGGAAAAAAATAAAGTTAGATTCACATTATATCATTAAAAAAAAAAAAATCCAGGTGGGTTAAAGACGAAAACAAACTGTAGCGTTACATATCACAAAATATATTTAAAACCTTGGCCTAGGGAAGGGCTCTTAAAATACAAAATACAGAAACCTAAGTAAGATTAATAAATCTGACTTCTAAAGTGGTGAGAACTACATCAAATACACCACAGCAGTTTGAAGACACGCAGTGGAATAAAACCTACGTTCACAAAAAGATGTGTTCAAGAATATTCGTAGAAAGTTTATTCATCCCAGCCCAAACTGTAAGAGCTCAGGTGTTCATTAATAAGACAACAGAGAAAGTGTGGTCTGTTCATACAACAGGCTACTAGTCAGCAAGAAAAGGGAAATTAGTGATGATTGTACATACTGCATGATCCCATTCAAACTCTACCTAAAAAGTAATTTATGGTGGAAAAAAATCAAATCAGAACTGTGGTCACCCCTGGAGGCAAGAGGGGAGGGACTGCCTCAGAGGGAGCATGAGGGAACTTTCAGGAGTGATGGTCATGCCCCTTATCTTGATAGGGGTTTGGGTGACATCTGCACCCTTGGTCAAAACTTAGCAAATGTTGGGCTTCCCTGGTGGCGCAGTGGTTGAGAGTCCGCCTGCCGATGCAGGGGACACGGGTTCGTGCCCCGGTCCGGGAAGATCCCACGTGCCGCGGAGCGGCTGGGCCCGTGAGCCACGGCCGCTGAGCCTGCGCGTCCGGAGGCTGTGCTCCGCAACAGGAGAGGCCACAGCAGTGAGAGGCCCGCGTACCACAAGAAAAAAACAAACAAAAACAAACAAAACTTAGCAAATGCATACTTAAGAGTTGTTGTATTACCTGTAAATCTCATCTCAGGAAAAATTTATAAAAAATTAATGAACTCTAAATGATATACGTGTTGAAGTATTTAGGGATAAGGTTGCTGATGACTACGACTTCCTTTGAAATGCGTCACAAGGTAAGATGCAAGAATGGATGGACAGATACAGAATCAAGGAAGTAGAGTAAAATGTGAAAGGTAGAATCTAAGTGGTGGGTATATGGGTGTTCTCTGTACATTCTTTCAACTTTTCTGTACGTTTGAAAATCTCCATAATAAAATGTTGAGAAAAAAAAGATAGTAAGACTGGAGGAAACGTATTTCCAAGATGTAAGAGATTTTTACCCAGAATATACAAAGAGCTAATTATCAATAGGAAAAATAAAAAAACCAACTGAAAAGAAGCAAAGGCCTTTAGACAAAAAAGCAGATGCCAACAATGTCTGAAAAGATCATCCTCTTTGAAAGTGGAAAATTTGAATTCAGACAACAGCACCCCTCTTCCCCCTCCAGGCTGGTATCATCTTGCGACGCTTGGCAGATGTCAGCGGGTGGTCGTGTGAAGAACAGCCAGTTTGGCAGCACCTGTGAGTCTGTTGAAGCTGCTAATCCCACCACCCTGAACCATCACCCGGCACCTCTCCTGCAGGTTGGTGAAGAATGGACCAGGCAGCGCCGAAGATGCAGAAAAGCCATAGCAGGACACCAGGCAAGGAGCTTTTATTCCTGTGTGCAGTGGTTAGAATGGAGTCACTACGGAAAAACCTATGACCTACCGCTAAGTCAGAACCACATACTGACTGTACAGAGTTTACAGAAAAGCAAGACTGCTGAATAAGTACACACACACACACACACAGCAGAGAAAATGGGCTGGAAAAATCCAAACTCCTGCCTTGCTGAGGAAGCAGGATGAGGAACGAGCCAGAACCACCACTTGATTTGAAATAAATGTATGTATACACACATGTACTGCTTGCCGAATGAAAATGAAAGGCATTAATCCATCACCAGCTTAAAACAAAGCTCACCCAGGCTTTAACTTTCCCAGCACTTATTTCAGAGCAAAAGTGGCAAATTACATAATTTATTTAGGATTTTATAACTTTTCCCCAAATCAGCCTATTTCTCTCTGCCATTCCTAAACAAGTTCACACCTACCACGCAGCACAGGTCTCTCAAAACTCCGTGGACCCTTTTAAGATGGCAGTGATTTTTTTCTCTCTCTCTCTCACACACACACACACATCCATGCACCTGTTGATTCGTGGCTTTGAGCAGGTGCTATAGAACAGCTTTCTATTAGAGTCAAACCAGACTTCCATCCTTTGAATTTTCTTCAAACTGTGAGATGGGGTGAGATGGCAGGGTAATCTGCTATAATCACTAATCTATACAGTTCAGATCTGTCACCTAGTACCACCCCCCATCCAGGTGCTGAGTCATACCTGACTACGTGGGCAGAAAACTTTGCAGTCGCTCTCCCCAGCCACTTCAAAACTTTAAAGAGTGGTTTGCTTTTAAGTATACTACATAGAATTGACTTCAAGGGAGAATTCACGAAATCTGAGTGTCCGTAATACATTCTATGACTGATGAGGGTAGAGTGTGGGCGTGTACATATCCATATTTCAGCTGTTTCTCCACCATTGCGTGAAACAAATCAAACAGCTCACCAAAACTAGTTGAAAGTTTTATTTATATAAAATTCATTAAGAACATAAAAGATTGAGTTTCTTTAAAAAAAAAATCTGCAGTTATTTACAGCAGTATTGCACAAGTAAAGTGGCAATTACCCTGTCAAAATTCATCAGTGCAAAACACAAGTAAGCCAGGGAAATTGCAATACATATGCTACAATATGCTGGGTCCTAGGAAACAAGTTAGTGATGAATCAGTATACAGACAGATCAGTGCTATTTATAAATGAGTACCTGATGAGTTCTGATACAGTAACTAGTGGTCACAGAACCTGGACATAAAACGTTAAGAGAGCGTCTAAAGTCTGAAATTCCCAAATAAAAGTAGTCAAGTTACTTAGCCGGGAGCTTGAGGCTGCTTCTTGCACACAAATGCTGTTTGGAGCAGGACAGGAGTTACCCCAGCTGGTTTAGCGACACGCGTGGTCACATTCCTGCACACACGCGTGTGCGGGGTGGACACACGCAGGCACCAGGCTAAATCAGCAGGGATGACAGAGCCATCGACACAGAACCGCTAGGAAGTCTCTTTCAAGCTTCCACTTCTTAACAGCCAGTCCAGTGGGGCCCCCAACCTCTCTCGAAGGCTTTGGAGAAGCAGAAGGAAAGCGTCACCCTGAAGAAGCAGGTGGATCAAATGCAGGGACCGAATGGTTCAGGGCAGGGGCTGTACAATTAGTTCCTGAAGACACACAGTTTAGTTCGCACCTCAAAGCACAGGAAGCCACAGAGCGGGTGGCGGGAACTCAACTACTCATCAGTTGCCAGTGAGGGGTTAGGGGTGTGAAGAGGTCCTGATGTGTCTCTGGAAGCAGGGGCCACTGGTCCCACTGTGTCTCATCCTGCCTGGCCCCTGCCCTCAACAATCTCACGACGGCCCCTCCAGAAGACGACGTTTCCATTTCTCTGAACATGGTATATTGTCAGGGATAAATTTTCAATGGAAAAAATCCTTCCCAACTGCCAATAACACATATTGGGTTGGCCCAAAAGAAGTTCGTTCGGGTTTTTCCATAAGATGTAATGGAAAAACCCGAACGAACTTTTTGCCCCCCCCCCACCAACACACAAACACACACACACACACACACACACGTATATATTTTGGCTTTAAAATACAGCCTGGAGTTAACAGCATTTGCTTCCATGAGAAGCTAGCCATTTGGGAACAAGAGAAAGTCACTGGAAAGTTCTAGAGTAGAATTTGACAGCCTGCTGGGTTTATGGTCTCTCACTGGTGTCTAAACACAAACTTCATCATGAGGACAGCAAACTCTACGAATCTAAACCCATTTGACTAGAAATACCAGGAACCAAAGCCGAAGGGCCACCCGGGGGAGACCGCGTGGCCTGCAGTGAGGTAACCAGTGGCCACCTCAGAGTTAAAGCAATTAACAGGACAGGAGGGGGTAGGGGTCAGGGAGGTCAACACTTTTCAGAATTTAAGACCTTAAATAAGCTGGAAATAAATATACAACATCTCTACAAGTTACAGCATTATGAAACAGTAGGACACATTACACAGAAAAAGAATCTACAATATTTACAATCCTCAATTCTGAAAAAGTTTAGTAAAAAGTGATTTTTTTTTTTTTTTTTTTTTTACTCATTTATGCTGTACAAAATTTTACAAGAAAGGTAAAGGAAACATAATAATTGCACACAGACGTTTGGCTCAGTTGATAAGTAAAGTATGACTTCCTAATCTAATAAATAGTCAAAATATATACAATATTAAGAAGGGGAAACAGGAGAAAGCTGTCGTCTACTGTGTACATTTTTTGTTTTTGTTTTTTTAACTCGGAAGAAATTTTCACCTGGTTTCTCCACAACCAAGAAAAAAAAAAATTCTTCATAAACGGGAGTCCAGGTAATTTGCAGATTCACTCTTGAAGTTAATTTCGTGTGTGTTTATTGCATTTCTGTGAAAAGTCACAGGACACTTTCTACAAACCTCACGTGAGACGAGGTGGTCAAGGCACAAAACCCGCATTCAGTTTCCAAAAAGGGATCGAGTTATTTTTTTTCTCTATAAAAAGTCAAAGAAAGGAAAAATAAGAAGTCAAAGGTACACCCACAGTGGGTATACTTTCTGCAGGGAGGCATCTTGATAAACAGATACGTACAGTACAGAGACGTCCAGTCACCTCTCTTTTAAGTCCTGGGGCAACATCCTCTTAATACTTCTACAATTCATAGAATCTCTAATTTCCTCACCAGCTGCTTCCACGGCCAGCCCGGGGGCCTGGAGGCCGCCGAGCCCGAGGTAAACTTGCACGTGGGTGAGCGAGCACTCAGCCCCCGGGCACCAGGGCTGAAGGAACAGAATAAAGTGCTCCAGTCCGAGAGACTGGCCCGTATAGAGATCCTGGGAGGGGAGCGGCCCAGAACCAAATACGTCTTTGGTGTGTGTGTCCAGCAGGCCCACGGCTGCAATTCCACCAACCACCTTAACAACCGCGTGGACTTGAGGACCCTGCAGAGGGGTTCAAGACATGTCAAGGACACAAGCTGAGACTCAACACAGCTTTAAAACGATTCAAGACCCCAAGAAGATACCTGGGGAAAAGAAAACTTTTAGAAGGAAGAATATTTGGAGTCAAATATCTCTACCTAAGAAAAAAGCGTATATGCAACATATATATATATATACTTATATAAAATTATGAAGATACAAAAATGAATCAATTTTTCCAACTGATAACGTGAAAACACTGGTTCTCGATGGGCCAAAAGCAAATACGACAGCTGTTGTTGGCACTGTTGACTCATCTGAAAAATCACGTATCTTCTTTTAAAAAGCTGTTTAATGATCTGAGGTTTCTAAAACTATAAGAGTGATGGGGTTCACAGAACGATCTCCACCTCCCCTCTTTCAATGCTCCCTAATCCTTCTTGGGTCTCCCCAGTAGTTTAACTGCCTTTGAAAAGACTGACCAACTCGTGGGCTTCCATTCTCTGCCATAATCGTGGCAGGCGCAGAGGAAGGGCATCCCCAACAGAAGTGGCTGCATGAAGGGGGCCTGACGAAATCCAGCCGTCCCAAGAGAAGTGGAACAAGTGACACAGACATCTGTCAGAAGGCCAAGGGACCATTTCAGACTTGTGTCCGACGGGGTTTTTTATGGAACTGCTGAGAGCAGAATTAAGTCTGTATTTCAGAGAGTGGGAACCGAGTGTTAGCCATCAAAAGCCAGATGAACTCTGAGTTGGACAAAAAGCCAGGATGCCCAGGAAACAGCTGTCTCAAGTCCCGCCCATAGCCTGCGCCAATTCCCACAAGGGCTCGAGCTTGGATACCTCGACGGAACTCGGTTGCACGTGGGCATGTGAACCACCTGGGGCCTTAGGCTGAGTCCATCCTGTGATATGGGAAGGCCTGCAACCAGAAAAGCCAACAGTGCATACCTTGTGTTATGACTGCCATTGCCTCTTCAGAACACTTCTCAATGACCAGCCCATCAAAACCAAACGAAAACCAACATCGAGCACCTCCCAGTGAGTAAGCTACCAATAGACAAACAGACCTGTGTCTGATACAGGCAGATACTAACTCATGTTCAGACCCAATTATACTTTTGACCAAGAAATTACACTGGACCAAATGTGTGCATCAGTGTCCAACAGGCTGGAGGAGCATCGCCAAAGGACGTAAGGAGAAACACAAAGAGAGTCTGAGATTTTGCCACAGATGCAACTGAATTTAAGGAGGTAAGTAGATATTTACAAAATGGGAGTGGCACGTCAATACAGGCTGACAAGAGACCCCTCTGCCCCTTTCACCAGTTCCATTTCATAAGAACTTTTTTGGTATTAATAATAATGACTTAAAAAAAAAAAAAGGTCCAAGAAGCAATGGCAGGGAAGGGAGGGGCCACATCATACCTCTCCTGTTTAAAAATGCTGTACGGTGACCTCTAAAAATAAACTAAGGCAGCTTTATAAATCAGCTGGCTCAGTTTCCACTGTGGAGTTTACACAATCCTCTGAGAGTAGGCAAAAGGTTCTTAAAATTTTAGTACAAAAATCACTCACGAGTTGGTTAAAAAGTTTCCGTTTCCTTTTTGAAAAACCTGTTCTTATCAAAGAAGGTGGGGAAAAAAAAAAAAACACACGGCATGTAAACACCATTCTTGCATAAAATCCTGCTCCAAAGAACCATGATTTGTACATTGTTTAAAAAGAGAATCCTCCCTCATTTACATTCACAACAAGCTTCTGTTAGAAATTCGGCCGCGTGGTGATGATGAAAGACAAGGTCAGGTCCACGTGCAGCTTGGACACGCCGGCAGGCTCCCCGCCCGCCCCCTCCAGCGAGGGACCTCGGGCGGCACAGCAAGGGCACCGAGACACCGAGGTGCTGCGCCTGTCGGTCTGAACGAGCAAAATGTCTGCACATCCCGGCTCCGTGAGGAACCCGCTGTCACTGCATCCTCCACACCAGACGGATGATGTGGCGTAAGAGCCGTAAGATAACCATTTGCGGGTGACCTTCGGCTGCTTGGTGATTATTCAGAAAGACCTGAAACAACAAAAGGAAAGCTCCTTACTTTCCAGCCCCGACTTATTTCGGGGGCTGGCGGGGGAACCCATATTTAAGGGAACAACCAATCCCATCTGAACAGCTATGAAGGTGCCTCTTAAAGGGCCACTTCTTCCCTGAGACGTCACTGCAAAAAGAGCAGGCACACCAAATGATGGTTTTCTTTAAAGCGACCAAAAGGATGTTTGGAAAGCTCAAAGAGAATCCCTGAATCTGTTCCCCCCCCCCATTTTTTTTTTTAATTGTAAACTCTTGTAAATTCTTCTTTGGAATAAAGGAGGCTTTTACCGTTCACAAGGTTATTTATGAGTTGCAAGTTTTCCCTGTATTCCCCCATTCAACCTGGGCTGCCACAATCAGACAGACAGAAAGCGTGAGGACACTTTTCTTGCATCTGTAGTGGAAATCTTAGCAGACAGTAACTGCCCCAGGTCTGTCAAATAGATGCACTGTTTCTCCTTCTAAAAACCACATATTCTTTCCACAGGTGACGCCATCGCTGGCCGGAGCTGCCTTAATCAGGAAACGTAGCAACCATCGGAAAATGAGTATCCCCACCGGCTCTGTGCAGCTGCTGGAGGAGAGCCACCCCAAGTCCTGGAGTTCAGGGGGTCCCGTGAAGAGAGGCGCAGGTAAAGCAGATGGAAGAGAGGAAAGAAAGAACTTGGTGGATGCGAGGTAAGCACCTTACTGCCCAAGTTACCAACATTCAAAATATGGTTCAGACTCCCTCAAGGGTGAGTTTCGGGTGGCTGTCATTTACTTGAGAAATCAGTGATTCGGGGTAATTTGCCCTAAGAAGCTAAATAAAGTGGAGCACTGATGCGCCACCGCGCCTCTGCCTGTCGGTGGGCAGCTCCGGTGGGTAAGCGCCGTTGGTCCAGGGCTGCGGCCACGGTCACCGACACAGGCGGCGTCAACCACCGGCCCCTCCAGTACCCCGGAGTGTCGGGCAAAGAGCGATGAAAAATAGAAAAGCCCCGTTTGCTGGGGACCACCATAGGATCGTGACAAGCTGAGAAACTGTTCCAAAGGAAACGGCCAGGGTACTTCAAGGTCTCAGAGGTCCCTGGGTCTTCCACCTTCGAGCTCTAATCCATTTCGCGGGTTAAGTGCAGGGTGTAAACTCAGAGCAGCCAAAGCTGGTAACAGAGCACATCCGCCTCCATGTCAGGAGCTGTGACCGGTTTCCCTGTTCAGGTCTGAAATCCACACCCCAGGCCAGCTCCCTGCTCTGTCTGGAGCACTCCACCAACCCCCTTCTCACTCCGGCGGGCTGGGGGGTGCTTTCCAGCACACATCCACAGGACCACCTGCCACGGGGCAGGCCGAGGACGGGCGTCCCCTTCCCAGACACAATCGCTGTCCACAGACGCCAGCTGCAAGCAGAGCTCCCTCTTCGCCACTGTTTACACAGCCCTCTGGGGCTCGTTGTACGGGATGGAATTGTGATAAGGCCGGAGCACTTCCCTTGCTCCTTCCAGAACCAGGAGCCAGACTGGAGGAAATCAGCTTTATGTAAGCGATTCCTGTAGAGGCGCTCCGTAACCACAGTCTGCGATTTTTATCAGCCTGACACACAAGATTGCTTTGTTTTGATTTAACTTTCAAAATTACTTTGCTTCTTCTGGGTGAGAATAATTTAGGGGAAGGTTAATTTTAGTTGAGACTAATATTAACAGGTTGAAAGAGGCTTATTCAAAATAAAACCACGACTTACTAAAACGAAGAAAGTGTATGCAGAGCTGAGCTAAACTATCACTTCAAGGTGGGAAATCTCAAACCAAACAGTTGTCACTGCTGGCTTCAGTAGGACCGGAGAATGGAGTCAACATGACGCCACGAGGGGACTGGGTCACACAGTAGGGACAGACCCCCAACTGTTGACACTTAGCCAATTTTATATTCCAGAACTGGCAGCGTCTGAGAGGAGAAACCTTCCACGCACCCTTGAGGACAGCAGGTGTAGGATGAGAGAAGTCTTCCCGAGTTTTTCAGACTGTTGCTTTCGTGTCACATGAAAATAATATGGGGGCGGTATGCAAAGACATGCCAGGGTGGCAGGGGAATGCAAGAAAGATCTGTTTGTTAAAAGGAACACCCAATCCCTGACAAACGAGAAGATGCTACAACATCTGGGTTAGCGAGGATACGGGGACACCTGGCCCCTCGACAGCACGCGTGACAACACGGCACACGCCGTTAAACCAGCGAATGATTGCTTTTGGACGACATTCCATGGAGGAAGCCATTACCACTGATTCCAAGAGCCCTGGCAGCCCAGGAAGCCCTCGACAGCTGGCAGGGCCCGCCGAAGCTGCTGCTGGCGCAGCGTGGATGGCCCACACCTCACAAACAGCTGGAGGAAGGGCAGCTAGCGCCAGGGCAGAAGCGCCGCCCTCTGACACCTGCAGCCGTACTGATCAGCTTCCTTAGCGGAGTCACCGAGCACACGGTCTCGGCCTGACGATGCTAACGTAGGGCAGACGTGGTCGGCCCAGCCAGCATGAGATCCTAGGCTTCTGGCCTCCAGGAATGTGAAGAAATACATTTCTGCTGTTTAAGGCCCCCTGCCCGTGGTCCTGTGCTCTGGCCGTCCTAGCAAACTAATACACTCGCTCATGCTTAATCATCCTTCCTGATCCTTCACCTTTTAAGTGAAAAACAAAACTTCTTAGCTCAGAGTTGCGTAATGCTGTTTTAGTCTAAATCATAGAAACACTTTAGAAAGATATATTACAATGATTCATTTGGGGAAAGAACTAAAAAACTAAATATGCTCCTAGGTACAAACAATTTGTCTCACACACACACATGTACAAAGTGCAGGATCCCACGCAACTGGGATTTTCATCTCCGTGGTCTAGATCAAGGAGTGGATTATTTGGGGTAATTGACTTCTATGGCCATCCTGACAGTCCATGCTCCTCTCTGGCTGGGGGGCTCCGGCATCGCAGGCAACGCTCGACTTCGTAGCCTGTCTGCACCCAGTTAAGTCTCGTGGGCATTCCCGAGTCGCCAGCACCGCATGCAGGAGAGCACGACGCAGCCCACCGTACAGGGCGCCCACGGTGCCACCATCAACGAGAAGAGCCCGAGAGAAAGCTGCCCTGTCTCGGGAGCCAGAGGCAGGCAAGTGCAAGTTCCCACCTCGCAGACGGAAACACATCCACACGTTCCAACGAAGCCTGAAGCCTACACCCAAACACAGTCAAGATGCGGAGGGTCCTTCTTGTCCAAAGAGCAACACGACAGCATCTCCTTTGCGGAGCTTACGCTCTGCTGAGGGACAGAGCCATGCGAATGAAGACGATCTTGTGACAAGGGTAATACAGAGGTAAAGACGATGACAGAGAAAGAAGCATCGGCCAGAGAGGTGGGCAGCGGGGCCAGCAGAGCCGGGCAGGAAGGCACAGAGCCAAGCCCCATGCTGAGTCAGAGGAAGAAGAGTTGCTGGGAGGAAAGGAGAGGGAATTACAGGAGGAGAGGCGGGGCCCTGCACGCAAGAAGGAGCAGACGGCTTGGGAAAAATCGTATTTTATGGTAAAATATAGTATTTGATTTTTCACAATAAGCCAGAATGAAAAGCAGTGTCAAATTCCAGGGCTGTTCCATCCAAGAATCGTCCCATAAAGGTAAGCGATGGACTCAGGAGCTCTGAGTTTCCCTGGACAGACTTCGGTTTTCTTGGAAGATGTGAAATACGACCTTGGAGACAGCGTCAAGGGCATTCAGCAGGGAATCCCGGACAGTTCCCTGCACGTCCACACCAGAGGCCACAGGCTCACCTGGGTGGCAGACAGGGTGGGCTGCACTGAGGGTCCGCCCTGGAGTGGGGAGCAGGGTCCAGGCTGACTTGTCATGACCGGGGAGCAGCCCATACGTCGAGGAGCTGGGCCTCTGCGTGGGGTGGGACAGGAGAGGAGGCTCAGGGACTGGACACAGCGCCGGCGACCACCATGGCTGTAGCACCGGGACCGCCTCAGGTTGCACTCGAGACCACCAATCAAGTATCGGGAAACTTAATTACATTTTAATGCCAAAACAACAATCACAGCCAAACCAGGGAAGCAGGTGTGCCGCATGCAACAGAGGCCTGGAGCCCAGGCTGCCCCGGGCAACTGGCCAGGTTGACCACAACATACCTGCAGTGGGCCGCTCTGTTCCCGCTTCACTCTCCTGCAGATGGAGAGGAGCCCAGCCTCTGCAAAGTACACAGGACACAGCAGGCCTTCGGGCTTTGTGAGCCTGAGCTTGGGGATGAGAAGGGTCGCCCACCGCCACCGATAAATGGAACGTGGCACACGCCATTTCCGTCTTCACGACCCCCCAAGCCAGCGTAGCTCTCCTGCCCTTTCACAGACGGAGCCTGCGGATCAGGAACCACCAAGTAACCCCGACAGTTCAGCTCAACGCAGAACACACACTCACCAATCCGGGCTCCAAAGGCAGGGTCAAAGCTCGCTGGGCCAAGTGACTCAGTACGTACAACCCACAGGTACACTGGGCATTACTCAAGGGGGCTTACCGACTCAAAACCACAGAGGTACGCACAGTGCAATAAAAACAAAGGTTGAGGAAGATCACAAGTATTAAGAAAGAGAGACTTATCCTGGGAACTAGGGCTGAGATTTGCTGCAACAGAACCACAGTTCAGGGAAGAGTTTCCTGGCAGTCAAGGTAACAAGGACATTATTTTTCACCGTCTTATCAAAAAGAGCTCAATACCAAACTCTAGGAGACAAACCAAAAAGCAAGGTATACCCGCAGAACTGAGACTCAGCAATTTTTTTATAACTTGTTCAAAAACTTGTTTCTTATAGAATTTCAACACTGAATGCCTAAGACATCCTGAACTTTTTTTTTTTTTTTTTAAGGTAGATACATTTTTAAGTGGGAACACGTTATAGGAGACTGAACTCTGGACTCTGACACCAGGAAGGACTCTGACAAAGAGAGAACCTCTTTGTCAGAGGATGGAGTGTCTATCTGTCTGGATGGTGTCTGCTCCCCCAGGGGCGGTCACGGCACCTTCCAGAACAGTGCTGAGAGCTGCCATAATCACAGGTGACAGAGTGAGGCAAGGGACAGAGTGGCCCCGGTGATGGATGGAAGACCACCTCTACCCATTTCACAACCCATCGATCTAAACGTTATTTTAAGTGACAAGCGCGTGACACAGAGGTCAGAGAGGAACAGGGCCCACGTGTGACGACTCGATGTGGAGACTTGCTGAGAAGACCTGGTCTCTCTCCACTTTAAGACCAAGAACCACAGTCAAAGGACATCTCAGCTCAGATTCCAGTGCAGGCTCCATGTCCACTGCTGTTCTCAGGTGTCAGACATGCTGCTGCAATGCTATCCAAAGACCAAATTCACTTTCTATCTATCACCACGGCAACACGGGCATTTGCATAGCTAGTGCCTAACATGCTTTGATGTCAACACAGCTGTGGAAAGGGCGCCAGCGGAGCTCCTTGGCCGGATGCGGTGCCCCTTCCACCCCAAGCACCAGAGGCGAGCTCTCCCACTAGGGTGATGATGTGATCCTCAAACGTCGCAGAAAGACGGCATCTGCACAAATCCCGCTCTCCAATGTTCAGTGCATCATTTCAGAGAATCTATGACAGGTACCGCTTTCGGTAGGACAAATACTCACTTCTCCCATTAACCTGGCATGCGCTGGATTTTCTTAGTACAAAACCTCCCCCTCCCCGCAGCAGATCTCTAGATAACTTGTCGGCCCCCCGGCCCCACGGCTCCAGCTGGCTGAAATGAAGAACCCCCGGCCCGTGACCTTCGAGGTGTGTCACTGTGTCAACCACGGAGAAGCCAGAGAGACGGCTCTTACAACTCCCGCACGAGGCACCATTAGACAAAATATTAGATGCAGAGCAAGAACACGCTGTTCTAAAATGCCCCAGCCTCCGACAAATGCTAATGAGATGTAAGCTCTTTAACCGCAGCTCAAACCCCTCTGCTTTGGCTCAGCTGGAAGAGGTCTAGTGGAGGATGACGTGATAGGCTGATTATTTCTGTATGTCTGCAGGAGGGCCGAGCCTCAAAGTGCATCTCCATTTCCTCCTCAAGAGATTAAAAAAAACCCAGCTCGACCTCTCTGAAGTCCCCCTCCAGGCACCTGCATCTCCAAATGGTTATGTGTTGATGGCCTCCGGTGCCTCAAGGGCCAGGCAGCCATGCAGGTGTGCCCACCTGCCACAGAGTGAGCGAGCACACAAGCCACATCCAGCTTGGTGCCCACCCAGCCATTCACACACACACCAGCGCCTCAACCTCGGCTCACATCTGTGTAACCCAGACAGACGCAGCACGTCCGGGGTCCCCACCCCACACCCCCGGGGGTGCCCCCCCCCCGACATTTCCTTTAACGAGCTGGGTACTTAGCAGACACGCAGGTGAACAAAGTTACTCGTATCTCTCTATCCAAAGCTTAAAGACCGATGGAGGAAAGTCTCAACTACAGTTCAAAGTGAGAGAAAACAGAAGGATGGTAGCACGGGATGATGGACAGCATTTTCTAGATGCATCTCTAAACGCTTTGGTTTAAGCGTCACTACGTCCCTAAGAGACTGACCGAAAATGGGGCTCCTGAAGGTGGGCAGACGGAATCTGACCCCAAGGTCCCTGCCATTGCCTGTGAGCGGCATCTTCCTACGAGATCACCCTTTATCCTCCACAAGTCACGGAAAGCCCTCGCTCAGCCCTCCACAGCCACGGTCCCCGTGGAGATAATCTGAACCCCATGCTCTCGGGGAAGGTCTCAGGGAAACACAGCAGAGCTGATGTCACAGGAGGGAGGCTCTTCTCTCTCACAGGCTCTGGCGTCTCCATGATGGGCTCATTCTCTTCGCCTTGTCATTGTTCGTGTGGTGTGGATATGGCATGTGTCAGACAGGTGTGCAAGGCTCTTAAGACCACAACTGCCTTATCCAACTCCAAGGGAGACACTCATTAAACCTGAAAACTGTATCCCAAATAAACGGCAAGCATCAGTTTATCCCGCCCACAGCTGGCTGTGCTACGGAAACTGTCATTCTATCAACCTGTGTGCGACAAATGTGGGGCATCATCTCATGAGATAGGATGGGCCCAGTTTTAATGTTTGATAGGCAGATTTTTCATTATTCTTTTCTCAGACAGTAATAGAAAGCATCTCATTTTGTTAAACTCCATGTGATGAACGAAGGCCTCAAAAGAGGGCCATCTGAGAACATGCATCTCTGGACGTAAGTATGGTTTATGCTATTACCAAACAAGCTATAATTTTGACCTCTCCCCGTCCACTAGCTACAGAAGACTATCTATAAAAGAACAGCCCTTCCGAAAACGAGGATCAAACAGCACAGGGAATTTCACTTGTTAGGAAAGACACATACAGACTTCAAGTTCACATATAGTACGGCTTGACCCTTGAACAATACGGGTTTCAACTGTGCAGGTTCACTTACACACGGGTTTTTTTCAGTATTGGTACCTGCTTCATTTTACAGATCTTTAAATTAGCGAAGTGGGGGGGAAAGTTTGTGTTCACAATATGTGGAATCAAAAGGACTAGAGTTTGAGTCCTGATTCTGTCCAGTTTCAGCTTCCTGCCCTTGGGTGAGTCATTTATCAATTCCTTTGTCTTGAGGCAGGGGTGGCAGTGCGTGGATTTTTGACTCCAAGGAGGGGTCGGCGTCCAGAGCCCCTTTGATGTTCCAGGCTCGACTTACATGAAAATGCTAATGTGTTGACACCAATTAAACTGTGGTTTCCCTCAGAGCCATCCTGCAAGCCACCTTTGCTTCTCTACCTTGTGTGGTTCAGGGCTACGCTTCCCTCTATGTCGTTCGGTCAATTCATGCCTGCACACGCCCGGCACAGAAGTAGGAGGCAGGCAGTATGAACAAAAGATACACTGTCTCTTGCGATCAAACAATGAAAGGGTTTTCACCTACTTCTTGGCCCTTCTAGAGAGCCTGTCCTAGCATCGCGTGCTGCTGTCCACTGCAGCCCCCCACCGGGACATCCCCATGCCACCGCTAACCAAGAGCAGCCTATCTGAGCACAGAGTGCCTTAGGCTGGACAAGCTGATGGCAAGGCAAGAAGGCGAGAGATCCTAGCCTCGGTACTGGGGGCAGGGGGGAGCCGGGGCACGCTGGTTAGAGAATGGGGCTGACCACCCCAAGAGCACGTGTCTTCACGTTCTCAAGGGTCTAGCACCCTCTCCGTGGCCTCAGACTGCAACCCCAGCCAGGGCCAAGAATCCCATCCAGTTGGACACCATCCCCAAGAACCTGTGGTGAGCACAGGGCATCCCACGCCTGCAGGGGACCGGAGCCCACACCTGCTGACGTTCCCTCCAGCAGATGGGACCTGGACTTGCACTCACGCAATTTCTGAATTGTGGAAGAAGCCAGCAGAGGCTATCAAAAACAACAGGAAAGCTGGCTGTCTGGGTGGGGACCCCCACCCACGGGGAAGAGGAGGCATCAAGGTGCCAGCTGCTGCAACACACACAGATGCCGCAGCACCGCGGCCCCCAGCCAGCTGCTTGCCCGCTTCAGAAAGCCCCAGAGAGAGACGCAGTTTCCCCACTGACGTCCCTGGCTGCCCGGTGTTCCCCGAGAGCCCTCGCCCTCCCTCCCCGGAATCTCACAGAGCTGGACATGGGGAGCTATGGAGCCAGGACAGCGTATGGTTGCAGGTCATCCAGCAACGAATCCCAGAGCTCCACCACTTCTCTGGACCCTTGGGTTTTGTCCCACTACATATGCTCTACGTGTGCCTAGGCTGTTGCAGCACTTCCATGCCTAATGACGTGGTGGAGACGCACCGCGGGGCTGCCACTGGCCAAATCCGTGACAACCTGAGCATTAAGTATCGAGAGGGACATATAATAACCTGCTGAACTAAACACGGACCCGTGAACTAAAGCTGACAAACGAAGTAAACACGGGAGAAAGGGAAGTTCTTCCTCATTTATACACACCTTCCTTCTATGACAAATGGAAAAGTACTGACTTTGTAGTGGAGGACACCACCTCTGACCAGAGTCCCGGGAATGGGACAAACTGACACCCTGTGCCTCCCGACACGAAGCACGGAGGAGGACACAATGTCACACTGTTGGGACGACCGGCAAAGTCTGCATAAGACCCACAGATGACACGACAGTATTGCCACGTTGTTAATTTCCCAAGCTTGCTAATTACTCCGCGGCCGCACAAGAGAATACTCTTATTCGTAGGAAGGACACGCTGATGAATTTAAGAGTAAAGGAGTATCGTGCCTGCAGCTCGTTCTCGAAGAGTTCAGAAAATAGTTTGCACACAGGTAGGTACAAGGAGGGAGGACGTTAAAGCAAACATGGCACAATGTTAATAGCAGGGGACTCGCGTGGCAGATACAAGAGGGGTCTTGGTACCATTCCCGTAACTTTGGCGTAAAAGCCTGCAATTATTTCAAAACAGAAAGTTACAAATATACACCAGACTTGGAGCAGTAAAACTCCCATCAGGTAGAGGGGCGGGTCGCCCTGCCCTGGCAGGGTTCATTTGGGGCGATGACACCCACCGAGTCACAAAAGGAGAAGGGAACATGCACCGGGGCTTTGCGCTCACCTGTGCCTCTCTCACCTCCTGCTTCAAGGATTCAGACTCCACAGCTCCGTCTCATATGCTTCCCCACTGCCCTCAAGTGCACTGAGCACATGACAACTACACGACAACTTCCTCTATTGCTCTAACTGAAAAAACGGGAAAATATCCTGTCAGGCTTCGCAAGGCTTATGGCAACAAAAGACCAACACTTTACAAAGCGTACTGTAACAGTATTAAGCAAGTAGAGACACCGAATATTTAAAAGGCTCCGATCCACCATAAAGCAGCGTGGCGACGGACTCTGCTTGCCAAGAAGGGACACCTCCCCGGACAGACAAGTGCGTAACTTGGAAGCAAAATCCCTCCCATTTCCTCCCCAGGTTTCCACCCCCAATATTCAACAATGGCCCATCAGTGTGACTGCAGACAATGGACTGTTTTGAATCCAACAACTCTTAAGACAGGCGTCTGCGGCCCTGGGGTCACTGTGTCACTATCCCGAGTTTCAGAGTCTGCTGTTTTGAACTGGCTGTTTATAAGACCTGGAGAATAAGTTTGTTTCGTTTTTGAAAAACGAGGTGATAAGCTAGAGTGTGTCCCTACTCCTCCCCCGATATTCCAGCCTTCTTAGAAAGCTAGAGTCCTTTCAATGATTAGCGACTGCATTTTTGCATTGGTTCTTTTTTAAGAGATGCCAAATAAGGTTCACGATTACAAATATTGAGAAATACTGCAATGAGACTCACTTCTATTTATCTTACCCAAAGCACTGAGAACAGGTTATACAGCTCACTTGAAAAAACATATGAGCATCTTCAACATTAAACCGTGTAATAACACTGGGAACACGGTGGGGAGGCGGGGTGTGAACTCTGAGAGGCTCTTCTCCCACCTGCACGGGAGAGGCTTGGTGATGAAGACCACCCAATGGCCTGTGTCTCCTCTGCACGTGATCTGAACGGTCCCGCACCTCGGCAGCCTACGTGTGGGCGTGGCTGTGCTCCAACCGCCCCCCCCCATCCCTAGCCCATGTTTCACCACCGAGCATTCGGGGCCACCACAGAGATGCATCAGCCAGACCCATCCAGGTAGGCTCGGGGGAAAGCTCTGCAGAGTCACCGATACTTCACGCCAATCGCAGAGTCATCGATGCTTCATGTAAGTTCAAAGAGAAACTTTTGCAAAACCTTCTTAAACACACCTGGCTCTCTGGCCAAAGGTTCTGATCCAACCCCCCGAGGATGGAGCTGTGCTGACTCATCTCGGTGTCCAGAGCTCCCCGGACTCTGAAGGCACCGGAGGCCGGCAGCCTCACTTCTCCTGCGGAGCCCCAGCCAAGCCAGACCTGGAGCCCTAAGGACCTCTACCATCCGCTTTGAGATGGGATGGGGAGGTGGCAGGCCCAGCACGCCGGTCAGTTCACGGCCCAGGCTCAGCCTGAGAAGCCGCCATAGCCGTCAGAAGTGACCTCTTCCTGCTGGATTCGTGATACGTTCCAGAATCAGGACTGGATATATTCTGCCTACCCTCTTGAAGGGACCGACGTCCCGAATATCCCAGGGCCCTGTTTCTGACCACTGTCTCCTAGTCAAGCGGGAGAGCCGAGTTCACACACAAACAGTAACCCCGAAACCCCACCAGCGAAACCGAGGCAGAAGAAACTAGGGCAACGGTAACTTCTGTGGCAAATTACACAACAACCCACCTTGCCAAAGTGATTGCCATTTCAGATCTAGGCTGAGAGGGAATTTATGTTCTGTGAGCAGGTCCCCGTCAGGTGTAGGCCGCCAGGCATCCTGCCAGCTAGACCCCAGTATCACAAGCAATTCCGGAGCCCGTTCATCAATGTGCCATTTCCCGTTTAATGACAGAATCACACGACAGCACATTTCCCATCACACACACACATACACGCCCTGTAGAAAGTATGAAGAGGGTCCAGTGTGAGTTTTCTGAAACTCCCTAACTCCCTTATGGAGATTCTATACCGAAGCAATGAAAGCCTCTCTTGTAATGGGAGAACATCTCCATGTATGTTTAAAAAAGCTGAAAAGGCATCGTATGTAACAGGAAAACAAGACTGACTGAAAGCAATTTACAGGTAACATCTGTTCACTAAGCAACAGCTAGCTACAAAAGAGACTAACATTGAAAGCAGGACAGAAATACTGGGGCGTCCTAAGCATAAACTCCCTCCAGAAGAAAAGAGAAAGAAAACAAAATCTTTAAAAAGTATTATATAAAACAATAACGTTTGACAGAAAAGGAGTCAGATGAAAAGTTAACACAGTAAGAAAGAATGATATTAAATCTTATTTTGTAGAAAATAATAGTTAAGTGCTTGCTTTTCGATAAATCAACAGAAATACCTTCATACATGGTTGCCAGAAAAAAGGTAAGCAAGCCAAAATCACATTCTCTCCCACATTTGCTGGAAGTAGTCACACATACTCCTAAGAGCCTGACTCCCTGAGTTAAACCCTACACATTTTAAAATGTCTTCCATGGGAATAAGGTGTCCAAATGGTAACATATATTGCCATTGGGCAAAACAAAATACACCCTGTGCCTGCAGAGTAGGAGCTGAGGCTGCATTTTTTTTTTTTAACCCAGCAGCACACCTCAAAACTCCCGGTGGCACTCAATTTGAGGCATAAAATTTTTATACCCCAGATTACAGGCTATTAATTATTGGCCTCCTAATACATTTCAATAAATGAACACCACGGACAGCAGTGGGGGCTGGAATGACATAGAGGCCCCCCTGCTCTGACTCACTGCCTGGCAAATCACAGGGGAGACTTCTACTTTAAGAGCTGGCATGGTTCCCTTTGGCTAAGATGGAAATTTTAAAATTTCTTTACTTTTGACCCAAACTGCCTCCAGGGAGGGCTGCAACTCCCTCTCTGGCTTAAAGACTACGTTAGTATTTATATGGGAATATTTCAAAGCATATACATAATCCCTTTTTTTTCCAAGCATGGAGAATTTAAGGTTTGTGCTCCTACCATCCCATGGTCGGCCTCGGATTTTGTCTAATGGCCACCACTTACATTCAGCCATAGAACAAATGGAAAATGGGAAAGGAGGAAGAATGGTAGGTCACACACAGGGAATACCGCTCATTTCCAAAATAAGCACAGAATTATTACTAGTCTTTTCTTTTCTTTTTAAATGGCAGGGAGAGGTAGGGTGTGAGGGAGAAAGGGGGTAAAGAAAACATCATTACCCTCCTTGGGTAATATGCATTAAATTCGTCTCCAATACGCCGCAACTCTTGCGCAATCCATATCTCCGGACGCATATCTGCAGGTACAGCCTGAGACTGCCTCATGGAAGCTGCATCAGAACAAACAGAACAAAAATCACATTGTTTTCCATAGATCATTTAGAAAGTCCCAAAGGTCAGTTTCTAGAAGCAAGCCCATCTCACACACGCTTTCACGTTTTGGGACGCTCCCTAACTTCAAGAGCTACAATCATGCATTCGAGATTATGGTGGCAGGCTCTGCTACGTAACTCTGGTTCATGAATAAGGCATACAGAGTAATTTAATTTTCAACACAACTGGAGATTCAGAATTGCCGAATTTAAAGATCTCCTGGCCAGTGAATTACATACTTCCATTTCGAGAAGGCAAACTCACACAACAACGGCACAATCGATGCTGCCCAAGAAATAGCCTCGAAACATGAGAGTGTAAAGATTTAGGCTGTCCGTAAAGTAGCTATTATATTTTGATCTTAAGGCA
The DNA here is from genome assembly GCF_963924675.1 of Phocoena phocoena. NCBI lineage: Eukaryota > Metazoa > Chordata > Mammalia > Artiodactyla > Phocoenidae > Phocoena > Phocoena phocoena. The sequence goes on along the minus strand of NC_089232.1, from coordinate 10,583,811 downwards.
AGGTAAAATTCCTAGGAAAATGTCACACGTCATCGAGGAACATGAAATGGTTGTATTCAAAGTAAAGTCAGTGAAAACCTGAGAAATGAATGAGCTTGTTTCCATGGAAGGAGGTGCAGTGATACACAGCCGGTCTGCACAAGTGCCACCAAGGGGCCAAATTAAAGCATAATTGCATGTTTTGTTTCGATATTAATGCAGCCAATAAAGATGGCTCAAGTCTGCAAACACCACATGGAGAGAGGAAATGTTTTGGGTGTAAGAGCAAAGGCTTTTTTGAAAGGAGAAAAAAGAGGGAGGTTCACCCTTTCATTAAGCTGTCACTCCCATCCACACCCAGTACATTCAGCCGTTGGTTAATGAGCCCATTTCAAAGCCACGTGACGGCCAAAAATGGAGCACAAAAAATGTGAGTTGTCCAAAGATCCCACCAGCATCAGGAAGAGGATATCTCCAAGTACCACGAAGAAAAGCGTTCTCCACACTCAGAGAACAGCTGGGTAACATGAGTAACAGGAAAAGAGATGAGATTATTGGATTTCAACTGCTATTCACATGTGGCTTACGCTAACTTCCTGTTAAAAGGAGCACTCTACTGGCAATTAAACACACGTGTTACGTTTTAACCACAGCGAAAAATTTAAGCACCTATGATAATCAGATTTTGCCATAACATGAATATAGCTTCCTCTTTTGTATTTTTGTAAAAAAAAAAAAAAAATCTTGTATGTTGTATTAAGAGTTTTATTTATCGTTACAAATAAAAGTGCTGTTGGTTCCTAGGTCTACAAAAGCACTTAAAAATGAACTCTTTTTTGAGTTTTTACCAAGTCTTCTCAATCTCTTGCCCCAACTTCTCTGTCCCCCGGCCCTCACCCAAGAGAAATGAACGACGATCCCACAAAGGCCGAGAGGCAGGGCATCGTGTGTGTGCACAGGTGTGGGGGCACTGAACAAAGAACACACGTGCATCCTCTCCAGAATCATCTGTGCTGGCAACGAGCCAGAGGGGAGGTTTCCCCAAGGACGCCTGGTGAAGCGCACAAAGGCTGATGACAGGAAACTTTTGGGATACGCCAGGCATGTCCCCTGAACACCCTTCCAAGCACACAGAAAACTACCTTGGCAGTACCTCTGTCACAGATTCCATCGTTACTCTGATTTTGTCCATCACAGGTACCAAATCATTACTATCTTTTCATACTATCAGCCAATCAAGTGCTCTTTCCCTAACTTTAGCAGCTGTAGTTACAAAGTTAACTCACCTTTTTCTAAGAAAAAGCCTCTTTTCTTAGAATGAACTGTGGTCATCACCTGCAGAATTAGCTCAGGGAGACACATGTATCCACAGATACAAGTGACCAGACCAGCGCACAGGATGCCACGTGGTCGCTCAGAACCCCTGTCACCCACCTCTCCCGGGCTCCAGAGCCCCACTCATTTCTCACTACACTTGGCTCTCTCTTCGAGAGAGTAAATCTGCCCTCAATCTTAGAGTCAGAGATGCAGAAAATGCCAATTATCCAAAGAAAATCTGTGAAATCTAGGCTGCATATTTTACGAAGACGACAGACTGGTAAAAACTGTTAGCAAGTTACCCAAGGTTTAGTAAATCAAGATACTCACTAATTTACCCAATGAATATGAATGCCCATGAGCCAGACACTGCTCAGGAGATGATCTGGGTACAGCAACCAAAGAGGCCCAAGCCCTGCTCCCACGAGCTTACATCCCTGCAGATTAAATGCTAAACTTCAACTAAATGATAAACCTCTTCTGGACAAGGATACTCATACCTTATATTCTTATAACACAAAACGAAGTTAACTCCCCCGGTTAACTTGCCCCAACCTGCAGGTGAAGTCTACTGAAGTCTATTTAGCACCCTCACTTACCTATGTGGTTTAGAAAGTTCTGTCTGGCTCACGGGAGGGCTGACGGCCAGAAGCACCACCACTGGAGCCGGTGCACATCAAAATGAGCACCTAGTGACTGCGTCAACCTGGCCAGCAGCTGAGAAGCACATGTGGAACCTTGGGGGCCAGATCCAACTTGTTCATCTTAGAGACAAATGCCCTGCTGTTTGTGGGGGGAAGAAGATAAGCAGATGTTTCTTCTGCAGAAAGAAGAGTTCTAACTGCTAGCTTCAATAAATGCACAGAGAGAAACACATCCCCATGGTCTGGCAGTGAGGCCCTGGAGGCTGTACTCTTACAAGCTCCTGGTGCAGACGGTCCACAGACCAGGCCCTGAGAAATCCTGAGCAGGGGGAAGAAACCACGGGTCAGTTCTGGGGCCCAGACGTGTGTCTTTGGAGAACACTCAGGAGTCGGGAGAGTTTTATTAGCCAAAGATAATTGGTTAGACCAGGCTTAGCATACACTAACTGATAAAACAGATCAGTAAGAGAGCTAGCAACCGTGTTTAGGTATACATATTTTTTGAAGTTTCTATAGAATAGTAACATACACTATAAATTAACGTTTGCAAAGGAGACTGATGTGTCTAGACGACTCTAACACAGCAGCTATCACCACTTGGTTTTAAGAACTGGAGGTTTTTTTTTTTTTGCAGTACGTGGGCGTCTCACTGTTGGGGCCTCTCCCACCGCGGAGCACAGGCTCCGGATGCGCAGGCCCAGCAGCCACGGCTCACGGGCCCAGCTGCTCCGCGGCATGTGGGATCCTCCTGGACCGGGGCACGAACCCGCGTCCCCTGCATCGGCAGGCGGACTCCCAACCACTGCACCACCAGGGAAGCCCCCAAGAACTGGAGTTTTTTGAGAAGCAAATACTGTTCTTATTTCTTGAATAAACCTAAAATTAATGACCAACATTCACCCTGCAATAAAACCTAGCCCATAAATACAGACAGTATTGGTTTTAAGGTAAGATCGTAAGATAAAAATTCCATTTTGAATATTTTCAAAGGCATCCTATTCCTATATTTTAAAAGGGTGGCCTTAATCTCAGTTAATACAGTGGATTTTTGCCACCTAAATTTCAAAGATTATTTCTCAAATAACAAAATGTCTCCTTCTGGTGGTGCCGGGGCTGCCGGGGGCTTTTCCTTAACTTCATCACTAGTTTAATGTTGGTGTCTGTCACATGCGGTCTCATGTCACGTGAGAACCTAGCAGGGCTAAGAATGGGGTCTGGCTGACCTGAGAATTTGCTTGTCAGCCCCACGGCGGCACTGGTCGGAGCCAGAATTAAGGTTTTTATTCCCTTTATCACCAGTTTGCTGAATTCTGCCCCACAGTGACCCAGAGCACGAACCACCACGATGTGGAAGGGATCCAGGGCTCGGTCTTCCGAAGGTGAACCTGGAGCTGGTGGGGTTCAAGGGCAGGGGATACTCAAAAAACACACCCTCACTCCTACAATCCTTTCTAGATACTCAATCTGCCTGCTCCCTTGCTAATATAATCCACTTACCAAAAAGATCATTTACATCTCTAGCCTGTAAGACAGATACGCATCAAACATAAACATTTTATTATGCTCTTAACAGCCGCAAATACTGATACCTCGTCAATAAAATGGGTCTTTATTTGAAACAAAAGCTCTTATTACTTAGATCACATTTTTAACTAAGGCAATTTTACATAAACATAAGAACTTCAAAGGGGAAACTGTGAGGAGGTGTACTTTCACCCACAGAAAATGTAGTATCAGCATTTAAGAAAGCATTTCATGCCATAAACCTGGTGCTAAAAGGGGAGAGGAGAGGGGAGGGAAGAGGAAAAGCACAATGAAATATAAGCAGCTCTTAATGTAAAGCTACTGCTCCAAAGTTGTAACCAGAAGTCCACACAAGGCCGGCTCCAATCCTGTAAGCACCATTCTGAGCTGGGGAACTTGCTGGGCCCAGATTTTCTAACCAAAGCCACCAATCAAAACTTTGGAATGCAACTGTGTCACATAGGCAATTCTGTCAAAAGTGCGATATGTTAGTTGAATTTTCATCAAAACTCTTGGAAACAATGCTAGAGTTTTCTGAAATCTAGCATTTCGGAATCTAGCATTTCAGGTAACCTGATTTCCTATAGGGAAAAAAAACCCCAAACCAAAAAAACCACGAGGTCTCTGATTAATCTATTTTTCTATACCAGTGTGCCGGGTGGGTAGAAAGGAGGACGTTTTTTCAACGCCAAAGAACTCTGAGTTACTGAAAGATGTGCAGTATTGCATTAACAGACTGTTGTGGTTCAGCTACAAAACTAGTTTCCAGCCTAGAGGGTAATTCCAAATCTTAAAAGCTCAGAGACTGAAAAGAAATTAATAGCGTGGTTAAGTGGCTGATAGTGAAGTCAGGCTGAGGCTTTCGGAAAGGGCTTTCTGTAGCACCGCCAGCGAGAGTGGGAACATTTTAAAAAACGAGGTTGTCGATGCAAAATGAGCTCGACATCCGTCAAGCCAAACCTTCTGGTTTTTCCTAAACGTCCAACCGCTTCCACCCCACTGTTCCGATCGGCAGGTGTTCAAAGGAGCTGAGGTCACATTCTGACGTTCACTGCCATCTTTCCACACCCGGCCGGGCTGCTGCGCGGATGACGAGAACCATCCTGGGGGCGGCGGGACCGTGTCTTACACGTGCGCTCACATCACTGCGATTCATCCTTGGGGACAGGATGCTCTCACGTCCCAGGGCCAGCGGCTGTTTGAGTTCCCAGCACATCACTACTGGAGCTTCAAGTGCAGAACCAGAAACCAAACGAAAATCCACGGAAACATTTCACTCTATACTGTTTTCAGATGTTCGCTGAGCTACAAACACTGGGGTAGAATTGAGATTACATTTTCAATTGATCAACATGAACTGAGCTCTCAATCAATATTCAACTCAGAGTTGAGAAAGGGTTTCTTGGTCCCTGAAGAGACGCGGAATGTATGACTTTGAAGAAATTATTGTTTTTATTTTAAACACACCACAGAACATAATACTTAGGCAAATAAGTGCTCATTTTGCCCGGCACTTACCAGGGACTGTGGAGCAGAAAGCCAGCCCCTCCTCCTGGCATTTCAGGGCTGCCCATCTTTATCCCTGAGGAGACTCTAGATTGAACCAAAAGACATAAAGGACCACTTCCTTGTTGGCTCTGAAAAAAGGGCTAAAACAATTCCAAAAAAGATGCTCCAAAAATATTCGGGGGAAGCACTGCTCGTGCAGGTGGCCACTGTGAAGGTCAACACTCATTTGGAGAAGTAAAAATTCTGGGATGTTTATTCAACCCAACAGTCTCATTACTTAAGGGGCTATCTTCAGAAATATCTTTATCAATTGAGATTTACAAGAAGGAAGCAACCAGACGGCTGGCCAAGGTTTCCATAGGAAACCCACCTGAGTGACGGAGCTGTCTCAGCAGCTCCAGAATTCCCAGCCACAGGGGAAGGAGGGCCGCTGCCATGACAGTAACTGACTATCAGTCATTTACTATCATTTACTGACTGCAGTAAATGCTATCAGAAATCACCTTCAACTCTGATGGTTCTCAGAAAGCGAACGAGCCAGAACCCAATTACATACACACACACACACACCCCTCCCCTTCTGGGTCTATTATTTCTCAATTCCATCACTTTATTTTTTGATAAATACTGTTATCAATTCCACTGAACCACTGGATGAAAATGAACTGGATTCAAAATAAAATAAAGAGATAGTATTCAGCATCAGTACTCATGAAGTTCCTAAACCTGTTTTTCCCTGGTACACACATGGGTCAAGCCTGAGCAGTTCCATGAATTCAAGACGGTCCTTTATAAAAAGCTGTTAGGACAAAAAAAAAAAAAAACAACTAAGAAAGCGAATGAGATGTAGCCAGGGTTTTCATACTTACTCTTTCCATGTGTATTGCCCACTGCTTTTACGTGGCCGTGAGTAAGAAAATCAAAATACGCTGCTCTGATCAATTTCCAGTCTGACCATTTGGAAACTGCCAGTAAACCAAGGCTGTGAAGCTGGAAGTCTGGAAACTAGTGTTCGTACCTTCCCCCTTTGACCTTAACTGCATCCTACAATAAAATATGAATCTAAAGGCATTAAGATGAATGTGTCATGCCTTCTTCAACCTCAGAAGACCTAGTTACCCATCTCCCCTGAGCTGTCCTCTAACACACATATTTTCAAGAAGCCAAGGCCAGGAGCAAACCCAGATCCCAAGTTTTTATGTCTATGTCCAAGGACATACCCGGCTAACGCTGGGTCACAGCAGAAGCCAGCATCTTTCGTCAGGTGGGGGACCTGGCAGGAGCCTCCTGCACCATGATACCTGGTCACCCGCCCTGGGCCTGGTGCACCCCTTTTCCTAAGGCACTGCAGTCCTCGCTGATAGGCATTAGGGGCTACAAACTTCTCCCTCCTGGGAACTGGAATGTTCTCTCCTAATCCGGATCCCAATCTCGATTCTGTCCCCTGGGGCTACAAAGACCATCTATGATCCCTCTCAATCATTACCCCTCTTTTGAAGCAATACAACTGCCACCTCGTGCCCCAAATCTGGTCCGGAACCGGTTCCTTCCATGTGCCTTTATGACGAGCCCTGGGAATGCCCTCCATCACCACTCTGGTCCCCCTCGGGATGCTCCAGAAACATGAGGCTCTGCATAGCGTGTGGCTGTGGTGTGCAGTGGGTCTGGCCGGGGGCAGCAGGACACAGGACACTACTGTTCCTTGCTTTCCCTACACTGCCGCTAGCCCCACTGTCTCCAGGACAGCTGTGTCTCTACTTCCATAGTCTTAGATTCCTTCCAGAACATCACGGAGGACTTGACTGTGCCTGTGCCGTCCTACTCGGAAGAACAAATCCAACCTCATGACCCTCCCACTGACAGTGGAGGGAAATTCCTACGCAGATAATTTGTTTCACTACTCACTCCAGCAAAACTACAAAAGGAGAAATGCTTTTTGGAGACCTTTTATTTTCTTTTATTCTGGCCACACCACGCGGCATGCGGGCTCTTAGTTCCCCAACCAGGCCCTCACCCCCTGCGGTGGAAGCGTGGCGTCTTAACCACTGCCAAGGTTAAACTGTAACCCCGGCAGTGGTTAAGACTTAAGTGGTTAAGGTTAAAGCAAAGTGGTCTAGAAGTGATTTCTGGATTGGGATTGGCTAAGTGGTTACAGCCAGGGAAGTTGTAAACATACACCTCTACATGTTAATTCACTTAAGACCGTTCCTTAGAAATAAAGTGTTAACAATTTTGAAGTTACTAGCTTTCGGTAACCATCCGTTGTTCCTGGCCCAAAATCAGATGTGGGGGAGGAAATGAGAATTTAAACTACAAATATAAAAATTTTTGATTACAGAGTGTGTGTGGCTTCCTCTATAAAATTGAATGCTGGCGGCAGGAAACAGGTGACGAAAAATCTCTTCTCCTTCGTTCACGTGAAGGTCTTAAGCGTCACTGTTATTCTGTCCTAATGCTAGTGGAGACCAAGACCAAGGCAAGGGGCCAAATACAGAATCCTGAAAAGCTACATCCGAAACAGCTTTCCAGTTAAGACGTGTAAAAGCCTATAATTTTATTTATGCAGTTAAAATGTATACCGGCGGGCTTCCCTGGTGGCACAGTGGTTGAGAGTCCACCTGCCGATGTAGGGGATGGGGGTTTGTGCCCCGGTCCGGGAAGATCCCACGTGCCGCGGAGCGGCTGGGCCCGTGAACCATGGCCACTGAGCCTGCGCGTCCGGAGCCTGTGCTCCGCAACGGGAGAGGCCACAGCAGTGAGAGGCCCGCGTACCGAAAAATAAAAGAAAATTAAAAAAATAAATAAATAAACAAAATGTATACCGACAACGCACGAAGTGAAGCACTCATCTGTTACGTAGATATATGGTGACTGAAAGCACACCAGAAGGCATAATGAAAGCTTCCCACTTCGAACCAATTCACAAGACGCAGCTGCCTCTTTTTATCCCGCATCGTTATCAAGAGAGAAAACATGACACCTCAGTTCCAGACACTATTTTGCATAATCACAAGGACGGAATCATTGTGTTTGGACGTTTGATGGCTTAAATATTTGGCCTCAAAACATATGTCTGTTGCCGTGGGGCTGTCTGACTTCTCCCTAAAAAACCCACAAAGCTTTTGCGTCTGGAGAGCACGTTTATGCTGAAAGGGACACAGGGGAACACAGCCCCAAAGCCTTTTGTAGGAAACTCAATGACAAAAAGAAGTGTAAGAACTGAACGCCGTGTAAAAAATAAGAAAACCAAAAGGCTAAAGCGAGCAGAGAATCTGACCGGTATCGTGAGCGATCCATCAGAAAGATGGTTGGAGCCCAAGTTCCTTCATCCACTGACCAGCCTGTACCGACCTCGTTCAAGCCACCACCTAACCTCCGCACGCGACACGGCAATTCGGGGGGGCGGGGGCCTGCGGATCCTAGGCCTTCTCTGCAAACCACAAAAATGTTCTGTCCATGGCTGTGCCATGTCTCCCCCCCCCCCCAACACAGGAAAAGAATGGAAGCTAGAGTCGCCGCCTTAGGGCAAATACAAGTGTAAGATGTGCAGAATTCTGCACTGAAAGATGTCTGGTCTGGTGGTATCAAAGGTCTTATTATCTGCTCAGGTTCTCAGGTTCTTCCTCTTCCTCCCGATGCCCTTTCCCCTCCAGAGACACAGCTGCTGGCCAAGCTCTACCACTTCATGGGCTCAGATCCTGGGTGCAACAGTTTGGTTATTACCCCCGCGCTGAGAAAACCACCGTGCAATACCAACTAAACAGGGCCGTTCCAAACCAGAGCAACTCCCACCCCGCCCACACCAGATACCCTTCAGTGCTCTGACCGCCGCAGACTGGCTGCCAACACCCTCCCAATTCAGGAGGACACCGGCCCCCAGGCAGGTGGAGGGACTTGCCCCGGGGAATGGACGGCATCAGAGGAAGGACCACGACTGGCCTGGGTCACCTGCTGGAACCTTCCACTCCAACAATTCCTATCAAACTATCAGAAAAAAGGACCGGAGAGAAAACGAAGCATGGTGTATTGTAGGTGTCAGGCTTTCCTTACAGAGAAAACCCGGTTCTAAGCTCCAAACCAGCCCAGTGATAAAATCTACATGACAAAAGAGGGAAGCGCGGGCACTCGTCCACTGTCTTAAATGTCACTGAATTCTCTAAATCAACAAATATATGTGCTTCTGCCACGTACCAAATCATTTCCTTAAGTTGGCGAGTTGTTCTGACCAGTTTAGCAGAATTTATGCTCAGCTGTAAGTAAAACTGAGGTCTGAATTCAAATATATACTAACAGCATAGAGCCAGAATTCACTTCTAGACCGCTCTGCATTAAGAAATTTCTCAAGGGATGAAAAAACAAATAAAAAACCTTCTTTTAGCCTCTTCCCCGGAAACTCACCCAAACTAAGGTTGTCAAGTGTGGCTCACCCCATACATGCAAACCCTGACCCCACCGACACACATTTGCAAGAGAAAAACAGGTCCCTTCCACACAAGCAAGCTTCTGTTAAAGAAGTCTCAAATCACTCACTAAATCTATAAATCACTTACATCGAAATGTTTTAGGAACTGGAGTGGGACGCATGCTCTAGTCCAGGAACGTGACTTATTTTGGGGAAAAAAAGTTCCCAGAGCGACTCAGATAGTCGAGAATCATTGTGTCGAACCGGTTTTAATTTTCACACATCCACCCTCTTGGACTGAAATGGTTGATTCCATTTTTTAGAAATTTTAGCTCCAAAACCATTTTCACCCCTAAGGAAGGGCCGCAAAGCCCAAACTAAAAGCAGCATCGTGCCCTGTGCCGAAGGCCCGGGTTCAAGGCCCTGGCTCCAGCACCAGACGGGGCCTTGAATAGCCCTCACTCCTGGCCTGCAGGCACACGTGGCCAAAGCAGCCCCCTCCCAGGAGCTGGTCTGCTTCATCACCGTCTGGTTGAACCACAAATCTACTCAAGAGCAGTGGGGATCTGGTCCAGGGTAGAGAACAGAGGAAATGCAAAGTGAATTTGGGTTTCCCACAGGACACTGGGAATATCAACTCATCCTAAGCAAATACTTAAAACCACGAAGGCCTGCCTCTTATAAACTGGGCTTCAACTCCGTGCACCAGGGAAATGTTTGTACTGACTGCTGGCATCGGTCAGCCCACAGTGTGTGAAGCAAAAGTTCCCAAGGATTCATGATTCACTCACTCAGAAGCAAAAACCAAAATTTAACGATGGCCAAAGGAGCAGAATTTCCTCAGGGAAAAGGGAAAAAAATTAAAAAGCTGTTTTAAAATTCTTGATTCTAGTCAGGCAATGAATCTTTCTAATGCTAAATCCACGAGCAAAATAACTTTTATTTTGAAAAAAGGTACAATAACTTCTGATTGCAGGAAAAAGTAGTTCAGCCTATGTCTTATGTCTCCAGACCATTCTTGCTCCAAACACACGTCTTGAACTACAGTCAAGTTTCTGCCAAATCCCATAGGCCGTCTCTCCCACAGGTGTCCCCAGCACAGGCCCGGTTCAGACAGAGCCAGGCGCAATGTGGGTTTCCAGATGGCTCTCCATGGTCTAAAGATTCACCAAGGTTTCTTCTCAGGGTGATATGCGGGTTCACGGGCAGGTGAGGGGTGGTGAGTTGGACCTCCCCTGCCCTCCCAGGCCAGTTTTTAGAATAGATTTTCTTTTTTTGTTTGTTTGTTTGTTCTGGGACCTGGCAGGGTTAGAATTATAGTAGCATTTCCAGATAATTCACTTCCCTGTGAGTTGCCTAAATCTCTGAAACGACAGCTCCTTTCCATGGAAAGGAGACAAGAACAATTCATTACGGCATGCTTGCTGACCTGCCGTGGCCACGATGGTCACTCTACAGCAAAGAAAATAGTGACCGAGTCCCTACCAGCCGCTCTCCGCCCAGTAGCTTATGCAAAAGTCCCCCAACCCTTGGAAGTGAGCACTTCTGTCTCCACCTGACGGATGAGGAAACCGAAGCTCAGAGGGACTAAGAGATCTGCCCAGGTCACTCATGGGTCTGGAGAACAGCCAGATGCCATCCAGACCCTGCTCCAGACCCACGCACAGCCCTGCAGGTAAGGCAGTAGCAGCTCACGGGCACTGAATCAACCGGGAACCATGCCAGATGAAGATGTTCTACAATAAAATACTCACTTTGCTAAAATAAGAGGCAGATCCCAAAGGAGTAAATTAGGGGGCTAATGTCCATCGAAGTACTCATGGTGATGGGCCAAAAGCCTGATCTCATCTGGATGAAGTCATAAGGGGCGTGACAGTTAACACCAGACCACATGAGCAAGTTAATACTGAAATCGTGTGTGCCACAGTGACAAGCTGCTGTGCACGCCAGGAATGAAGATTAACATTAAGAGAAATTTTAAAATATATATTATTTATTACATTTATTCTATTATAAATGCTAGCCATGAGGATTTTCCATATACAACAACAACAACGAAAACAAAAACAGGTAAGACCACCTGTAAGTTGAATACAAAAATATTCACTATTAACATTTTGATATGTTTTCCTTCTAATCTTCTTGTTATGCCGATAAAGTTCTTGATACCAAATTACATGTTATGGAGTACATGTCCACGTCCACCCCAAAACTCATATGCTAAAAATCTCTTCCCCAGTGTGATGGTACTTGGTAGGTGGGGCCTTTGGGAGGTGGTTAGGTCATGATGATGGAGCCTTCGTGAATGGGATTAGCGCCCTTGTAAGAGGAGGTCAAGGAGCTAGCTTGCCGTCCTTCCATCACATGAGGACAGTGACAAGGTGGCCACCTACAAGCTAGGAAGAGGGACCCCACCAGAGCCGGACCGTGGCAGCACCCTGACCTCACGCTTCCAGCTTCCAAAACTGTGAGACAAATGTTTATTATTGAAGCCACCCAAACTATGGTATTTTTATTATAGTGGCACAAACAGACTATGACACTAGGATGTCGCCAAGAACTCTGTAACCTTTTTAAATTGAACGTAATACCAGGAGCATTTTGCACGTGACTGTTCTTTTTAACATCATTAGAAGACAGCACCACGGTCTGGCTAATGTAGAGGTTTTCCCATACCATTTGGACTGCCAATAGTTTTCCGGTTGGTATAAAAAAACGCCATGATGAGTCCTCCGCACATACGTTTCTGCCAGCATTTCCGACATAAGGAAAGAATGGCAGGCCCTGTTCTGTGCCTGCAGAGCAGGGTCGGCGGGTGGGCAGGCGGGTGAGCGGCACAGTGCTCACAGCCCGGTGCCCGACACAGCACAGGACCAAGGCGGCCGCGTCTCAAAGGACAGACGTTCGCTTTGGGTCCACAGGACCTCCACGGAGAAGGAAAGCAGTCTTAGGTCACATGCCCCGGCACGGGTCCTGGCCACTGACCAAGCAGAACGACCAGAGGACAGTGACCAGAAGGTGAAGGCAGATGGAAATTGTGTCACAGGAGGAATACACGGAGACTGAGGCTGACCCAACAAAGGAGGAATGAAGACCACTGGACTCCAGTGTGGGACGGTGCTGGCCCACGGGGAGTCCCATCCAACACAGGCAGGGTGACCACAGACCAGGGGCGTGCAGAGACTCGGGCACTGGGCAAGCGCTCCGATTCAGTGGTTTTAAAGTAGGTCAGGAAGCAAGGCATCAAGACAGTCGAGCATTCAACCGGCAATTATGTGCATATGTCTATCTAGAAATCTAATACCACAAAGGCCCTAAATACTAACCAAGACAAGTCAGTGGATGATTGATCTTTCTCCTGCCTTACAGTCCAATCACACAGAACTACAAGACTTAGCATTTTCCTAATGAGAAGTTCCCTTATGGCATGTGGAATCAGACTTTTCAGGCAGTGCGTTTGAGGGTGGCGTGGTGTGTACCCTCTGAGGGCACATCACCAGGGGAATCACAACAACAGATACTGCAGTTAGTATGTGAAAGAAAGTGGCTAGGATTACTGTTAAACCGCTTCCTGACACTAAAATCCTACTATTCCGTAGAGAGAATAAAATAAAGGGTGAAAGAGGTGATTTCTAAAGTTCTGAGTAGTACTTTGCAACCAGAGCCAATCAATAGCAATCACAAATAGTTCAAAGAAGATACAGATTTTTAGCTCCATGAAGGTGGGGTCACCCTACTCCCCCAGGTCCTCCTTTTTACAACTAAGCACGGAGGACTGAGAGGGCAAAGAGAGTGGGCTGCCTGGGGACCACGGGGCTTGAGGAATGACAGGGTGGCGAGTCCCCCGGTTTGCTCATACCCTCCATACATCCCGACCAGGGCACTGCAGAGGCCTGCAACGTGATCTCCAACAGGCAGGGAGAAAACGCTCCAAGGAAAGCTGTTCTCTTTAGCCAAAGGACTGGGGAATTGGGGCCCCCCAACAGAAAGCCTTTTGGCCATACCCACCCTACTGCAACTGAACACTGCCCGCTGCCCATCCCCCTGCCCAGCAGGAGTGGTTGGTGCTCTGAAACCACTCAGGAGGTACTGGCAGGTTAGGCAGGGAGCTGACCTGACCTCCCAGGCCCTGCCCAGTGGAAACAGATGACGCTGTGATTTCCCCCCACCCCCTCCAGGGCCCCAGAGACAGCTAATGCTCCCCCTTTACTATGCAGCATGGAGGTGGTACCAGGCAGGGTGAGTCGCCACTACACACACACATACACACCATGTATCAGCGGGCCCAGCCCCCACCTCCACCCAACGCTGGTGAGCAATGAGACAGAACAAGTCAGAGTGAGTCAGCCCTCACTTCCCCCACCTCAGGCCGCGGGGAAAGGCCTATCGGGAAGCTGAACCTGCCCAGCCCCCGGCAGCAGCAAGACTGAATGAGGTGGTGGAAAACAGAGCTAGTGGCCCACTGATCCCCCACCCCAGCCTCAAGGCTCAGTGGGACCTGGTGGGTCACTGAGCCTCCACGCCCACCCGGCATGCAGGAGAACAAAGGGGAACTCACACCCAGCACCAGTAAGGGGAACGAGGTGGTGGAAGGCAGGGCTGGTGTGTTCCACCCCCCGCCCCCAGCCCTCACGCTGGTGTAGACAGGGAACAGAGAGGAACTGAGCTTTGGCCCCCGCCCTGCAGAAACAAGGCCTGCAAGTCAGCCCTCCACCTTTTCCCCCTCCAGGTGTCAACAGGGGCCTGGAGAGCTAAGCGTACACCCCTGACTGGGCTCCGTGAAGCCGTGCTGGTTGGTGCCCTGCTTTTGCTGGGAAAGTAGCAGCAAGGCCCAGGAGGGATCTGAACGTCCACCCCACCCAGCAGAAGCAGGCAAAATTTTAGAACTGAAAAATACATTTAAAGCAGAAAAGCAAAAAAAAAAAAATCACTGGAAAGGACCAATAATAGAGTGGAAGTGACACAGGAGGGAATCGGCGGACATGAGGCTTATCAGTAGAATTTAGTTAATTGGAACAAAGAGAACAGATGACGAAAAATGAACAGAGTCTCGGGGACCTGTCGGACCACAACAAAAATACTAATACTCTTTTGTCACGGAAGTCCCCAAAGAGGCAGGCAGGGACTGAAAAAATACCCAGAGACACAATGGCTGAAAACTTCCCAAACTTGGCAGAAGATATCAAACCACGGATTTGATATTATATATGTAACTCGATTCGAGTTAACCTGGAAATGGATAAACCCCGAGGGGAAATAAAGACATTCGCGGATGAAGGAGAACTGAGGATTGTTGCCAGCAGGCCTGTCACTGAAGAATGACTAAAGAAGTCCTCTCAACAGGAAGGAAATGATAACAGAGCCTTAGGACTTCAGAAAGGAAAGAATACTGGAATGGGAAAAAGTGGGAGCAAGTAACTAGCCTACTTCTCAGGAGTTTCTTAAATTACATTTAGCAAAAGAGATAACGTCATCTGACATGGTGCTCAATGTATATAGAGGAAATATTTAAGACAATTATATGTGAAAATCGGGGCAGGTAAGGGGACCTAAATGGAAGAAGTAAGGTACCTACACTGCAAGTGAAATCATAAAATGGTGACGCCACTGACGCTGGTAGATTATAGTAAGTTACATCTGCATAGTGTAATAGCAGAGCAATGTATGTAAAAACACTACAAAAAAAGGCAAGATGGAATCCTAAAAAATGTTCAGATAACTCACAGTAAGGTTGAAAAAAAAGAAAATAGGAAACAGAAACACAAACAGAGGAAACAGAAAGATAGTAAAATAGCACACTTAAGCTCTAACATACCAACAAGTACCTTAAATGTAAACAGTCTAAATGCACCACTAAAAGGACAGATTGGGTGTGGCAGAAAAAAACCAGTATCATCTAAAGATACGTTGTACACAAAAACACTTATTTCAAATACAACATAGGTAGGCTGGAAGAGTAAGCATGGAAAAAGACATCCCATGTAAAAACTGCTAATATTTTTTACAAAAAACAGGAGTGGCTATGCTTTATAGCAATGATAAAAGGATCAACCTAACAGGAAGATGCAGTTCAAAATGTGCAAACACCAAACAGTGCCTCGAAATATACAGAGCAAAATCTGACAGATATGAAAGGAGAAAGAGACAAATCCACCATTATAGTTGGGGACTTCAACACTACACTGAGGAGGTGACAGAACTACTTCACAGAAAATCAGCAAAGCTATAGAAGAACCAAACAACACAACCAACCAATAAGACTAAATCGACAAATATATAATGAACATGCCAACCAACAACAGCAGAAGACAGGTTTTTTTTTTTTTCAAGCACTCACAGACCATTCACCAAAAACAGACCATATCCTGAGCCGTAAAACGAACCTCAAGGAATTCAAAAGAACTGAAATCATACAGAGTATGTTCTTTGACCGTATTGGAATCAAATAAGAAAACAATAACAGAAAGACAAGACGGTCTTCACGCACTTGGAAGTGAAACAACACATGTCTAAGTAATCTAGGGTCAGAAAGGGAGTCTCAAAGGAAATAAAAAGAAAACACACAGAAGTCAATGGAAATGAAAACACAATATACCAAAACATGTGGGATACAGTTAAAGCAGGAGAGAACGGAAATTTATGGCATTAAATGCTTGCAGTAGAGAGGTCTCAAAACACTACTCTAAGTTTCTACCCTCAAGAAATTAGGAAAAACAAAACAGACACAAAGCAAACAGAAGAATAATAAAACAACAGAATTGAAAACAGGAAAATAATAGAGAAAAGTCAACAAAATAAAAGGCTGGTTTAAAAAAACAAAACTGGGGAATTCCCTGGTGGTCCAGTGGTTAGGACTCTGTACTTTCACGGCTGTGGGCCCCAGTTTGATCCCTGGTCAGGGAAGTAAGATCCCACATGCTGCACGCAGCCAAGAAAAGAAAAAGTGTTTAAAAAAACAAAACTGACAAACTCTGATAAAGATTAAAAAGTAAGAAAACATAAGTCACCAATGTCAGGAATAAAATGGGCTATCACAACAGATCCTGTATCCATTTTAAAAGATAATAAGGGAACACTATAAACACTTCATAGGCTCAAAAATTCAATAACTCAGAAGAGATGGACCAGTTCCGTGAAAACCACAAAGTACCAAAACTCAACCAAGATGAAACAGATAACCTGAATAGTCCTATAAACACTAAAAAATTGAATTTGTAATTTAAAAACACCCAGAAAAGAAATCTCCAGGTTCAGATGGTTTCATTAGAGCATCCCACCAAACATTTAAAGAAGAATTAATACCAATTTTACAGAATCTCTTCCAGAATAGAGCAGGAGGGAACACTACACAACCCACTATTAAGGCCTTGATCAAAACCAGACAGTCTTAATACAACAGATGGATACCCCTCATGGACTTAGGCACAAACATCCTCCACAAAATATCAGCAAATTCAATTCAGCAATTATGAAAAGAACGATACCCTGACCAAGGATTTATCCCAGGCATGCAAGGCAGATTAATACTGAAAGTCAACATAACACAGCATATCAACTGGCTAACATAAGTCACAGGATCATATCAATTGATGCAGAATAAACGTTTTATAAAACCCAACATCCATTCCATTCATGATAAAAACTCTCAGCAATCTAGAAATAAAAAGAAACTTCTTCATATTTTTAAAGAGCATCTACAAAATAGCTACTTCATACTTGATGGTTAAAGACTGAAAGCTTTCCTGTTAAGATCAAGAGAAAAGGCAAAGATGTCTGCTCTCACCACTTCTATTCACCACAGCACTGGAAGTTCTAGCCAATGCATTAGGGCAAGAAAAAGAAGTAAAATACAAATCAGAAAGGAAGAAATAAAACTGTGTCTATTTTCAGATTACACGATTGTCTAGATAGGTCTCCCAATACATTTTTGAATTAGAGTTCAACAAGGCTGTAGGATATTAAGATCAATGCACAAAAATGAATTGCATTTCTATACACTAAAATGAATATGTAGAAACTGAAATAAAAAATAAAGTACCATTAATAATTTCTCCAAGGTAAATAAAAATCTAACAAAATATGCATAAGATGTTTATGCTGAAAATTACAACACCTGAAGACCTCAGTACTTGAAGACACATTCCTGCTTATGGATTAGAAGACCTAACATAGTAAAGAGGCAAATTCTTCTCCAAAGTGACTTACAGGTTTAACAAAATTCCTATCAGAATCCCAGCAGGGGTTTTGGTAGGCACAGACAAGCTTATTCTAAAATTTATATGAAAAGGCACAGGGCCTAGGCTAAAACAATCTTGAAAAAGTAGAATAAAGTCTGAAGAATCACCCTACCCATTATAATGGCTTCATACACAACCACAGTAATAAGGCAGTGTGGTACTGGCCGAGGGACGGATACGTCAATCAATGGAACACCAAAGAGAAACCGGGAACAAACCCACACAAACCTGACAATTGATCTTTGACCACGGTGCAAAGCCATTAGATTGAAAAAGAAAAATCTTTTCGACCAACAGCGCTAGAGCAACTGGGCACTGCAGTCCAAAAGAATAGACACTGACCTAAATCTCATACCTAACACACAAATTAACTCAACATAAATCAGAGACCTAAGTGTAAAATGTAACACTATAAGACTTCCAGGAAAAAAAAAAGAAAAACCTAGGAAAAAAATTTGGGGACTTAGAGCCCGGTGAAGAGTTCTTAGACCGGACACCAAAAGCATGACCCACGGAAGGAAAAACTGATTAAATGGACTTCATCAAAATTAAAAACTTTTGCTCTATGAGGAGGACAGAAAGACAAGCTACAGATTGGGAGAAGACATTTGTAAATCACATACCTGACAAAGGCCTTGCTTGAGTCTAGAATACATAAAAACTCTCAAAGCTCAAGAGTTAAAATAAAAAAAAAAATCCAATTGGAAAATGAGTGAAAGACATGAACAACGATTTCACAGGAGGGTAGACAGAGGCAAAAAACACACAAAAAATATTCAACGTCATTAAAACTACAATGAGATATCATTACGCACAGGTCAGAATGGCTAAAATCCAAAACAGTGATAACACCAAATGCTGGCTAAGATCTGGAAAAAGTGGATCTCCCACACATCGCTGATGGAAATATAAATGGCACAGCCTGGCAAATTGTTTGACAGCTTCAAGTACCGTGGGATCCAACAGTTGCACTTCTGGGCATTTATCCCAGAGAAATGAGACTCACGTTCACAGAAAAACCCATACAGCACAGTTCACAGCGGCAGTTCTGCTGCCCTGGTGAAGCCTTGGTGGCCAGTCTGATGGGTGGCTTCACCAGGAAGACTGTGCCCATGGCCTTCAACTGGCAGCTGCCCAAAGATGTACCAGAGGACAATGTGTAACGCCCAATGCAGGCTGGCAAATGCCCCCCAAGTGCCGGCTGTGCCAGGTCCCTGCCAGAGCTGCAAATGGCCCAAATGTCTTCCAACAGGTCAACAGCTAAGCTGTAGCGCATCTAACACGCACAGCATCCTGGGTGGATCTCAAAGGTATTATGCCGAGTGATAAAAGCCAAGCTCAAAATGTCACATATAGTTTGACTCTATAGCATACTTGGAAGAACAGAAGTATAGAAATGCAGCACGGATTAGTGGCTGTCAGGGGTTAGGGGACAGGAGGGAGTTGGCTGTGATATATACAAAGGTAGCGAGAGAATCCTTGGGATGGAACTGTTCTGGATCTTGACTGTGCTGGTGGTCACACAAACCTACACATCTGATGAAATCGCACAGAAGTAAATACACTCTCACACACACGAACGGAATGCATGTGAAACTGGTGAAATCTGCATAAGGCAGCTGGACTCTATCAAGGCCATGTGCTGGCTATGATACTGTACTATTTAAACCAGGTGCTGCCATTGTGAGAAACTGGGTAAAGGACACACACATAGGTCCACTCTGGGTTACTTCTTACAACTGCATGTCAAACTATAATTGTCTCACAATACAGTCCTTTTAAAGATGTAAAACTTTAAAATGTCTAGACAGCTATCAATTACTAAATTTTGTTTGGAACCAGTAAAGAAAATTTTCCCTCTCTTTCGTCACTTTCTCTCCCCACACAGGACATACAAAGCGAATTTGTTTCTCTTGGTGTCCGAACGAGTGACCCTGGGGGGTCTGAAGGCCAGAACCAGGCTCCAGGGCACCCTGAGGTGCCCGAGGAACCAAACCACTCCGCCTTCCACCTTTCCAAAGCCTGCATATACCACAGAGTTTAAACGGACAGTCATATTTGCCTGGAGGACAGATCTACAAGGCTCTCTTGATGTTTAAGATGCTCACAAGATGAGGGTAATTCAACAAAAGCAACGTCTAAGTCAACAAAAGCAACCAAAGGAGTAAGTTCCACGGACACGATGTGCTTTGAGCGGAAGAATCACGTCTGGCTTGCTAAAGCACAAAGCCCGGTCCAGCTCCGCCATCTGCCAGGCCAACCCAACCATTCTGCTAATACAGAATGCCAGTGGCTAATCTAATTTGAAACTTTTCTAGTAGCCACACTTAAAAAAAAGTAAAAAGAAACCAGTCAAATTCATCTCAAAACAAACTTAATGGCCAACATATATAGGGAAAGATGCTCCACGTGACTGATTAGGGAGCTGCAAACCTAAACCACAATGAGTTATCGCCTCACACCTGGTAAAATGGCTAGTACCAAAAAGATAAGAGATAACAAATGCTGGTGAAGATGGGAAGAAAAGGGATACTGTTGGTGGGAATGTAAATTAGTGCAGCCACTGTGGAAAATAGTATGGAGGTTCCTCAAAAAATTAAAAATACTTCTACCGTATGATCCAGTCATCCCACTTCTGGGTACACATCTGAAAGAACTGAAAGCAAGAGCTCAAAGAGACATACGTACATCCATGTTCACAGCAGCATTACTCACAATAGCCAAGAGATGAAAGCAACCCAAACACCCATCGACAGATGAATGGACGAAGCAAATGTGGTCTATACATACAACAGAATATTATTCAGCCTTAAAAAGGAAGGAAATCTGCTTCACGTGCTTTAGCAGAGATGACCCTTGAGGACATACACTAAGTGAAATAAGCTAGTCAGAAAAAGCCAAATACTGCACAACTCCACTCATGAGGTACCTAGTTAGAGTCATCAAAATGGCAGAGATAGACGGCAGAATGGTGGTTGCTAAGACCTGGGTGGGAGAGAAAAACGCAGAGGGGCTTTACTGGTTACCGAACTTCAGTTCTGCAGGACGAAAAAGTTCTGAGAACTGGAAGATGTGAAGATACTCAACACGACTAAAGGGTACAGTTAGAAACAGTTACGATGGTAAATTTTGTGTTTACCACACACACACACACACACACACACACACACACACACACGAAATATATATATATATAATTTAACCCCCATATTCAAAAATCTCAGCATACAATTAATATAAAAGTGACTGCGATATCTTCCATTCTTTTTTATATGCTAAGTCTTCAGACTGCAGTGTGTATTGACACTGACTGCACATCTCAGTTTGGACTAGTCCCATTTCCAGTGCTCAATACTCACGTGTGGTTTCCCCACCGGGCCTGTGCTGGGCTCGACCGTACCTGTCACCCCTATCTGACAAACCTTACAGCTGGATCCAAATAACAAAACTTTTTTTTGACAGGTGTTGGCAGGGTCGTCTTCTTGCAAAACCTTTTGGGAAATCTTTATTTTTTATTTTTTTCACATTTTAATTTATTTTTAAATTTACTTATTTATCTTATATAGCAGGTTTTTATTAGTTATCTATTTTAAACATATTAGTGTATACATGTCAATCCCAATCTCCCCCTTTTGGGAAATCTTATTTGTCCTTGGTCAGCTCTATGGAAAGGTCAAAGCTCAAACGATGCTGTACATCTCCCAAGGACCTGCAGGACATCATGCCCCTCCCTCCGACCCTACTCTGAGAGCTCACAGCTTAAAAGAGGGGCTGGTAACCAGCTAAAGCAGGCACAAGATGCTGAGGGATGGACGCGAAGAACGATGCAATTAGCTCCCACCCGTGATTTCTGATGTGCCAGGGAACAAGTAGAAAGCTTAAGTCCTTTACCAAAATGACGTACGAGAGTTGTTAATAACTAGCATTCACCTATATCCTGACCTTTCTCAGCTCTGATGTGCAACTGCTTTGAGTACATCTTCAAAGCACGAATTTGTACAGAATTTAGTACACATTTATATTAAAAGTACACACAGAATAAGCACACTCGCCAGAAAAGGCACGCGGCAAACCAATACCTCTGCTGGTGATTCTGATTCGAATCATCAGCTCTTCACTGATTAAGAGGGCATTTGTCAAGTTAATCCTCCCAGAGTGTAAAGGGAATAAAATTTGGTGAAAGTGAAAAAACTGTCTCTCTCACAGCTGCATATAACATCCTTTGAATATAGCATTCTTTGAATATACCTTCAGAAAAATTGAAGACAGGGAGGAGAATAGGAAGACGTTTCTAGTACAAACACCCAACTGCTGAACATCCCAGACAAGAGTTTACTTTCTCAGTAGAACGAAGTACAAGAACAAAACTGCCACATACATGCTCTCCACCCCAAGTCACTCAGCAGAAAACTGCTCTGTGGCTAAAGGAAGCCCTAAGGAGGACCTCTTTGTAACCTCACATTTGTGCTACACTGGTTGAAACCAATATAATGACTTCTTTGTGAAAAAACGTATTTTGCAGTAAATTATCAAAAGCTTCACTGAAGATCTTAACGGACATGGCTGAGTAAGGAGCACTAAACACGGCTATGTTTAGGGAACCCAAATTTACCAGCTCAGCTTATTTCAGGGGTCGCTGGGCACCGAACTATTTTAAGAATAGCCAGGGAAAAAAGTTACAGACTACAAAGGGTGCAAATTTTATTCTTTAATCTAACACACTCACATCTAAATCCCCTCCTCCCACCAGCAACTCCTCCCTCCCCCCATCCCACCTCCTCCCCCCACCCCACCCAATCACAAGAACTTAATACTGAAAACTTACCTTGGTGCATTAACTTCAGACAAACCCCTCAGAACTTATCATTTAATCCTATGCATTAAACTCTAAGTTATCACACCAATCTACGGGAATGCAGTTAATACTATAAAATTACACCTCGGGATCCATTACTTTACACCTCACAGATAAAACCATAACTTTGCTTAATAATTTAGATTGTGATCTCTCTAAAGCTCTACATCTGTCATCTCAAGTAACGGTGCTTACCTTATAATTTGCTTGCTAAACGGCACGTCACCAAAAAAAAGCATTCATGCCTATCCCTATTAAAAAATAAATAAATAAAAAGAAAGAAAACAAAACACTACCTCACTCACTATTCCTGGTTAAGGAAGGAATATTTCAGGCAAGGAGAAACTATTTCCATGCCCTAAGCCACCTGATAAAGGGGTCTGCACGGAAAAACTATAATGGCTTCCAGAGGCTCCTTAAAATACATGGGGTTTTAAACACGCACACCATAAGGCCCCATTAATTCATTTAGTAACTCGTTTACCCGTAAGTCCTCATATAGTCAAGAGCATTTTCAAGGGCAGAAAAATATATACCAGCACCAAGACCTTGTAAGGCTAAAATGAGCTCAGGAGTAGGAATAAGCTACTAAAGTAACAGCGGTAATAACACTTCCAGCTCCCTTCCCGAAGGAGGGGTCCTAAGAAAGCATTTAGCAGGAGACACGCAGCCAACGTGTACAGCTGCTGGTATCTTTGTCATTTGTCTGCCACTTCCGAGGTGTGCCCAACCTCTGACAAATGACCGAGGTCCTGAGGTTCTCGCGAACTCTGCAACAGGGGGACGGACCTTGCACGCTTTACTGAAGGTTATGAAGACTGAAGTCTACGGTATTTGCAAAGGTAAGATTTGTCACGTGTTCCAGCAGTTACGTGGCTACTCTGATGCTTCTGTTTTAGTTAGCCTTTGGCATGGTGTCACCCACGTTTTAATAGAATCTATGCTGGATTTCTTAATTGGAAACGCTGCCAACTTACTTCTATCTCTTTAACGCAGAAGGGCTCATCTGGACAAACTGTAAATGAGATTCTAGTGAATCCCGATCGAGACATGAACCTTTTCCACTACTGGGGAACAGCGATTTCAACCGACACACTCACCCCTTGATCAGGGTGGTAAGCACCCTGCATACTCAAAGCCATACCTTGGAGGCTCAAGGGTCAAATCAAGCCCGCAGATGTTTTTATTTGGCTTACACAGTGCTTTCAAAGTTCTAAACAAGTTGCCAAAGCATCAGGAGATGTGGCATCAAAATCTGCATTCTCGGATTATCTGGCCCTATAGGAAAACCTACCACCTTGAGTCCACACAGCCTCACAGCCCCAACTAGGAGCAAAATGGACAAGGGCAAATGCTCTCCAAGCTGCCATAATCCCCATCAGGTCAGTTCCCTCACCGATGGGATTGCCAGATTTCTCTGGGCATTTATGTTTGCCACTCCTCCTTCAGATTCTTAAACTGTCTTTAATCCTTGAAATAAAGACCCACAATCTAATCTTATTAGTACTATGTCCAAACCCTCCAAGCGAACAAAATAAGCCCAAATAGGGATCTGAGTAGAAAACAAAATATTTTCAGGGTTCTACAGTGGTAATGCTGATATGAACTATTTCATCTTCTTAAAATGTCATTTTTGAAAACGATTCACTTCTCTCATCCCTTCTTCCACACTTTTGGTCAGGTTATTACTCTATCTGCCGTTAACTGATTGAGTCCCTTTCAAGTAGAATGTCATTAATGAGGAAATCTTAGGGCTTAGGACAACATGCCACAGTTGGATACTTTAATGAAGGCACCAGGGGTTCGAGATATACTGCCCAATAGGCTGATGCTTGGATCTCAACTTATCGCTGCCACAGAACTCGGTAACGTGTTTTTTAAATGTTGGTTGGATGTTTTATTTGACGTATGCGTCATTCCCAACAAAACATGGAATATATCTGTAAAAGGATTCTCAAAGGGGGTTTTAAATGCTACACACAGTCTCTCGACAGAGACTCAAGCAACCACACGTGCACTGCCGCTCCCCCAGGCATTGCTTACCCATCGCACTGAGATAATGGTTGAAGGCCTGGCAAGGAGGACTTGGGGTTTGTGTTGATTTGTCACAACTCATGGGTGCCGGGCTCCTGTCTGTGTCAAAAGAGAAATACCCACTGGAGGATCGAGACAGCAGGGAAGATCTTCTCACGAAGATGAAAAGCGGGGATCTGGTAGCGAAAGGGCCGGGACTGGCCGGTGGGGCCAGTGGGCCCTGTGGGCTGCCTTGGGGGCAGCGGTCCCCTTCTCCTTCGGGATTACCTTGCCGCTCTGTCTGTAGAGAGATGGGGGCCCCAGGCCTGAGCTGAGGAGGCCTTTCGGCAGGCTGCAATTGTCCACCTTCTCTGTCACACTCAGAACTTACATCGGAAGGTTGCTTTGCCATTTGGTCTTTTTTTCTGCAAGGAAAATTAAAACTAGGGTTATCTTAAGCAAGACAATAATTACAATGAATACCTAAATGGGCAGACTTTCACCTATTCATGAAAAATCCTTAGAATTAATGCCCAACACTTTAATACTGTCATTGCTTATATAGGAATAGTCTTCCATATGCTCTTCCAAATAATAGTAAAAATAACCTGCATAACAAAGGTAGCATTATCTTTGTTTGGTGGGGGCGGGGGTGAGGTGGGTTGGAGGGACTAAACTCCCTACCACCAAACAAAACACAGCAACAAGGTCAATTACTAGTGGAAGTAGTGCTCTAACACCACACACACACACACACACACACACACACACACGTTTTAGGAGAGGCTGCTTGTTTGAGATCTATTCACATGTGCTCTTTGCTCAGGCCCGACTAGAGTAAGTCAGAAACTCCCAGCGGGCTCTGATTTCCCGGGATCAGATACACCGCTGGAGCCCAGGAGCGGGCGCAGATGCGATTGCAGGCGGCTGGCCGCGTTCCCCGCTCCGGCCCCATTGTTCTGCCGAAAGTGCTGAGGACAGCAAGTCTGGGGAAGGTTTGGCAAGGGCCGTCAGTCGTAGTAAGTGCGTCACAATAGAGTTTGTAACTCAGAGCGGCTCGGCCCAGCCGGGCTCCGGCTCTCCGCCCGCCCGAGGTCCCTCCCGCTCCCGGCTCGCGCGCCCCTCCTCCGGCTGCGGGGGCGGGGGGGGGGCAGCGCGCCACACCGAACTCGCCGGAACTTCTCCGAGGTACACCCGCGCACTGTTAGGTGCACACCTCCAAATAGGAGGGGGTCCCCAAAGCCGTCCCCTGGCGACCCCTGCAAAGTCTGCAAGTAACTCCGCACGCTGGGCGGCATCGGGGCGCGCGGCTCCTGTACCCCATAGACTCTCCCCATCGAAGGCAATCAGGCCGAAACTCACGTCCGCCCCTTCCCTTCCGAGCGTCGCGTCCGGGCCGGGGCCCGGCGGCGCCCAGCCCGCGCCCTTCGCCGACCCGGAGCCCCCTGACCGTCAACACGAAGGCGGCCCGGGAGACAAAGCCCGGGACTCGCGGTCGGAGCGCCCGGGGCAGCGGAGAGCCTGCAACTCGCCGCCCGTCCGCTGCCGCGCTCCGCCGGGCAGCTGAGGGCTCCGCACGCCGCGTCTCCGGTACGCGCTACCCCGGCCGCAGCCGCCGGGAACATCCTCCGCCTCCTCCCGCTCCTCCCCTCGCGCACTGCGCCCGCCGCCGCCGGCACCGCCGACCTCCCCGCGCCGCTGGCGCCGGGTGCCCGCGCTCCCAATTGGCCCTCGTGCGGTCGCTCCGCGCCACAGCCAATCGCCTGCGGCGGCGGGGGCGGCGCCTGCCCGACAGGCAGCCAAAGGCCAGGCGATTGTTGACAAACTCGCCTCCGAACGCGGCTCCGGCCGTCGCTGCGGCGAGAGCCGCGGCGAAGGTTTCCGCGGCCTCGGGGCCGGACCCAGGCTACCCCGCCCCGCCCCTCCGCCAGTCCGGGCGCCGCGCGCGCCTCCGCAGCTCCCGCCGCCCCCAGTAGCCAGTCACCTGGAGACAAAACAGGACCTTCACGGCCGGCCCCAGACTCCAGTCCCAGCAGCCGACCCCCGCCCAGGCCCGCTAAGATGCGGACCCTAAAGGTCACCCCCTCCCCAGCTGTAGCCCCCATCCTCTTCCAACTTCCTCCCTCTTTCTCCCCGCGCGCCACGGGACACGCACCAAATCTGAGCGGCTACCCCTGGCCACCGACGCGCATTTCCGCGCGCACCCGTGACCACCGCAGACAAGGAACACATCCATAGCCCCATCCCCGGTGTCCGGCGGGCCTTCCACTACCTGCGCCAACCCCGAATAAAAGGCCCCCGAGGGCACGGCACTGCCAGCCAGCACTGCGCTCGGGCACGCCCGAATCGCTAAGACGGTCTGGCCTCACGGTCCGGGCAGGTTCTACAGCCAGCGGCTGGTCCATCGCGTGGCCCCAGCGGTCGGAGGAGGCCCTCTGTCTCTTGCTGTCTGTGGACCGCGCGTCTGGCATCGTCCGCAGGGCGCCCGCACACCGGACAGGACCCCCAGACACGTCCGAGAGAAAGGACGAACGCAGCAGTTGCCCAAAACGTCGGCCTGAACGAGTAAAAGGAAAAGCCGAGTCCCGTCAGTTTAATCACCATCACTGTTCCATAAATCCTTCACAGCGGGCCCGCGCCCGAGAAAAGCCGAGACGCGAGTCCGGCTCGTACCTCGCGGCAGCTACTCGTGCGCCGCCGGGGCGGGCTGGCGGCGAGACTTCACGGCTGGGCGCGCAGCCCAGTCCTGCGCGGCGGCCCCCAGCTCCCGGGCCAGTGCGGAGAGCACGCGCTGCCTCTCCCAACCGGCCCGGAGACGCTTCACCACCCCCGCGTGCCGCATCCCCGCCCGAGCCGTACTTCGACTAACTACTCGCAGCCTCGGTGCGGACGACCCTCCCCAAAGAGGACCTGCCTGGCGAGGGAACTCGACCCTCACTGGTGACCGCCTCCTGCCGCGCCACAAGCCGGACGGGGACGCGCGCCTCTGCCTGCACGTGCGCGGGAAGCGGGCTGGAGGTGGCGCCGTGCTGGCTCCCGCTCCAATCTTCCATCAGTACCCGGCCTGCTTCCCGGGATTCGGAAGTATTTACCTTGCGTTTCTCGGTCCGAGAGTCAGAGTCAGACATTGGGGGGACTAGAGCCAGGGGAAGGGCACCGAGGCGGTGGCGGCGGCGGCGGCGGCGGGAGCGAGGCGAATCCTGCCGTCTGAAGCGATGCTGGCCTCAGAGGGCAGGGCGCTCAGGGAGGCTGAGAGAATCTGGTGACGGCGGCGGAGA
The DNA here is from genome assembly GCF_963924675.1 of Phocoena phocoena. NCBI lineage: Eukaryota > Metazoa > Chordata > Mammalia > Artiodactyla > Phocoenidae > Phocoena > Phocoena phocoena. The sequence goes on along the minus strand of NC_089232.1, from coordinate 10,556,053 downwards.
TGAGGGACGCAGCGCTTCTGCAAGCTCGAAACCTGGAGGCTGCGCGGAGCGAAATGAAACCTGCGCGGCTTTGCTCCCCAGCTCATGCTGGAGGCCCCGCGCTCGCGCCCAATCACCGCGGGCCCCGCCCCCGCTAAGTCCCGCCCGGCGCGCGGGCTGGCAAGCCCCGCCCCCGCGGCGCCGCGGCCGCTGGCGCTTGCAGGCACGGACAGGTAAAGGCGGGGGTGTCCCTGCTGGGTTCCCAGCTGCGCGCGCCGCCGTCCCTGCCCCTGCCGGGCGTGTTTACTGGAGTGACTTGGGCTGCGGACTGCTCTGTGCGCACCCATCCCCCACCCCCAAAGTGTGCCCTCTCCTCTCTTCCCCGCCGCCAACCCCTCCGCCCCCCCCCCCCCCGGCAATCCAGTGGTGGCCACGGCGTGCGCGTGGAACAGAGGGGGGTGCTCCGGGCACACTCGGAGCCAGGCCCGGCCGCTGCCGCCAGCGGAAAGCCTCAGGAGGCGCCCCTGAGCCCAGGCTCTGCCTCGGGAGTTCTCTCGGCCGCCCTGGGGCAGGCGCCAGGACTGGGTGGGTCCTCGGGAACGCGCGGGTCCAAGGGTGAGCAGGGGGTCTCTGAGCTCTCCTCCCTTCCAGATTCCGGGGGTCCGCGTGGGACCCCCATCCGCAGGTTGCTCATCTTCCTCGCCCTCGCCTCGCGCGGTACTTTTTAGGCGCCCTCTCTAAGCCACCCCGCAGGGCCACCTAATTTTTCTCCCGCGCCGAACCTCCCCGGTAAGAGGCATAGCCTTTGGTGGAGAGTTGAGAAAAGGGCCAGGAGCGATCCCCGGAGGCGTTTTTTCCGCAGCCCTGGTGCGAGGCGGGAAGCGAGTGAGCGCAGAGCAGGTGAAATAGGGAAATGAAAAAAGAACTAAAAAAAAAAAAAAATCATTTTAAGAAAAAAGGACTGAGAAGAGTCGTGGCCTCCAGGTGGGAGACAGGATGGTGCCTCCACTTGGTTGGGATACTAGAGATTTGTTGGGCTCTCAGAGAACCGTCCAGGAACCGTCCCTAGGCGTGTTACGGCCAGATAAGACAGCGCCGAGGGCTTCGGACGGCGCCGTGCAGAGCAGTAGGGAGAGTACCTCCCACCCTTTCTCCCTGCGAGTCCCCTTCCCCTTTTCCTTGGTGTCCGAAGGCCCCACTCCCGCTCCTTCCCCGGAAGACCAAACTCCGTGAACACCCTGGTCCTCCTCTAGGTCCGCACCCCTATCTGACATTTAAATGCGCATCCTGCATTCCCACTTCTGCCCTTCTCTGGGCTCCCCTGGTTTTGAGAGGCCCGCAGCGGAGTAGCGGGGGGCAAATCGCTTGGGAGATGGAACATCCCGCCGCGGGAGAGACCAGGCTAGATGGACTACAGACTCAATTTAGGGGCCTCCCTAACCCGCACCCCAGAAGGGTGCCTCGGTGCAGAGAAGCAAGACAGTGAGGAGTTGTCCCGCCGTCTGGCCACCTTGGTCAATTTTTATGTTTTGTAAGCAGATACGGAACGTCAGCGTGGCAACACAGCCCCAGGTCAAAGTCTTCTCCGCGCATCCTCCCGAGAGTCCTTAGCGAGGTGAAGGAGGCCAAGGGTTTCTGGAGGGGCTTGAGAACGCGCGCCGGGCTCCACCCCGGGGATTTCGCTGCAGGAGGGAAAGGACGCGGGTGTGGATGTGGCGAAGTAGACGCAGAGGCGAGAGGTCTACAATACCCGCATCTGGAGCTCCTGTAAGTGTTACAGGTGGCGGCCGCAGGCAAACTCTGCGCCTTAACCGCCTATCGTGGCGCCCGGGGAAAACGGACCAACCTGCTGTGCGGGAGAGGAGCCCCAAACCCGCCGCGCGCCCGAGTGCTCCGCGCTCTCCGTGGAGTTGGACGACGCAGACAGGGACCGGAAAAGAACCACACATAAAAAACCCTGATGGTTGTCTTCTGCTTCTGTGCAGCTCCGCCGCCCCCGCGTCGTCTGCTCTAGTGACCCTGTAAACACTAAAAAAAAAAAAAAAAAAGGAGTCGGGGAAAGCAACCGTCTAAATACTTTTATTTGGGGCACAAGCAGGAGGTCGGCTCGGAGGCGGAGGCGGCAGTTCGTGCAACCCAGACTGTGCTGGGGAGCTTCGGCCAAGCGCCTGGCATCGGGTGACCACGAGCCCTTTCCGCCCTCTCCCGCAGAGTCCGAGTCTAGAGAAGGGCGGGTGGGCATTAGGTCTCCGCTCCGGTCCTGGATGTCGCCTTTGCAGACACAAGCAGAGCGATGTCCCCTCCTGCCTCCTCCACGAGATGTGGAGAGGGAGAACGGAGGATGGCTTGGACTGAAAGCAAGAATGAAGTCGGGCGACATCTACGGCCCTCGCTGGAACCACAGGCGTCGCCGGCGTGGTCTCTCCAAGTTCCGAAACCAGCTTAACTGCAGTGTATTGCCCTGCTCCACCTCTCCGTCCTCTGCAAGCAGCGGGAGCCTTCCTAACGCTTAATATCTTTATTCAACTTTATCTGTCTCTTTGCTCGTCTCAAGAATAGGTTACACATTCATTCGGTCAAAACGTTTTCTGCGCTTTGTCTTCCGGGAGCTGCCTGCCCTGGAGGGACGAGCCCCGGTTCGTGCTTTGCCCAGAGCAAAACTCCAGGCTCACACTTCACCCTCTCCCCTCTCGTGTATTTCCTCGTGGAGCCCAAGGGGGCTGGAAAAGCATCACTTGCTGGACTGAGCCTTTGCCCGCGGGTGTTTGATTTTCATAGTTTTCTTTCTTTCCACCCAACACAACAATCTTCCCAAATCACTGGGAATCTGAGTCACCACTGACAGCGGGAGGCCTTTGGTGGCAACCAGTTCTGGAGCGCGCTGGAAGGGGAGCCCACTCTGTCTAGGGGGATCTGGTGACTTAGGCGGCAGAGGGCATGGCCCGGCAAGTCGTGGTTACAAGGAGAGGATAAAACGCCACACTCTCGGGGCTGTCACCTGGCTCCCTTTCCCAACAGCCTTAGTGCGCCGCGCCAGGCTCAGCGGGACCCCCACTGCACGACCAAAATCCCTGAGGGCCGCGGCCCAGCACGTGCCAGCCGGCCTCGGGCCCCAGCTCCAAGCGTCTGAGAAGCGTTCTGACTGCTGCCGGCGGGCCACCACCCTTCCCGCCACCCCCACTGTAAGTTGGCTCCCAGCTTGGGCCGCGGAGACCGCGCTCCTTCCCGGGCCAGGGGATGCTTTGGTGCTGGGCAGAAGGCCCAGGAGGCCATCGGGTTGGCGATTCCAGCGATTGGTGCGTGGAATGTTAAAGGCGGAGATCACCCTCTGGGCATCATCCTTCCGTGAGTTGCACAAATAGAGCAACTGCAAAACACGACACAAAGGAACGGGTCAGATGTGCTCACTCGTAGCGATTTGATGCCAGCGGCTTGACGCCCACCCCCGAAGCCCCGGCACACCGAGCAGCCGCTGACACTAGTTTCCCTTCCGATTTCCTGGGACCCAGGAGGGTAGAGGCTGTTGGTCACCGTCACAAGCCTTTTTCATCTTAGAAATTCCTAACTCTGACACTTAGTCTGGCAGAAGCCCGCTTATTCCGTGAAGGGGTAGGGGTGGGCTCCAAGTTAGCTGGCAGCCGGAGACCAAAATCAGACAATTTATCAACTTGCCCCTTTCCAGCCCTTCTCTCTCCAGCCCTTCGCTCCCCTCCGATCCCCTTCCCCCCACCTCTCCTTCAGTTCTTTCCCTTTTCCTCCATTCCACCTCTGGAGTGCCTGGGGTGCCACCGTCTGGCGTACAGAGGCAACTGAATGGGAAGAGCATCAGAACAGGTGAACCAGAGGAGACCTGCCCCAGTTCTCTCGGGACTAGCACCTCCCACCCATGGCTGGCAGCAGGCCATGGTTCCTGAAACACCAGCACAGCGGGCCTGGGGGACCAAGACCAGGCACTGGCACCTTTGTGTGCCTTCCACCTGGCTGCTGTGGGAAATCTACCTGTGGGAAATTAGCACAAAAGAACCCCACTGACACCCTCCATGTTCTGACAACCTTTGGAAGGCACGGATAAGTCTTCCTTGCAGAAGGGAGAGGGGAATGAAGGCCAGTGATTTTGCACGAGCTGCACTGAGTGTGTTTTTATTTCATTTTCCATGGTTTAGGTGCCAGGAGAAAGGAAAAAAAAAAAAGCTCTCAAAAATAATAGATTGTTTTCCTAAACCTTGACAAGGGCGAGACAGAAGAACTGCTTTCCTTTCCACTTAGCAGCTCCGCACTTTACGCCTCCATTTTTCAAGCTTTCGGCCAGCCGTACATTTCTGCCACTCACCAAGTTACAGTTAGCCCAGGTTTTTATGGTTTACGTTTATGGTTTTAAACACATCTTAACACCAGCCCCGCCTTTGCCCTCATGGCGGTGGCCATCGCTGAGCTGCAATAATGCTGTTAAGACTACAGGTGTTTGCAGCAGTTCAAAACGCCGTGTCAGGTGTTCAGAGACAATGAGGGTAGGGCCCCCAAAAGAGGGGTGGGGTAGGGTGGGGGAAGAGCATGGATCTGAATAGTCCAACAATCCATCTTCCCTTACAGCGTGCTCTAGTACATCAGTCATTTCTAATGAAAACCTTCATTCTTTACACACTGTGGTTAAGCGTCATCAAATCAGTACTGAAAAGACTTTGATCATATTTGCAAGATGTACTATGATGAACTTTCACTGACCAAGATTTCAAAGTGTGTAATTAATACTCCTGACAAATCCCTGACTCATCTGTCAACTCTCAATGTCTCTACCCACACAGTTCAAAACCATGAGATGGCGTACGAATCCCTAAACTTTCCACGTATTGTAATATCATCATTCAAGACAATTTTTCCTTTCGTTAGCGTTATGAAACTCAACCAGTTTTGTCATCTATTCCGCAACAGGGGAAGTTCACTTATTCGAATGAGCACTGTGTGGAAGGGAATATGGGTTTGGTCCATCTGGTGCCGAACACAGAATAAGCGTCCAGAGGTAGAAATGACAGGAGGCATGTTTCTATTCGATATTTTTACACCCTTAGGAGTGAGAATAAAGTAGATTTTTTATGAAAAAAGAATCCAGTGGCTGGTGAAAAAGAGTGTTTCCTTGCATGTAAGTGTTCAGGGACCAAACCCTCCAAAGACATTTATAAAGAGGAATACTGGATTGACCGAGAAGACGGTTGATTGCTAAGATTCTTTCTAAACCTGGATTTCTGGGGCTGTGTGAAAGAGCCCTCCTTCTTGCTTTCTCCGTGTGTCACAGACTGCAACATGAACCCAGAAGGATTAGTGTCCAGATGGAAGGATCAGGCCTCATTCCTATTATAACGCGTTTGACTCTGATCCCAGGTTGCCTCCCACCTCTGCCTGTGGGGATGATAATAATAATGATCATTCTTCTACTTACAAAGTATGTACTGTAGTCCACCCTGTGTTAGGGGTTTGCTGGGCACTGGAGTTAGAGGCGCACACTGCAGAGACAGGCCTCCTACCTCGTGGAGCTATTAAGCAGTTTTAGAGATTTTTCACAAATACGATCTTCATACCAAGTAAACTTAGGTAGCTACTGTAGCATTGGTTAGTACTCAATTCCAGCATTTTCTTATTACCAGAGAGCCCTTTAGGACTTAGCCAAGTACTATACAAATTTAGTTTTATTACCAAACATATACTTCCATACTGTAAGCATAAAAATGGTACATACTGGGCTTCCCTGGTGGCGCAGTGGTTGAGAGTCCGCCTGCCGATGCAGGGGACACGGGTTCGTGCCCCGGTCTGGGAAGATCCCACGTGCCGCGGAGCGGGTGGGCCCGCGAGCCATGGCCGCTGAGCCTGCGCATCCGGAGCCTGTGCTCCGCAACGGGAGAGGCCACAACAGTGAGAGGCCCGCGTACAGCAAAAAAAAAAAAAAAAAAAATGGTACATACTGTAGCCACCTTCCCTCACCCCATCCTACCAGCATGTGAGCCAACTGTGCTGGATAAAGCACCCCAAGCCCACCCCATCTCTTTACAAATAATACTCAGCAGTTTTTGAAAAACATCAATGGAGAAGTGCCCTTTAAAAATAAGAGGATATGAACAAGTTACAAATTCTTGCAGAAAATTTTTAAAAGGACAGCCCCAAAGCAAGGGAAGTATTGGTCTAAAAATAAGAACATAAGATCCATTGGAAGTATCCGTGAGCAGGATTGGAGAACGTCTACTTTAAAGAAACAGGAAACAGCCCATGAGGGAGGGACAGTATGTGGATACGTGAATATGTGGATTTGGGGGGAGGGATTTATAACATGGGTTTTGCTTTCCATCCACACCTGGTTGCAGTAGATTAGTTTTTTCTTCCTCTTTTTGACTCTCCCTGCATTTTCCTTCTTCCAGTTGGGAGCGCAGGATGGCCTAGGATGGGCAGTGACTAAGCTTTGCGGCCCTCTAAACAAACTCTATTTTTCCATGGTGTTGGTGTTAATTATACAACAGATGCCCAAGGTACCCGGTGTGCTTAAAACACCCCAGCTATTCCTAAGACTCTGTGCAGAAGGTGTTCCTGCCTCTTCCCATATCCCCACATCTCTGTTCCCAGCACCAGACGATCTTATGCTGTTCTCTGTTGGTGTAAAGTCCCTTACCCCAAGTTGAAATGTCCCTTAATTAGCCCCTTTCTTGCCTGGGCACCGTGATAAGAGTCTTTTTCTCCACCCCTTGAATCTGGGCTGCCTTGTGACTTGACCAATAGCATGTGCAGAAAGTGACACTGTGGGAGTTTCAGAGCTTCGGCCTCAAGAAGCCTTGCAACTCCAGCTGTTGCTCCCCTGGGACCCTGAGACCCCTTGCTGTGCGGAAGCCCAGTCTGTTGGAGGATGAGAGGCCATGTGGAGATGGACCGAGGTGCCTTGGCCAAGAGCCAGACCCACTCCTAGATACATGAGTGAGGCCCTCAGGCCTGTTAAACTCAGATGACTGCAGTGACCCTACCTAAGACTAGCTGAAAAACTATACTAGAACCCAGGTTGCCTACTCACAGAATTGCAAGAAATAAACAACCGTTATTTCATGACACTAAGTTTTAGGGTTGTATGTTACACAGCAATAGGTAACTGAAACAAAAAAAATTGTAATTCAAATTGCCATCCACTGGGGTTACCTTCAGCTGTACTTCTACCTTCTTACCTTAGTTATCTGAGGACAGTGCTATAATTGTACAATTAAAGCAGTTGACAGGTGTAGCTGACCAATAGGCTTAATGGAAAAGAGAGAATGTCAGTCCTGAAAGAATAGCTTATAAAGCCAGATGAGTGTCCAGTTAGTGGGCATCTGGGAGAGAATATGAATAGCGGGCTGGATGTCTCACTGCAGGCCACCACCCAGCCCACTTCCCCAGTGCAGTTTGGAAGGCAAATCACCAGGACTTGCCTTATAACCATCCTCCACTCCTTCAGCATCTCTGTGAGGGGCTTTAGCCTCCAACGTACATCCTCAGTACAAGCAAAGTGTCAAGGATGAGGGAAAAAAGACAGAAAATATCTGCAACTAGGGATCCCAAGTCTTGTAAATGCTTAAGTTCTCCTGTGCCATTAGTAGAGGGAAACAGATGGGGTCTGGTCAGGCCCAGCCAGAGGCACCCTGTGTGATGGACGGGTGCCTCTTTATCGCCTCACTTCACCAGGACTGCAGTGTTTCCTGACTCGCAGAGATGCCTTAAACAAGGATGGCCAGCAGGCGTTCATCTCCAAGGCCTGGAGTCTGTCTACACTAGAGTGCGGGTGACAGGATGGAATGAGGTACTTATGTGAAGGCCACAGTGTAAGATGCAAAAGGCAGCAAAGCAGAAAGTTATCAACTCTTTATCCCCCAAGTACCATTATCAAGGCCTCTAAAAGCTTCCAAGAAACTCATATCCAGCGACGTTTCAATGTGAATCTATCCATTTACACATAAACTCGGGGGGCTGAGTTGACAGGATGTGAAATCAGGCATGGGTACGTGGATGCATGACTTGCCATTCTGTCTGGTTGGATTTCTCTTTATTCTATGATGCCTAAATTTTCTCATTTAAAACAGCTGTAAAGAGCATCCTCCTTAAAGACGAAGGTATACATCAACACGTATGCTTTTCAACAACTGAGTCGGTGGACTCCACTTGGGAGAGGATGGGCAGCGTGAAAGTGACGAGCTGGGGAATAGGTACAGAGACACCTTATGATTCGACCCCTTTAAGATGTCTGAAACCTTTCATAACAATGGGTGCACGCGCATGTGTGTGAAACAATGTCAGAATGTATTTCTTCATTTCAGTGAACCACCTTCTCCAAATAGTTGTTGAAAATGTTAAGTGAAATGGGTATCAGAGGTATCAGCGCACATCCCTCAGGCACACCTCAAACATTTCTCATCAAGAGAAAGGTCGATTCATCTTTGTGGTCTGTCTTCATCAGCCATGGAAAAGTCATCCAGAGTTTCTCCGCTCTCTTTATTTTTATCCCGGAATCTGGTTCGAGAACCCTCTCCGCTCTTTTCCATAGCCCCTTCATTCAGACCTTCATTACGTTCTCTAGATTCTTGCTGTGCAAGGTTACCTTCCTCGAGTATTTTCTTGATCTGATCATTCTTCTTCCCAAAAGCCTGGAATCACGTCCACCTGCTTCTCAGGTTAAGGTAAAATGACCGATTGTGAACTTGAGTCCTTTAGCAGCACTCGATGTTTTGAGTTCCCATAACCAGTTTCCTCATCCGCCATCCAAGCAAAATCTGCACTTTCTACTTGGGGCCACGGAAACGTATCTTGCCTTTCGCACGACACTCTTCACGATCGGGATCTGGACCACATTTCCATTCTCCCTCACTTGACGCACTGCAACTGAACCAGGTCTCTTCTGTACTTGGTTACAGATTCACTGCCTTTGTGAAGCCATCCTAAAATAGTTGCCGTGTTAGTCAAAAGAACCTGGACAGGTCATTTCATTTTGCCAAGCCTCAGTTTCTTCATCTGTAGAAAGAGAATATTATCTCTCTCTTAGGGTTTTGTAAGGATTAAGTAATAAATATGTAATAATATATGTATATTACATAATAATAATAATAAAAGCAGTTAGCATTACTGGCCTCATCACATAGTAGGTACTAGCTAGATACTGATTCCCTCCATTTGCTTTCTTTTTTTACTTTTATTTGCATTTATTTTTTGCGGCATTTATTCCCGGGCCATAAGTTTTTGTTTCTTCAGTTTCTTCTAGGATATCTTTTTCTCCTGGGCAACCTCCTCTTCTGGTTTAGGAACAATCTGTTCTTTTTCAGTAAAGATCATCTCAATGCAGCAGGGACAGCACACGTATGGGTTGATCCGGCCATGAGCTCTGTAATTCCTGCACCGCATCTTGGGGGCTTTGTTCACCTGGATGTGACCAGAAAATCTACATCGAAGCCCTTAAGTTCAGCATTACTCTCTGCATTTTTGAGCATGTGCAGTAAAAATTCAGCACTGTTTTTGGGCCACCGACCCTGCGTCCAGCCCCACTCTTTGGCCTGGGCACACCTACCAACTCCACCGTTGTAACGACGGAACGGCACACACTGCTTCTTTAAAGTGACATCCTTCAGACACTTGGTGGCTTTTCAGATACGCCTACCCTTAATGGCTTGGGCAGTTTCACGAGTGTTCTTAAAGTGAGCACGAAGATTTGAACCTCCTGACTTGCACGATTTTGTGGGGTTTTCTGGGTCAAGTGAATAGCGAACCATTTTTAGAGGTCACCTCAGGCCACTTACCCGAAAAGCCCTCCATTTGCTTTTCTGTCACTTTTATTTTCCCTGAATGCTTAATTCTTATCTGTATATCTATGTATGACTATCATATAGATATATAATTTTTTTTCAGTTCAAAAATTTCCATTCACTCTTCTTTACAGTTTCAATTTCTTTGCTGAGACTTTCTATTTTTTATTTGTTTCCAGTGTATTCATCATTGCTGGTCGAAGCATTTTTATGACAGCTGCTTTAAAATCGTCAAATAATTCCAACATCTCTGTCACCTCTTGGTATATATTGATTGTCCTTTTTCATTCAGTTTGAGATCTTCCTTTTTCTTGGTCTGATGACTGTTTTTCAACTGGAACTTGGACATTTGGGGTATTATGTTTTGAGACTCCAGTTCTTATTTAAATATCTGGTTGTAATTGGCCTCCTCTGACAGTGCTTTGACTGTGTCAGTGCTTTGACTGTGTTATTAATAAAATCTCTTCCAAAACTCACTCTTGGGTCAGTAACAGAATGTCAGGGCACAGGAGAAGAACACAGCTACTCTTGGCAGGTGACATGGCACTGTTCAGGCTTTTGCTCGACTTGCCAAGGGAGAACGATGGCCGAGTGGCTGCCCCCTGCACTCTGAGACCCCTTCTGGCTTTAGCTGCCTGGAAGAGTGAAGCCAGGACCAGGGGGAGTTCCACCCTTCACTTACAGAATGGCCTCCCATGCCTACGCTGACCTTGAGGAAAGGACAACCTGCCTTACAAAAGGGTAGTAAACCCATTGATTTTATTTTAAAATTTTATTTCTTATTTTTTTGGAAAAACATTGATTTTAAAGAGTGATATTTTGGAGCATATCTTTCAGGAGGTCTGGGCTGGTTAGAAATAAAAGAATAATACCTGTCCTTATATGTCCCGTTACCACACAGATGCTACTCAGATCAGGTACCTCCAATAGCAGAGCTAGATTTTACATGGTTGGCATTGCATGTGCGTGGATGATAGAGGAGCAGGTTTACATGGGCATCTACCCCCAGATGCCTGGGAAATCAGGGGTGATGGGTCTGCAGAGAATTCCCTCACGAAAGCACACCAGGCAGCCAAGGTGTGGAATGAGGCTCCACCACTCCCTCGTCCTGTGACCGTGGGCAAATAGCCTTCCCTGACCTGTTTCCTCACGTGTGAAATGACATCATGTGTGTGTCCTAAAGGTGATTTGCAAGAGTGTCCTTCTTGGTACCAATGACTGTAGCTGGTTAAAGCACAGAAATGGAAACTTGTAACCTTACCAAACCAAACCACAGATACACTTGCTATAAGATAGCAGTTACACATACTTTTCAAAAAGAATCTCTATGCAGCCCGTCTTTACTTTCTAAGGCATTGCTAGATATTGGGGGCTATTCACGTAATTTTCTGCCCCTTCTTCTTCAACTGACTTATGTTGGATTAACTAGGAAATGAGCCAGAAACTTTCAAAGAAGGGGAAGCTTAAAACAATTAATCAACAAATATTTTTTAATCTAAAAGATGAGATGAGGGAATAAGTTGAAGTGACTGGTGAAGTGAGGTTTCCATGTTGCCTGTGCCTATCATTTACGGCCTTCACTGCTGCTGTGACATATAACTGAGATTCTGCCAGGTGCCTCTGGTCACCTTTACCTGCCTTTAGCCTCTGCTGCTATCCCATGCTTGTGTTGTTCAATCCTAGTCCCCAGTGGACATGTCGTAGATTGGTACCCCCCAGCCTTTGCCAAGGAGTCACCTCTTCCGCGTAGCGTCCACGCTTTCCACACCCCTTCCCAGGTGGCTGAACACGTAAAGGTACAGAGGGAGCCACTCGGCCGCCTTGATTCGGCAGCATCCCTGCATCTCCAGCATCTTTATAACAATGTCGTGCAGCTATGTGACCCCGGTGTTCTGTGCTCTGCTCCCTGAGATGGCCATTTACTGGATATCTACTGTGTGCCAGGTTACAGACGAGGTCTTTATATTAACTGCCTCCTTCAGTCCTCATAACAAGTCTGTCAGCTACCAGCCCATTTTACAGATGAGGAAACCAAGGCTTAAAGAGTTTAGGATTTTGCTCCAAGTCATGTACCTCGTAACTGGAACAACTAGGGTTTTCATCCAGAGCTTTCTGCTTCCACAGCTTCCATTCTGCCTCCATCTTTCCCCCAGTGCCTCACTGTTCCCAGTCTCTGGAGGGTACAGGGTGCTGCCCTGAGGAAATGCCTCCACCACTGTAGCAAACATATGACCTGTGCTAGTCTCCCTAAGTCAGAATCAATACTCCACACGTGTCCAACGTGGAAAGCATGGATCTGACCAGCCGCAGGTTCCCCAAGAGGACTTAGGACAGTAATGGGTGGTGCAAGAGGGCTCTCAGATGTTGCTTCTGAAGGAAGGTGCTGAGGTCACCGTGACGTGAAAGGGCCAGTCTGATGCTCTTCCCAAGAAGGACAAGGCTTCAACTCTCCAGAAAACAAGCCAATGAGGCTCAGATACAAGGGTCTTCAAGAAACAACAGATTCTCTACCTGTGGACAGAGGGCCACTTGCTCTGTGGATTCTCCTCTTACACAGGCCTTCCTGCCTCTTCTGGTCCACACCTTAAGTCACCAAACACAAGGTAAATCCCTTCAAAGAGCAACAGGCTGACTGTCAAATAGTGAAAATCGCCTCAATCAAGTAATTACCCTGTAGCTGGTACCACGTGCTGCGAAGATTTCCAACTTCTCTCCCGTCCATTCACCTCTCTTGCAGAATTGCCTGCCTCTGTAGACAAACGTTCTCTAGAGGGTCAGAATGGTAGGTCTGTAACAGCTAATCTGCCACCTTAGCCCCAAATGCCAGCCTAGTAGTCAACGTAAAGGAAAACATACCTGAAACCTTTACGTGGGGCAGAATCGCACACTGTGTGCTGTGCTTCCAGCCCTGTCAATTTACCCGACAACCATGGGAAAGGGGAGCTCTGCTCCTGTTTCTACTGACCACTGGCCAGCTCCTCAAGGCGGGGCCAGTCCTTAGCTTCTTGGTCCCAAGAACACATACATTCTCATGGTTGCTATGGCCAAGTTTCATTAGCATGAAATGAAATTCTGTGGTTCTGTTAAATAATCAGGACTCCAGCTTAATATTTTCTCTGAATCAATATGAATTATATTTTATGCTGATTACTTCTTCATCTGATAAAAATGTTTGTTTAGCATAGTCTGAGATGTTAGAGTGGAGAAATTGCATTCCTTACCAAACAAAAACAACAACAAAAATGCCTTCATTTAGCCTAACTAGAGAGTTTATTTTGAGGAGAGACAAATTTACCCTCCAAGTGTTTTTCCTATTGCAATGTTTCTCGACCAAAGAGTACATAATTCTGTTCTCTTCTAAGTATGACTGGCAAAGCCCATTTTAGTAAAGGTGTGGGACTTTCAATCCTGATGTTGTGACTTCCTTCTCTCTAAAATGTCAGAACCAAGTGAGTTTGGCACAGGGTATTTATAAATATTATTATTATTGCGTGTTCTTTACTTAGTAATAAAAAACAATTTTTTTATAACTCTGGCATTGTCTGATACAAAGTCTGCTTAATCATCATTACTTAACTCACGAACGCTGAGACAGAGGTATCAACTTTAACCACTTAATAAGAACTTCTGACATTTATTCATACTGCTACTGATTCATAAGAGGAAAAGTTTAAAAAGAAGACAAGTGCATATAGCCTTCCCTTTAGAATACAGGAAACCATATAAAAGTATTGGCAATGGAATTAAAGTAACCACAGTGCCGCCCTTGGTAGCATTTTCTACAAAGGCATCTACATGAACCGAGAAAGAATATTAAATTAGGTGGTTAAAGTAAAACTTCACTACTAGCTTCACACGTTTTCATACATGAGATTATGGCATTTTAATCAGCTGATAGCTCAGCCGTATAAGTACAGACCCAAAGGAATGTGAACATACCCAAGAAGGAATAATTTTCAGTCAAACAATTTTTTTCAAGAAGCAGAAGCTACAAAAACTGCCAGAACTAAATATGCAGTAAGAGTCAGTCACAAGTTATTATGGAGAAATTCTGTGTCCACGGGTCCTGGAATTTCGAATTTCATCAACCAAATGATTTCAAAAGCAATTTGGGAGGACTTCTAGTTAAGATGTAAAAAGATTCAAGAGAACTTAGCTCCCATGGTAACAACCAGAAGTTGAACCCAAAACTGAATCAAAGATTTCTGAGACCGTGTTCCAACATCCTGCCAACTCAACTGCTGACAGGACCGAAAAGGCAGTATGGGAGTGGGGATGGGGGTTGGGCTAACTAAAGCAGCCCCTGCTCAACTTGACTCTGGAACCCTAATGATCAGCCCCATACCCTAACCACCAGACAAAAGAAAAGGAAATAAACAAAAGAAAATAAAATCTGTTATACATTGTGTCTGGAGTATAATCAAAAGGTATAAGATCTGCAAAGAAGCAGGAAAAATAACCCCAAATCTAGAGAAAGCACAATTAGTAAAATCAAACTTACAGATGACCAGTAAGTTTTAAAAACAATTATTATAAATGTATTCAAGAATTTATAACAAAAAAATGGATATAATAGATTAAAATGGGATACTTCAGGAGATAAATGTGACCTCTAAAAAAGAATGAAAGGAAAATTTTAGAACTGAAAAAAGGACAGTTTAAAAATGAAATAAAATAAATGTTTTATTTAAATATTGAAAATATTGTAAAATGAAACAAACCCATTCACGGATGGGTTTAATAGCAGAATGAACATTGCAGAAAAAGGTTAGTACGCTTGAAAACAGATCAGTATTATTCTAAGTGGGGCAGAGAGAAAAAAGAAAAAAAAAATGAAGGGAACATCAGTGCCCTGTGGGATTATATTAGCAACCTAACATACATGCAATTGGAATCCCAGATGTCAGAGAGAATGGGAAAATTCTAGAAGACATAATGGTTGAAATGTTTCCAAATTTGATATAAAACATCCTCTATATATTCAAGAAGTACAATGAACACCAAATAGATAAATTTAAAAACAAACAAAAAAACCCCATACCTAGGTACACCATAGTAAAATTGCTTAAAACAAAACGTAAGAAAACATCGTAAGCTTAGTCAGAGAAAACTTAATCTCATGCATGGGAAAAATGTTAAGAATGATAGCTGAATTCTCATCAGACACAAGGAAAGAAAGAAGACAATAGGATAACAAATTAATCTAAAATTCAACATCCAGTGAAATTGTCCTTTAAAAATGAAGATGAAATTAAAAATTTTAAGATGAGTAAAAACTGGGAGATTTGTTGCCATAGACTCTCACTACAAAAAAACTGCCCCCAAATTTTCTTTATTCTCAGAGGGTATTACACCAGATAAAAACTCTCATTGACAATTTTATACAAAATCTCTTTAAAAAAATAGAGGGTGAAGGAACATATTTTTCCTCTTATGAAGCCAGCATACCCTGATGCCAAAAGCTAACAAGATCATAACAAGGAACTAAAAGACAAATATTCCTTATGAACATACATACAGTAATCCTTAACAAAATGTTTGCATGTAAAATCATCTTATATAAAATAGACAAGCATCATGGCCAAGTGGGATTCATCCCCAAAATGCAAGATTGGTTTAAAACTAAAAAATCATGTAACTGATTACATTAATGGAATCAAGGAGAAGAATCAAATGATCGATATGCAGAAAACGATTCAGAAAAAGCTTTTGATAAATTACAAAATATTCAAGATAGAAACTCAAACTAGGAGTAAAAGGGAGCTTCTGCAATCTGATAAAGGACAGCTATGAAAAATTTACAGTTAATATCAAAATATAGAAGTCTTTCCCCATAAGACTGAGGAAAAAGCAAGGATGCCTCATTTCAATATTTCCTTTCAACACTGACCTGCAGGTCTCAGCCAATGCAACAAAGCAAGAAAAATGCATTAAAAAATACAGATTGGTAAGAAAGAAGCAAAACGTTTTTATCCTCAGATGATATTACTGAGTACTTAGAAAATCTCAGGGAATCTACAAACTACTTGAACTATTAAGTGATTTTAGTGAGCTTATTGTACAAGTCAACGTACAGAAATTCATTGTGTGTGTACTAAATATGGAACATATATGTAACATACATGTAGAAAATGAAAAATTTAAATATACCATTGGCAAGATCTTTAAAACACATTTTAAAAATTTTGAAATTTAATGAAATATGTTCAAGGATTCTATTACTGAAAATTACAAAATATTGTTGGAGGGAATTAAATAAAATGGAGAGATATACCATGTTCATGAATTGTTGAAATATCAATTCTCCCCAAACTGATATGTAGATTTAATGCAATCACAATCAAAATCATATTTGCCCCTTTTATTTCCCAGGAAATTTGTAAGCTAATATTTTAAGTTAAAAATATTATTTCATCAAATTTTAAAACTTCATCTTCTCAAAAGATACTGTTAAGAAAATGAATAAATAGGCTACAGACTGGGAAAAATCCAAGCACCTGTATTTAGAATGTATGACAAACCCTTACAACTTGGTGTTTTTAAAAACAATAACAACAGCACACAGTTTAAAATGGGCAAAAGATTTAAACAGACACTTGACAAAAGACACATGAAAAACAAGGAAGCACTCAAAAGAGTGCCCCAAACCATTAAATATCAGGAAAATGAAAATGAATACACAATGAGATATTACTACGTACCCACTGGAATACCTAAATTAAAAAGGTTGACAACATCAAAATGTCAGTGAGGGTGTGGAACAACAGAACTCTTATACACTGCTAGTAAAGTTGTAAATGGTATAACAACTTTTGGAGAACTGTTTACAGTAGTTTTTTAGACAGTTAAATAAATGCCTACTATAACATCCATTAATACCATTTTTAAGTATTTCCAAAAGAAATGAAAACATACGTGCAAAAAAAATGAACAAAAATGATCCTGACAATCTTATTCATAATAACACCAAATCCACAACATCCTAAATGTCCATCAACAATAGAATAAACATTTTTTTAAACACAATCAAACTCATTTAATGCAGAAAAAAATTAAAAGATCTTAAATCTTTAGTAATTTTTTCTTCCCGCAGGTGCGTACAGGCAGGACATTGTACCTTAATAACTGTGGAATGATGCAGTTGAGGTCAGCTGGAGGTAACAAGGCCAATTTCTGAAGTCAGCCTGCAAGAACTGGACTCATAGCAGAGTCCTAGAGAAATCAGCATTTGAGAGGGAGAGGGAGTTGGGAGAGTTTGGCAGAGATATATACAATGAACTATTACTCAGAAAAAAAAAGGAAGGAATGAATTGTTCAACATCTCATAAACATCAGGCTGATCAGAAGATCCAGTCTATCTACTTCCATTCCTATGAAACTCCAGAGCAAACAAACTGAGCAGTGGTGACAAAGACAGAACCTTGGGAGTGAAGGGAAGGTATTAACAGAAAAAGGGCTGAGAGGAATTTCTTAGATGATGGATGGCGTGTGCACTATGCAATCTACCATTTCATCTGTCAAAACTCACTGAACGGTACCATTACAATTTGTGCATTTCAATGTATATAAAATAGATCTCATTTTTTTTTAATTAAGAGAAAAAGAAAGAAAGAAAAGCAATTTGGTGATTGCCAACATTTTTTTAAACATCTTTATTGGAGTATAATTTCTTTACAATGTTGTGTTAGTTTCTGCTGTATAACAAAGTGAATCAGCTATATGTATACATGTATCCCCATATCCCCTCCCTCTTGCATCTCTCTCCCACCCTCCCTATCCCACCCTTCTAGGTGGTCACAAAGCACCGAGCCTGATTTCCCCGTGTGATGCAGCTTCTTCCCACTAGCTATCTATTTTACATTTGGTAGTGTATGTATGTCAATGCTACTCTCTCACTCCATCCCACCTTACCCTTCTCCCTCCCCATGTCCTTAAGTCCATTCTCTACGCCTGTGTCTTTATTCCTGTCCTGCACCTAGGTTCTTCAGGACCTTTTTTTTCTTTAGATTCCATATATATGTGTTAGCATATGGTATTTGTGTTTCTCTTTCTGACTTACTTCACTCTGTATGACAGACTCTAGGTCCATCCACCTCACTACAAATAACTCAATTTCATTTCTTTTTATGGCTGAGTAGTATTCCATTGTATATATGTGCCACATCTTCTTTATCCATTCACCTGTTGATGGACACTTAGGTTGCTTCCATGTCCTGCCTATTGTAAATAGAGCTGCAATGAA
Organism: Phocoena phocoena; assembly: GCF_963924675.1. Lineage (NCBI taxonomy): Eukaryota > Metazoa > Chordata > Mammalia > Artiodactyla > Phocoenidae > Phocoena > Phocoena phocoena. Next base: position 10,538,038 of record NC_089232.1, on the reverse strand, counting down.
CATTGTGGTACATGACTCTTTTTGAATTATGATTTTCCACGGTATATGCCCAGTAGTGGGATTGCTAGGTTATATGGTAGTTCTATTTTTAGTTTTCTAAGGAACTTCCATACCATTCTCCATAGTGCCTGTATCAATTTACATTCCCACCAACAGTGCAAGAGGGTTCCCTTTTCTCCACACCCTTTCCATCATTTATTGTTTCTAGATTTTTTGATGATGGCCATCCTGACTGGTGTGAGGTGATACCACATTCTAGTTTGGATTTCCATTTCTCTAATGATTAGTGGTGTTGCGCATCCTTTCATGTGCTTGATGGCAATCTGTATATCTTCTTTGCAGAAATATCTATTTAGATCTTCTGCCCATTTTTGGATTGGGTTGTTTGTTTTTTTTGATATTGAGCTGCATGAGCTACTTGTATATTTTGGAGATTGAGCCTTTGTCAGTGCTTGGTTTGCAAATGTTTTCTCCCATTCTGCACATCATCTTTTAGTCTTGTTTATGGTTTCCTTTGCTGTGCAAAAGCTTTTAAGTTTCATTAGGCCCCATTTGTTTATTTTTATTTCCATTTCTCTAGGAGGTGGGTCAAAAAGGATCTTGCTGTGATTTATGTCAAAGAGTGTTCTTCCTATGTTTCCCGCTAAGAGTTTGATAGTGTCTGGCCTTACATTTAGGCCTTTAATCCATTTTGAGTTTATTTTTGTGTATGGTGTTAGGGAGTGTTCTAATTTCATTCTTTTACATGTAGCTGTCCAGTTTTCCAAGCACCACTTATTGAAGAGGCGGTCTCTTCTCCATTGTATATTCTTGCCTCCTTTATCAAAGATAAGATGACCAGATGTGTGTAGGTTTATCTCTGGGCTTTCTATCCTGTTCCATCGATCTATCTTTCTGTTTTTGTGCCAGTACCATACTGTCTTGATTACTGTAGCTTTGTAGTATAGTCTGAAGTCAGGGAGTCTAACTGCTCCAGCTCCACTTTCCTTTCTCAAGATTGCTTTGGCTACTCGGGGTCTTTCCATACAAATTGTGAAATTTTTTGTTTTAGTTCTGTGAAAAATGCCATTGGTAGATTGGTAGGTATTGCATTGAATCTGTAGATTGCTTTGGGTAGTATAGTCATTTTCACAATGTTGATTCTTCCAATCCAAGAACATGGTATATCTCTCCGCCTGTCTGTATCGTCTTTAATTTCTTTCATCAGTGTCTTATAATTTTCTGCATATAGCTCTTTTATCTCCTTAGGTAGGTTTATTCCTAGGTATTTTATTCTTTTTGTTGAAGTGGTAAATGGGAGTGTTTCCTTAAATTCTCTTTCAGATTTTTCATCGTTAGCCTATAGGAATGCAAGAGATTTCTGTGCATTAATTTTGTATCCTATTAATTTACCAGATTCATTGATTAGCTCTAGTAGTTTGCTGGTAGCATCTTTGAGATACTCTATGTATAGTATCATGTCATCTGCAAACAGTGACAGCTTTACTTCTTTTTTTCTGAGTTGGATTCCATTTATTTCTTTTTCTTCTCTGATTGCTGCAGCTAAAACTTCCAAAACTATGTTGAATAACAGTGGTGAGAAGGGGCATCCTTGTTTTGTTCCTGATTTTAGAGGAAATGGTTTCAGTTTTTCACTATTGAGAATGGTGTCGGCTGTGGGTTTGTCATATATGGCCTTTATCATGTTGAGGCAAGTTCCCTCTACGTCTACTTTCTGGAAAGTTTTTATCATAAATAGGTGTTGAAATATGTCAAAAGCTTTTTCTGCATCTATTGAGATGATCCTATGGTTTTTATCCTTCAGTTTGTTAATATGGTGTATCACATTGATTGATTTGCATATATTGACGAATCCTGGCATTCCTGAGATAAATGCCACTTGATCATAGTGTATGATCATTTTAATGTGCTGTTGGAGTCTGTTTGCTAGTATTTTGTTGAAGATTTTTGTATCTATGTTCATCAGTGATATTGGTCTGTAGTTTTCTTTTTTTGTGACATCTTTGTCTGGTTTTGGTATCAGGGTGATGGTGGCCTCACAGAATGAGTTTGGGAATGCTTCTCCCTCTGCTGTATTTTGGAAGAGTTTGAGAAGGATAGGCGTTAGCTCTTCTCTAAATGTTTGATAGAATTCGCCTGTGAAGCCATCTGGTCCTGGGTTTTTATTTGTTGGAAGACTTTTAATCACAGTTTCAATTTCAGTGCTTGTGATTAGTCTGTTCATATTTTCTATTTCTTCCTGGTTCAGTCTCAGAAGGTTGTGCTTTTCTAAGAATTTGTCCATTTCTTCCAGGTTGTATATTTTATTGGCATATAGTTGCTTGTAGTAATCTCTCATGATACTTTGTATTTCTGCAGTGTCAGTTGTTACCTCCCCTTTTTCATTTCTAATTCTGTTGATTTGAGTCTTCTCCCTTTTTTTCTTGATGAGTCTGGCTAATGGCTTATCAATTTTGTTTATCTTCTCAAAGAACAAGCTTTTAGTTTTATTGATCTTTGCTATCGTTTCCTTCATTTATTTCTGATCTGATCTTTATGATTTCTTTCCTTCTGCTAACTTTGGGGTTTTTTTGTTCTTCTTTCTCTAATTACGTTAGGTGTAAGGTTAGGTTGTTTAGTTGAGATTTTTCTTGTTTCTTGAGGTAGGATTGTATTGCTATAAACTTCCCTCTTAGAACTGCTTTTGCTGCATCCCATAGGTTTTGGGTCGTCATGCTTTCATTGTCATTTGTTTCTAGGTATTTTTTTATTTCCTCTGATTTCTTCAGTGATCTCTTGGTTATTTAGTAGCATATTGTTTAGTCCCCCTGTTTTTGTATTTTTTACAGATTTTTTCCTGTAACTGATATCTAGTCTCATAGCATTATGGTCGGAAAAGATACTTGATATGATTTCAATTTTCTTAAATTTACCAAGGCTTGATTTGTGACCCAAGATATAATCTATGATTGAGAATTTTCCATGAGTACTTGAGAAGAAAGTGTATTCTGCTGTTTTTGGATGGAATGTCCTCTAAATATCAATGAATTCCATCTTGTTTAATGTGTCATTTAAAGTTTGTGTTTCCTTATTTATTTTCATTTTGGAAGATCTGTCCATTGGTGAAAGTGGGGTGTTATAGTCTCCTACTATGATTGTGTTACTGTCAGTTTCCCCTTTTATGGCTCTTAACATTTGCCTTATGTATTGAGGTGGTCCTATGTTGGATGCATAAATATTAACAATTGTTATATCTTCTTCCTGGGTTGATCCCTTGGTCATTAGGTACTGTCCTTCTTTGCCTCTTGTAATAGTCTTTATTTTAAAGTCTATTTTGTCTGATATGAGAATTGCTACTCCAGCTTTCTTTTGATTTCCATTTGCATGGAATATCTATTTTCCATCCCTTCACTTTCAGTCTGTATGTGTCCCTAGGTCTGAAGTGGGTCTCTTGTAGATAGCATATATACGGGTCTTGTTTTTGTATCCATTCAGCCAGTCTATGTCTTTTGGTTGGAGCATTTAATCCATTTACATTTAAGGTAATTATCAATACGTATGTTCCTATTACCGTTTTCTTAATTGTTTTGGGTTTGTTTTTGTAGGTCTTTTCCTTCTCTTATGTTTCCTGCCTAGAGAAATTCCTTTAGCATTTGTTGTAAAGTTGGTTTTGTGGTGCTGAATTCTCTTAGCTTTTGCTTGTCTGTAAAGGTTTTAATTTCTCTGTCAAATCTCAATGAGATCCTTGCTGGGTAGAGTAATCTTGGTTGTAGGTTTTTCCCCTTCATCACTTTAAATATGTCTTGCCACTCCCTTCTGGCTTGCAGTTTCTGCTGAAAGATCAGCTGTTAACCTTATGGGGATTCCCTTATATGTAATTTACTGCTTTTCCCTTGCTGCTTTTAATATTTTTTCTTTGTATTTAATTTTGGGTAGTTTGATTACTATGTGTCTTGGTGTGTTTGTCCTTGGATTTATCCTGTATGGGACTCTCTGTGCTTCCTGGACTTGATTGACTATTTCCTTTCCCAGGTTAGGGAAGTTTTCAACTATAAACTCTTCAAATATTTTCTCAGACCCTTTTTTTAAACTCTTCTTCTTCTGGGACCCCTATAATTTGAATGTTGGTGCATTTAATATTGTCCCAGAGGTCTCTGAAACTGTCCTCAATTCTTTTCATTCTTTTTTCTTTATTCTGCTTTGTAATAGTTATTTCCACTATCTTATCTTCCAGGTCACTTATCCGCTCTTCTGCCTCAGTTATTCTTCTATTGATTCCTTCTAGAATTTTTTTTTTAATTTATTTATTTATTTTTGGCCGCATTGGGTCTTTGCTGCTGCGTGTGGGCTTTCTCTAGTTGCAGCTAGCAGGGGCTACTCTTTGTTGAGGTGCGCGGGCTTCTCATTGTGGTGGCTTCTCTTGTTGCCCAGCATGGGCTCTAGGTTTGTGTACTTCAGTAGTTGCAGCACGCAGGCTCAGTAGCTCTGGAGCATGGGCTTAGTTGCTTGGTGGCCTGTGGGATCTTCCTGGACCAGGGCTCGAACCCATGTCCCCTGCATTGGCAGGCGGATTATTAACCACTGCACCACCAGGGAAGTCCCGAAAATTTTTAATTTCATTTATTGTGTTGGTCATCGGTTTGTTTGCTCTCTAGTTCTTCGAGGTCCTTGTTAAATGTTTCTTGTATTTTCTCCATTCTGTTTCCAAGATTTTGGATCATCTTTATTATCACTACCCTGAATTCTCTTTCAGGTAGACTGCCTATGTCCTCTTCATTTCTTTGGCCTGGTGGGTTTTTACCTTGCTCTTTCATCGCCTGCATATTTCTCTCTCATCTCATTTTGCTTAACTTACTGTGTTTGGGGTCTCCTTTTCGCAGGCTGCAAGTTCGTAGTTCCTGTTGTTTTTGGTGTCTGTCCCCAGTGGGTGAGGTTGGTTCAGTGGCTTGTGTAGGCTTCCTGGTGGAGGGGACTGGTGCCTGTGTTCTGGTGGGTGGGGCTGGATCTTGTGTTTCTGGTGGGCAGGGCTGCGTCCGGTGGTGTGTTTTGGGGAGCCTGTGAAGTTACTATGATTTTAGGCAGCCTTTCTGCTAATGGGTTGGTTTGTGTTCCTGTCTTGCTAGTTGTTTGGCATGGGGCATCCAGCATTGGAGCTTGCTGGCTGTTGGGTGGAACTGGGTCTTAGCGTTGAGATGGAGATCTTGCCAATTGATGTTACATGGGGCCGGGAGGTCTCTGGTGGTCCAATGTTCTGAAGTCAGCTCTCCTAACTCAGAGGCTCAGGCCTGACACCCAGCCGGAGCACCAAGACCCTGTCAGCCACACAGCTGCTAGTGTTGGAGGGTCTCCTGCAGAGGCAGGGGGCAGCGCTGGCTCATCATGGGGACAAGGACACTGGCAGCAGACATTCTGGAAAGTACTTCTTGCTGTGAGCCCTCCTGGAGTCCCAACATTTTTTTTTTTTAGTCAAGTAAGGATAACAAAGCAAAAGCACTACTTACCATTATTTTTTATTTAAATGATAACTTTCAGCACCTAAAAAGTAGGATGATCATAATAATTTAATTTTTAAATGAAAATTTATTTTTCATTATGGAAAACTCAACATATTTTGTTTCCCACATTTTGCCATAGAAAGGTCCCAATATTTCCTGCTTGGGCCTATGGGAATGAGGAATCAGTACATCAGGTTCTCAGGCCAGCAAGGACTGTAAAGGATCCTCCAAATAAAGTCAAGTATTGCCATTGGATGAAATAGTTGCAGGCAGACTTTTAGATGGAACAACAACTGGAAGGTCCAGGGAGACTACTGATCTGGGATCAGATGAACTCACAAAACTCTCCAGAAAGCATCCTACCAAGATATCATTTCCTCTTCTCAGAAATCATAGTCAGGGACTTCCCTGGTGGTTCAGTGGTTAAAAATCTGCTTGCCAATGCAGGGGACTTTGGTTTGAGCCCTGGTCCAGGAAGATCCAAAAAGCCACGGAGCAACTATGTCCGTGTGCCATAACTACTGAGCATGCACTCTACAGCCAGCAAGCCACAACTACTGAGCCCATGTGCCACAACTACTGAAGCCCCCGCACCTACAGCCTGTGCTCCACATCAAGATAAGCCACCACAGTAAGAAGCCTGTGCATCGCAACAAAGAGTAGCCCCCACTCACCACAACTTGAGAAAGCCCGCTCGCAGGAATGAAGACCCAACACAGCCGAAAACAAATAAATAAATAAATTTATAAAAAGAAATCATAGTCAAAGCTCACATCTGGAAGATGGATGTACTTTTCCCTACTCTCCAACTAAGCACAACTAAAAACCCTGAACATTAAATATAAAACAAAGATAGGGAGACTCTGAAAGGTGAAGAGAAGACCAACTGTCTAGGGACTTTGGGACCTCAGGAACAACACAGTGGTGAATTCCCTGGGTTTTCTTTTGACCTCATACATCCCACATTCAGAGCTAAAGAAACTAGCAACCCAGGAACATCAACAGATGCAGACAAAAATCTCAAAAAAAGCCTGCTCTTTCTCCCAAAGGGCCAGGAAAGACAGAAAACTTTTAGACAATAACAGATCTACTCCAGCCAAACACCATAGAAAAACTGTGTCCCCCACTACCCATGTCTCTCAAGGCTGAGTGGGCTTCTTTGTCTTCCACCCTCATAGACTGTAATGAGGTTCACCCCCCATGGTGACAATGGAGACCACATGGGGAGCCTGGACTTCCACCTCCACCTGGAAGTAGCAAGGTACCCCTTCTTCTCCTCGACAGAATGCTGTCAGAGGAGGCCTAGTGAGAGTCGACTTAACCATCCCACGGTGTTAGCAAAGACACTGTCAGTGTCATTGCAAGCCATGTGGGGAGAGCAATGAGGCTCTCCTACCCCTCCCCACCAAGCTGATAACTGAAACTTCTGCCCCCACCCAGCAGTAACAAGGACAGACACCCCGCCCCTGCCAACCTTGGATATCAGCAGAGGCTGAATGGAGAATATGGGCTTCTATCCCTATAAGGCAGTAATGAGGTGGTGTGCCTTTTCTGCCACTGGAGTACTGTCAGAGGAATCTAGCTAAAACAGAAGATGTAACCAAGATCCAAAGTCTCATTACATAACACCCCAAATGTCCAAACCTCAATCAGAAGTCAAACTGAATGAAAAAGACAAGCAATAGATGCCAACACTGAAATTACAGAAATGTTAGAATTACTGGACAAAGATTTTTAAAGCAGCCACCATAAAAATGCCTCAATAAGTAATTATGACCGTGTTTTAAACAAATGAAAAAAATAGAAACTCTCAGCAAAGAAGTAGAAAAAGAAGAACAAACAAAGCCCAAAGGCAGCAGAAGGAGGGAAATAATAAAGATATAAAGACTGGAGAGAAAATAAATAAAATAGAGACAAAAAACAACAGAAAAGATCAATGAAACCAAGAACTGGTTCTTTGAAAAGATAAACAATATTGATAAACCTTTAGCCAAGCTCATCAAGAAGAAAAGAGAGAGAACCCAAATAAACAAAATAAGACATGAAAGAAAATAAAAACTGATACCACAGACATACAAAAAATCATGAGAATGCTACAAACAGTTATATGCCAACGAATTGGACAACTTAGAAGAAATGGACAAATTTCTAGAAACATACAAGCTTGCAAGACTGAATCAGGAAGAAATAGACAATTTGAACAGACCAATCACTAGTATGGAAGTTGAATTTGTAATTTTAACAAAAGGGGGGGTGGCTTTCCTGGTGGCGCAGTGGTTAAATAATCCACCGGCCAACGCAGGGGACTCAGGTTCAATCCCCGGTCTGGGAAGATCGCACATGCCATGGAGCAGCTAAGCCCGTGGGCCACAACTACTGAGGCCTGGGCTCTGGAGCTCACGAGCCACAACTACTGAGCCCACGTGCCACAACTACTGAAGCCTGTGTGCCTAGAGCCCATGCTCTGCAACAAGACAGGCCACCGCAATGAGAGGCCCATGCACTGTAACGAGGAGTAGCCCCTGCTCACCGCAACTAGAGAAAGCCCGTATGCAGTAACGAAGACCCAAGGCAGCCTAAAATAAATAAATAATAAATAAATAAATTTATTTAAAAAAAAAAAAAAAACTCCCAGCACACAAAAGTCCAGGACCACATGGCTTCACAGGGGAATTCTAACAAACATATAAAGAAGAGCTAATACCTATCCTCAAACCATTACAAAAAATTGAAAAGGATGGAACACACCCAAATTCATTCTATGAGGCCACCATTACACTGATATCAAAACCAGATAGACACTACAAAAAAAATTACAGGTCAATATCTATCATAAATATAGATGCAAAAACCCTCAACAAAGTATTAGTGAATCAAATTCAACAATATGTAAAAAGGATACTACACTACGATCAAGTGGGATTTATTCCAGGGATACAAGGATGGTGCAATACCCGCATATCAATTAATGTGAAACACCACATTAACAAAAGGAAGGGAAAAAATCTTCAATATATGCAGAAAAAGCATTTGACAAAATTCAACATCCATTCATGATAAAAACTCTCATCAAAGTTGGTATAGAGGGAATACATCTCAACATAATAAAGGCCATTTTTGACAGACGCACAGCTAACATCATACTCAACAGTGAAAAGCTTTCAGCTTTTCCTCTAAAATCAGGAACAAGACAAGAATGTCCACTCCTTCCACTTCTATTTAACATAGTATTAGAAATACTAGTCACAGCAATCAGACAAAAAGAGAAATAAAGGCATCCAAGCTGGAAGGGAAGAAGTAAAACTCTATTTGAGGCTGACATGATACTATACATAGAAAACCTTAAAGTCTCCACTAGAAAACTATTAGAACTAATAAACGAATTCAGCAAAGTTGCAGGATACAAGATGAATATACAGAAATCTGTTGATTTTCTATACACTGATAAGGAACTAACAGAAGAGAAATTAAAGAAACAATCCCATTTACAATCACATAAAAAAGAATAAAATACCTGAGAATAAACTTAAGGTTAAGAAGGTAAAATATGTATACTCTGAAAACTATAGAACATTGATGACGGAATTTGAAAATGATAAAAAGAAATGGAAAGATATCTGAGTTCTTGGATTAGAAGAATTAATATTGTAAAATTTTCATACTACCCAAAGCAATTACGGATTTAATTCAATCCTTATCAAAATAATTATGACATTTTTCACTAAACTAGAATAAATAATCCTAAAATTTATATCAGACCACAAAAGACCCCAAATTGCCAAAGCAATCTTGAGGAAAAAAGAAAAACAACACAGAGCTGAAGGTATCATGCTCCCTGACTTCAGACTGTACTATGAAGCTACAGTAATCAAAAAAGCATGGTACTGGCACAAAGCAGACAGATCAATGAACAGAATAGAGAGCCCAGAAATAAACCCATACATTTATGGGCTTATTTATACATCAATTAATCCATGACAAAGAAGGTAAGAATATACAATGGAGAAAAGACAAGTCTCTTCAATAAGCGGTGCCTTTTATGGCTGGGTAATATTCCATTGTATATATGTGCCACATCTTCTTTATCCATTCATCCGATGATGGACACTTAGGTTGCTTCCATGTCCTGCCTATTGTAAATAGAGCTGCAATGAACATTTTGGTACATGACTCTTTTTGAATTATGGTTTTCTCAGGGTATATGCCCAGTAGTGGGATTGCTGGGTCGTATGGTAGTTCTATTTGTAGTTTTTAAAGAAACCTCCTTACTGCGCTCCATAGTGGCTGTATCAATTTACATTCCCACCAGCAGTGCAAGAGTGTTCCCTTTTCTCCACACCCTCTCCAGCATTTATTGTTTCTAGATTTTTTGATGATGGCCATTTTGACCAGTGTGAGATGATATCTCATTGTAGTTTTGATTTGCATTTCTCTAACGATTCGTGATGTTGAGCATTCTTTCATGTGTTTGTTGGCAATCTGTATATCTTCTTTGGAGAAATGTCTATTTACGTCTTCTGCCCATTTTTGGATTGGGTTGCTTGTTTTTTTGTTATTGAGCTGCATGAGCTGCTTGTAAATCTTGGAGAGGAATCCTTTGTCAGTTGCTTCATTTGCAAATATTTTCTCCCATTCTGAGGGTTGTCTTTTGGTCTTGTTTATGGTTTCCTTCGCTGTGCAAAAGCTTTTAAGTTTCATTAGGTCCCATTTGTTTATTTTTGTTTTTATTTCAATTTCTCTAGGAGGTGGGTCAAAAAGGATCTTGCTGTGATTTATGTCATAGAGTGTTCTGCCTATGTTTTCCTCTAAGAGTTTGATAGTGTCTGGCCTTACATTTAGGTCTTTAATCCATTTTGAGTTTATTTTTGTGTATGGTGCTAGAGAGTGTTCTAATTTCATACTTTTACATGTAGCTGTCCAGTTTTCCCAGCACCACGTATTGAAGAGTCTGTCTTTTCTCTACTGTATATTCTTGCCTCCTTTATCAAAGATAAGGTGACCATATGTGCATGGGTTTACCTCTGGGCTTTCTATCCTGTTCCATTGATCTATATTTCTGTTTTTGTGCCAGTACCATACAGTCATTTTTTTTTTTTTTTTTTTTTTTTTTTTTTGTGGTACGCGGGCCTCTCACTGTTGTGGCCTCTCCCATTGCGGAGCACAGGCTCCGGACGCACAGGCTCAGTGGCCATGGCTCATGGGCCGAGCCACTCCGCGGCATGTGGGATCCTCCCAGACTGGGGCATGAACCCGTGTCCCCTGCATTGGCAGGCAGACTCTCAACCACTGTGCCACCAGGGAAGCCCCATACTGTCTTGATTACTGTAGCTTTGTAGTATAGTCTGAAGTCAGGGAGCCTGAAATTAAGATATTTGTACTGAGGTGGATGGACCTAGAGTCTGTCATACAGAGTGAAGTAAGTCAGAAAGAGAAAAACAAATACTGTATGCTAACACATATATATGGAATCTAAGAAAAAAAAATGTATGAAGAACCTGGGGGTAAGACAGGAATGAAGATGCAGACCTACTGGAGAGTGGACTTGGGGATGTGGGGAAGGGGAAGAGTGGGTTGTGACGGAGTGGGAGGGTGGCATGGACATGTATACACTACCAAACATGGAATAGATAGCTAGTGGCGGGCAGCCGCATAGCACAGGGAGATCAGCTCAGTGGTTTGTGACCACCTGGAGGGGTGGGATGGGGAGGGTGGGAGAGAGGGAGACGGGAGAGGGAAGAGATATGGGAACATATGTGTGTGTGTGGCTGATTCACTTTGTTGTGGAGCAGAAACTGACACACCGTTATAGAGCAATTACACTCCAATAAAGATGTTAAAAAAAAAAAGATACATTCAAATACAAATTATTTATACACCTAGGAATGCCCTAGACAGAGACAAAGCTCTTTCAATTTCTTTTAATGTGTTGTTAATATTTTTCTCAGCAACTTCCAGAATTACCTCATAATCTTGAGTGAATGTAAATTTAATTAAAAAAATGAAAGTTGACAATCAAAAAAAAAAGCAGTGCTGAGAAAACTGGACAGCTACATGTAAAAGAATGAGATTAGAGCATATCCTCATACCATATACAAAAATAAACTCAAATGAATTAAAGACCTAAATGTAAGACCTGAAACCACAAAACTTCTAGAAGAGAATAGAGGCAGAATACTCTTTGACATAAATCATAGCAATATTTTTTTGGATCTGTCTCCTAAGGCAAAAGAAATAATAGCAAAAATAAGCAAATGGGACCTAATTAAACTTAAGAGTTTTGCACAGTAAAGGAAACCATCAACAAAATGAAAAGGCAACCTACTGAATGGGAGAAAATATTTGCAAATAATATGATGGACAAGGGGTTAATATTCAACATATATAAAAGCTCACACAGCTCAATATCAAGAAAAACAAAGAAACTAATTTAAAAATGGACAGAAGACCTGAATAGACATTTTGCAAAGAAGATATACAGGTGGTCAACAGGCACATGAAAATATGCGCAACACCACTAGTCATCAGAGAAATGCAAATCAAAACCATAACGAGATAGCACCTCACACCTGTTAAAATGGCTATCATCAAAAAGTCTACGAATAACAAACGTAGACGAGGATGTGAAGAAAAGGGAAACCTAGTATGCTGTTGGTAGAATTGTGAATTGGTGCAGTCACTATGGAAAACAGTACAGAGGTTCCTCAAAAAACTAAAAATAGAACTACCATATGATCCAGCAATCCCACTGCTGGGTATATATCTGAAGAAAATGAAAACACTAATTTGAAAAGATTCATGCACCTCAATGTTCATAGCAGCACTATTTACAATAGCCAAGATATGGAAGTAACCTAAGTGTCCATCAACAGGTGAATGGATAAAGAAGAAGTGGTATATATACATAATGGAATACGACTCAGCCATAAAAAGAATGAAAATCTGTCATTTGCAACAACCTGGATAGATCGAGAGAGTATTATGCTCAGTGAAATAAATGCAAGACAGAGAAAGACAAATACTCTATATTATCACTTATGTGTGGAATCTAAAAAATAGAATGAATGTATATAACAAAACAAAAACAGACTCACAGATATAGAGAAGAACTAGTGTTTACCAATGGGGAGTGGGAAGGAGGTAGGGGAGAGTTAGTGGTATGTGATTAAGAGACACAAACTACTATGTATAAAAAATAAGCATCAGGATATAGTGTACAGCACAGGGAAATATAGCCATTCTTTTATAATAACTTTAAATGGAGTATCATCTATAAAGATATTGAATCACTGTGTCATACACCTGAAACTAATATAATATTGCAAATCAACTATACTTCAATTTAAAAATGGAAAGGAAATGCAATGACCAAAATAAAAATTCAGTGGATAGTCTCAACACCAGAATGGAGGAGACAGCGGAAAACATTAGTGAACTGGAAGATAGAATGATAGAAGTTACTAAATCTGAACAATGGAGAGAAAATAGACTGAAAAAAAAAAAAAAAGAACAGAGGCTAAGGGTCCTGTGTGGTTATAACAAAAGATCTAACTTAAATGTCCTGAGAGTTCTTGTGAGAAAAGAAGAGAAAAGAAAGAGGGCAGGGCTGAAAAGTACATAATGAAATGACTGGGAACTCCCCATTTTGGCAAAAGACATAAACCAACAAATTCAAAAAGTTGACTGAAACTCAGCCAGGGTATATTCAAAGAAATACACATCAAGGCACATCATCGTCAAACTTCTGAAAACTAAAGAAAAAAATCCTTGAAAACAGAGAGAGAAAAATGATGATTTATTCATAAGGGAAAAATGATTTTAATGACAACAGATTCTCATTAGAAACTATGAAGGCCAGAAATGCTTTCAGGTGCTGAAAAAAAGAACTCTCAACCCAGAATCCTATATCCAATGAAACCATGTCATTATTTTCAGATGACATGTTTGTCTGTACAGAATATTCCAGGAATCTACAAGAACTCCTAGAATTAATATGTAAGTTCAGCAAGGTTGTAGAATATAAAATCAACATATGAAGAATCAATTGTATTTCCATATACTAGCAATGGACATGTGGACACTTGAAATCAAATATGCAATACCATTTACAATCACTCAAAAAAAGGAAATAATTAGGTGTAAGTCTAACAAAACGTGTACAGGTCTTGTATGCTGAAAACTACAATATGCTGATGAAAGAAATCAGAAGAGATCTATATAAATGGAGAGACATACCATATTCATAGATTAGAAGATTCAGTGTAGTATTGATCTCATTCCTCCAAAAAGCAATATACAGGTTAAATAATTCCTATCAAAATCCTAGAAATATTTTTTGTAGATATAGACAAGATTTTTCTAATATTTACATGGAAAGGAAAAGAATTCGAATAGCTAAAACAATTTTGAAAAAGAATAAAGTGGGAGGAATCAACCTACCACATTTCAAGTTTATGTAACTAACGTAATCAAGACTGACCATGCGGTATTGGCAGAGAAATAGGTACATAGATCCATGTATCAAAATGGAGAATGCAGAAATAGAATGACACAAATATGCCCAACTGATTTTAGACAAAGGTGTTAAAGCAATTCAATGGAGAAGAGATAACCTTTCAAGAAACTGCTGTTAAGGAAATTGGACATCCACAGGCAAAAAAAAAAAAAAGAAAGAAAGAAAAGAAAATCTTGGGACTTCCCTGGTGGCACAGTGGTTAAGAATCTGCCTGCCAGTGCAGGGGACATGGGTTCAAGCCCTGGTCCGGGAGGAACCCACATGCTGTGGAGCAACTAAGCCCATGCACCACATCTACTGAGCCTAAGTTCTAGAGCCTGTGAGCCACAACTACTGAGCCCAGGTGCCACAACTACTGAGCCCATGTCCCACAACTACTGAGCCCACATGTCTAGAGCCCTGCTCTGCAACAAGAGAAGCCACCTCAATGAGAAGCCCACGCACCACAACGAAGAGTAGCCCCCGCTAGCTGCAACTAGAGAAAGCCCGCACACAGCAACGAAGACCCACCACAGCCAAAAATAAAAATTAAAAGATTAAAAACTAAATAAAAAGAAAAAAAAGAGCACCACATGAGGAACTCTTGTGGTGAAGAAAACACTCTGTATCTGTGCTGTATCAATGTCAAAATCCTGGGTGTGATATTGTATTATAGTTCTGTCAGTGATTCCACTGGGGAAGACTAGGTAAAGGGACATGAAATCTCTCTGTATTATTTCTTACAGCTGTATGTGAATTTATTATTCTCTCAAAATAAAAAGTTCAATTAAAAAATAAACCCCCCATAATTGTAGTCAGATGTCTCTCAGGTTAGGTTTTAACAAAGGGATTTAGTAAACACAATAGAGAGTTCTTTTCTCTTTTTTCTTTGTATTCTTTTTAGATGGAGCATAATGCAGAGATACAAAAAGTAAGTATATAACAGCTTGCTGGATTATCACAAAATGAACGCACACATGTAGCCATCACCCAGATTAAGAAATGGGACACCTATATTCCAAGAGAGCTTGACAAAAGTCACACACTTGAGCTGGCTAATTTTTCTTGCATTGTCTCAGCAGTAGCCAACTTGGTGAACTGAATTAATGCCTGGTGCTTCAAGGCCAAAATTTGTGATGTGAATGACCAGCTGTCCAAGGAAGGAGGAGACAGAGGAATTTTGGTTTTCTATAGACGTATGGGTGCTCACAAGTGAGTCCTGTCCCTTCTCTGTCCCTTAAAATGGGGCCACCCCTACTAGCTGTCTTTGTATGGTTTACCAAGTACCAAGTTCTTTGAGTCCCCCAGAGGAAGGAAGAAGTGGGACAGGACACAGCAGTATCTAGTCTCTAAAATTAAAGGAAAAGGGCAATTTACCATGAGAAAAAGAAAAACTACAAACACAGTTTATTTTATTAAAATTATTGATTTCTAGCTAGATTAGTAATTTCTACCAAGGTGGATGTACTGGGCATCATTTCTGTTTCAAGCTCAGTAATTCATTTAAATTTTATTATTATGGAATCATAATAAAACCCCCCTCGTCCTAACTGTGACTGGGGTCTGCTCTGTTTGACTCAGCTGAATTCCACCTCCTGGAAGGTCTTTTTTTGGTGTGTAACACAACTACTCTTAGGAACAAATATCACCGATAGGAAATTCTCACTGTGCATCCCGTAGTGAGGGGATGAACTCAAAGACTTATGGAGTAGGACCCCAATTACCCAGCACGTCAAGTACCTCCCCAAGGAGCCCAGGATAATACAGTTGGCAGAAAAACTCAGAGGCTGGAGCTCAGGAAAACAAGTTGCTCTATCCTGTGGTTATAACAAGTTATCCTTGAATGAATGAAACGGAATGAGCCTGGCTCTCCCAGATACACAAAGCTGTACTGTGAGGCAAAGCACAAGGGTCGACCAGATGGCTGCCACGCAGAACCAGGATTGCAGGGGTGATGACCTCAGGGTCCATTTTACTAGCCAAAGTGAAGAAACACATCTCACTTGTATTTTCTTAACCTCAGTTGAACGGCCTGCATTTATCGGTTCAACAATGTATTTTATGCCACTGAAGAGCAGGCTTGGGCCAGAGGTAAAGGGGAGGGGGGAGGGAAAAGAGCGTTTTTCCCTTTTCTTAGTGGCACTCTGTTGGGACTGGTATTTTCCTTGTCTCTCTCGTTTGAGGGTTTCTGGCTCTTGGAAAAGAAGGTGGACCAGGATACACTCATATTTTGTTTCCTGCCATCTCCTGGAAGTGAACCAGGGGTGCTACAATAGTGAAAGGAAGTTAAAGCCAGTTCTGGGGGTGCTTTCAAAACAAAGAGGATTTTAAAATTTGATTCAATTGCATTCCATGTAACACCACTTCATTGTGATGTCATTTCAGTGACACCCCCCTGGCTTCTAGACCAAGGATCCATCATTAGGAGCTATCACTCCGCACCCCGATGGAATGGGTGCTTGTGGTTACACACCACACCAGCCTGGAGGACACAGCCAAGCATTCTCAAAACCTCGTCAGTTGCGTGTAGCCAAGTCAGATGGACCTTACTGGGTGGGAAGGATGGGAGTTGGGGAAACAGAGATCTTTTCTTAAATTCCTTGCAAAGAAAGAGTCTGTAGGGAGTAGGTGAGGCCAAGGGACGGAGAAGTCCCACCTCCCTTTCCCAACCCAATGGATGTCTGCAACATCTTTTGCCTAAAATCTCAGTTTGTGTTGCATTTGATTCCAGTATCTGAACATCTGTTAAGCTACCCTGATCCAGGTGTTTGGGGAAAGGGAAAATAGAAGGATAAGAAATCTGAGTGGCCATTTAAAAAGAAACATTTAACGCAGCATGGAAGACAGCCAACACAGCATTTGTAGGAAGTGAAGGGCGCGTGCACCATTTGTAAGCCTCGTGGGTATAAGCATGGGGTACGTGTTCTAGAAGTTAAAATTTGAGGAGAAAAAGGGCTAATATCCCGACACCATCCTCCCGTCTTGGAACTCTCCCCCAAGTTTTTCTTCCTATTCTGTTTCTTTCAACCCAAGTCTTTATGCCACAGGGCAATGACTGCCTTTATATTGTACACTTAATTCAAAATAGTAAATAAGTGTTATCTACCCTCTAAATTCAAAGAAGCCCCGTAGCGTCCTGGCTTTGGGGTCTAGTGTCTGCCACACTTCTGCACATTCTTACTCTAAGCCCATTTCCTAAGAATAAATCAATGTGTTAGTGGCTACATCGTCTCAGAACTATCAATACTTGAATGACCCATCAACATCAGGCTTGAATGTTTTTCCTCTTTAATGAATCAACTATTTGAGTGACTAAACTGAGACTAAAACCCAAACCTTAGTGGTTGTTTTAGACTTGAGCAAACACAGCAGAAGAGCCAAGATCACTTGCCATCAACAGGCTCCCCCTGGCCTCCCTGCTGCAGCTGGGTCTCCCGGCAGTTCTCACTCAGGAAGGAAAAGAATTCCTTTCGCTGGGGCAGAGTAAGACTATCAGGGGCTGGGCCCACCCCTGTGTCCACTTGCTGGTGAGGGTACAAAACAGGACTTGGGCTGGTGCTGGTGAATCTGAGCTTCACCCTAACACACCAAAATGAAAACGGGCAGTCTAGAGGCATGGGAGAAGGACTCAGATGGGAAAAGGTGCCAGTCATCTGCTGCTCCAACAGAAACAGTGCTCTCAGGAAGGAACTGGCCGGTCACGACTCAATCCGGACATCAAGGCAACATCTGGGTGAAGGAGTAACAGCTGTGGGTATAATGTGATCAAATATTGTGGAGGTGGCGTGATTGCTTGGCCATGGTCATGATCAGTATTTATTTTCTCCCTTCCTGAACGAGTGTCTGGTTTTTAACACGGTTACTCTTACAGGCAGCCTCCCATGCCCTCTGGGAGGTGGAGAGGAGTGGCCCTCTGCGCTGCTGAGTTACACAGCCCTCCCTCACTTCCCTGCAGGTCTTTTAAAACCCGCATTCTCACATGGTTCCATGATTTGGGCTCAGGGCAGGAAACAGAACCTGACTCAACATTTTGCTAAGTATTATTTTCACCACGCTGAATAGGGTCTTTTTTGATCTGCAACCACAGCTGGTCCGTGGTTCTCTTGATCCACATAGACTGAAGAGCTTCCTCCCCTGTGGATTTCCTAGTGTGAGTTGACCACACATCTACATGTACTTGCTTCTCTGTATGTCACCAAGAGTCACTGTTCCAATACCGGTGGGCACTGACAGAGCCGGGCAGCTCCCATTCAGGGAGCAAACATTCCAATGAGAAAAATGTCCCAGCCCTAAAACTTAGTTGACTTTGGGGCTTCCCTGGTGGTGCAGTGGTTGAGAATCCACCTGCCAAGGCAGGGGACACGGGTTGGGGCCCTGGTCTGGGAAGATCCCACATGCCGTGGAGCAACTAAGGCCATGAGCCACAACTACTGAGCCCTCGTGCCACAACTACTGAAGCCTGTGCAACTAGAGCCCATGCTCCACAACAAGAGAAGCCACCGCCATGAGAAGCCTGTGCGCCACAACGAAGAGTAGCCCCCGCTCACTGCAACTAGAGAAAGCCTGCACGCAGCAATGAAGACCCAATGCAGCCAAAAATAAAAAATAAATAAAAAAATAAAAATTTTAAAAAAGAACCTTAGTTGACTTTAAGGACTGGTATAAAATAAGGTAGAGGACTCAGGGCCAAATATTCATTTCCATTAAAATACATCATTTTAAAAAGCTGACGTTTTCGCTTGGCTTTGTCTTATTTTAAGCAACGTGAAGTTGGTTTTAGTGGAGATATGCAATTGGTAACTTAGGTTATTTTGAAAGATTTTCCTCCTTAAAATGAGCCTCAGCTAATAGTTCCTCCTTAATGCTGATAACCATCTAAAGCAAAACAAATGTCTAGGTCAATGAAGACTGAAACGGGATAATTCCTGGACACTAAATTTTCCAAGAACAAAGCATACAATTGTTCTATACACACCCCTGCAACAGTTCTTAATGGAAAGGGCACAGAGACCTTTTACTTGGGGGCCTTGTTATGATGAAGCCCCAGAGGCACCACCACGAGACTGCCTTTGAGCCAAGGTCTCACAATGAGGGCACAAAGGTGGAGCTACCCCATCCTACAGTTCAGGTCTGGGATCACTAGAACAGCAGGGAACCTGAGTCCAGAAGGACCTTTCCCTCTCAGTACATCAGCTGCAAGTCAGCCTCAGATTCCCCATCCCTAAAGTAGATTAGCAGCGATTCACACTAAAGGGTGCTTGTGGGGATTACACAGGATCATGGATGTGGACCAGCTCTGTCAGTACTGAAGCTCCAGACAAAAGAAAGCACTTAGTTATCACAGCCAGGAAGGGCGTGGGAGATGGGCTTGCATTTTAAAAGAAGACAAAACCCAGTCCAAACTCCCATCTCTCATGAGCATCAGTCGGACCAGTGGGTACTTCTGGAGTATGTGGATGGATCTTACCCACTGCGGGACATCAGGCAGGCCTTTCTGAAGCTTCTGAACTCAGGGCTTTTAAGTGCTCTGTGGTGCCCACGTGGACAAGTAGGGCTACAAACAGGTGATGCTGCCTGCTAGTCCACCTCTGTTTAGGGTCAGAAGTTCTGGATTCTATGATCGGATGGAATCTTGGGCAGCTGTTTAACTTCTCTGTTTCTTAGTTTCATTCATTTACTGCATGGGGATTATATCAGCCTTACTTACCTTGAAGATCTTTATGAGAATGCAATGAGATTTTTTTTTAAAGAATAAATATGTGCATTATTAATTATCATTAGACTGGAGCTTCAGCATAACTCCTGGGTACTCTGAAAAGTTTTATTATTTAGAATCAGCCCAGGCTGATTGCTATTCCCTGATGCTGACTTCTTTTTAAAATAAACTTTTTATTTTAGAATATATATATATATATATATATATATATATATATATATATACACACACACACATATATGTATATATATATTTTGGCCAAGCCCCACATGGCTTGCAGGATCTTAGTTCCCCAACCAGGGGTCGAACCTGGGCCCATGGCAGTGAAAGTATCAAGTCCAAACTGCTGGACCACCAGGGAATTCCCTTAGAATATATTTAGATTTACAGAAAAGTTCCAACAGAGAGTTCCCATACTCCCTTCACCCAGTTTCCCCTAATGTTGACATCTTACATAACTATGGCCCATTGTCAGAACTAAGAAGCCAATATTAGTACATTAAGGTGCGCATGTGTCTTTTTGAATTATGGTTTTCTCAGGGTATATGCCCAGTAATGGGATTGCTGAGTCATATGGCAGTTCTATTTTTAGTTTTTTAAGGGACCTCCATACTGTTCTCCATAGTGGCTGTATCAATTTACATTCCCACCAACAGTGCAGGAAGGTTCCCTTTTCTCCACACCCTCTCCAGCATTTATTGTTTGTAGATTTGTTGATGATGGCCATTCTGACCAGTGTGAGATGATACCTTATGGTAGTTTTGATATGCATTTCTCTAATAATTAGTGATGTTGAGCATCTTTTCATGTGCCTCTTGGCCATCTGTATGTCTTCTTTGGAGAAATGTCTATTTAGGTCGTCCATTCATTTTTTGATTGGGTTGCTTGTTTTTCTGATATTGAGTTGCATGAGCTGTTTGTATATTTTGGAGGTTAATCCGTTGTCTGTTTCTTCATTTGCAAATATTTTCTCCCATTCTGAGGGTTGTCTTTTGGTCTTGTTTATGGTTTCCTTTGCTGTGCAAAAGTTTTTAAGTTTCATTAGGTCCCATTTGTTTATTTTTATTTTTATTTTCATTACTCTAGGAGGTGGGTCATTTGCAGCACTATTTACAATAGCCAGGTCATGGAAGCAACCTAAACGTCCATTGACAGATGAATGGATAAAGAAGATGTGGTACATATATACAATGGACTATTACTCAGCCATAAAAAGGAATGGAGCTGGGTCATTTGTAGAGATGCGGATGGACCCAGAGACTGTCATACAGAGTGAAGTAGGTCAGAAAGAGAAAAACAAATATCATATATTAACGCATATATGTGGAATCTAGAAAAATGGTACAGATGAACCTGCTTGCGAGGCAGAAATAGAGACACAGATATAGAGCACAAACGTATGTACACCAAGGGGGGAAAGCAGGGGAGGGATGAATTGGGAGATTGGGATTGACATATATACACTAATAT